>NC_037643.1:6161712-6474462 GCF_003254395.2 Apis mellifera | reverse complement strand
TTTTTTTTTTATATTGTTTTTTTGTAAATATTGTAAGTATTGAAGAATATTTATTTTAATTTTTTTACAGCTGCTATACAAAAAATTAATGAAATTATTAAAACAGAACATCAAAGTTCTTTAAATAGACCAAGTAGATTTACTAATGCACCACCACCTCTTATGAGTTTACATTCCAATGTAACATCTGTGGTATGTAATATTTTTGTTTAAAACTATACATATTATAATTTATATTTTTTATTGTATCAATAATTTCTACAGGAAAAAATTTGTGTTGGAATAGAAAATGCTCCAGAAGGATTTGATTTAAGAGGCAGAATCATAGGTGCAGGTGGAGCAAATTTATTATATATTAGAAGTGAAACAGGTGCAAATATAACTTTAAAAGGTAGAGGATCACAATTCATTGATCCCATTTTAGGCACTGAATCTCCAGAACCATTGCATTTGTACATAGAGTAAGATTATATATATTTTTTTATTGAATGAAAATTTTTATAATACAGTTTATTATAATATAATATTATTATATGTTTTATATAGGCATCCAAAACCAGAAGCATTACAAAATGCAAAACAGTTAGCAATTAATTTAATTCAGACAATGCAATCTGAATTACAATCATATATACAGCAACAGCCACCACCAGTACAATCACAGCAAGTTATAGAACAGTCGCAAATACCACAAAGTATGAATTAATTACATTTCATAAATATTAAGTCTAATTATATACTTTCATTTGTTACCACTTTCATCTTTTATAGCACAATTTCAAACCATGAACATTGGTACTTTGGGACAGCCTAATGTTGTTACTATACAACATCAAGGTAGAGCACATACACTAATAGTTCATGGCTGTTAGAAATTCTGTCTGTAACTGTTGCAAATCATTCTTAACAGATATCATACAACATCCTCAAAGTAATGTAGTAACATTGCCAGCAACCATTCTCACTGCTACAGTAACTGGTGCACCAGGATCTGGAATAACAGTTCCTCCACCTGGAGTACATATACCTCCTCATTCAGGACCATTGGTACCACCACCACAAGCACAGGTAAAATAAATTTATAAATATAATTCAATAATTATTTAATTAAATTAATTTTAATTAAATATAATATTTTTTCTATAATTAAATGTTTTGTATGAAGGAGATACAAACATTTATGCCACCTCCACCTGTTGGTCAAGTGCAATTAATTGGTCCTCCATCAACAGTAAGTCAAGTACAATATCAAATTCATCCAGGACAACCACTACAAATTCAAGGAATTCAACCTGGATCACAATCATCACCGCAACCTGTAGCCCAAATGTATGTTATGAGTCAGCCACCACCACAGAGTCCAGCTCAACAAAACTTTATTACAAGTAGTAGTGCACCAGTTAGTGGTGCAGTTTCTTATGTTTATACACAACCAAATGTACAAAGGCCTTCTACACCACCACAAGGAATAATCGAAGCTGTCAACGTGAATTTACAACAACCACCTCCAGCAACACCAATTAATATAACTCAACAACCACCTCCACCGTTATTGCATCTTCATTTTCCTCCGCCAAACTTTCCTCCGAATCAACCACCACCTCCAGTACCACAAACTTATCAAATACAATATCAGCAAGTGCAGGCACCTGCATCACAATCTCAAACACAATTTGTGTTACAACCTGGAGAGCACATTGTTCCACCACAGTTACAACAAAACCATGAACAATCTCAAGCTGTGGCTCAGCATATGTTACCTCCACAATTTGAAGGTCATGCTCCTCAATTTCATTTACAAGTACCTCCTCCGTCTACACAAACTTTTTTAGTCCCTAATGCTCAATCGCCTCAACATCCTCAACAACATCCTCTTCCTCCTGGAGGTGAAGTTCAACATCAACAAGAAGGACCAGTGGATCAAGGATCACAACCTCAACCAGTACCACCTCCACAAATTGTACCACCACCTGCTGCTCAAATACCAAGTTCTATGAACGTTCTTACTAGTATTCCGCCGCCGACGCAAGCACCTCCTTCACAGAATGCTCCATGGTTATATCAAGCACAACAACCACAACAGATGTTGCAATCTCAGGGTCAATTGCAGGTAATGAGAATATTTATATATTTTTTATAAATTAAAATATAATTTGATAATAATATAAAAATATTACAGGTTCAAATGCCACCTGCAAATATACCTTTACATAATGTACCTCCACCACAAGTTCAAGCGCAGATACAATATCATGCTCAGCATATGCAATATCAGAATGGTCATATGCCTCCACAAGTACATTATACAGTTCAATCACCACCTCAACAATTTGAGCAAAAGCCTGATTCTCCTGAACAAAAATCTCATGGTGTAAAAAGAAGATTTTCAGATGTTGAAACAAATCCGGTTAGTTTTTAAAATATATTTTTTATATTTGCTATTATATTTAAAATATTATAAATTTAAATAAATTCTCTTATGAATAATAGGAGTCATCACCCTATCAGTGTGGTCCTTTGCCTGCTCAACGTCATGGAACAGGGTAAGTAAAATCATTATTTCTATTAATATAGTTTTTCTATGTGCATGAAGTAAAATTTTCTTGCAATATGCGAGAAAATTAAAATTTATTAGGTGAATAAAGCAGGTTTAATGAACCTTGATATTTAAAATACAAAATAAATATATTTATTTATAATGTCTAATTGATATTAAAGCTTAAAAAGAAATATAATATTAAAATATATATAAGTATACGCGAATATTATATATACAATTGCTAATGTTTGCAATTGTATGTTATTACTAACTGTAACAGAATCTTTTATTTTGTGAAAGCTGCCTAATAATTTTTCTCATTGCTTAGATATGAAAATTATAAATTTTAGTCAATTTATTTTATATTATAGTAAGCTTAAATACGTGCATTTCAATAAAATAAAATTTTTTTCAGAAACCTGCTTTGATCAAGATGTATCAAATTCAATCAAATAAGCAGGAATTTTTTTAGCTGTTCCTTACTCATCAATTTATTATTATTAAAAAAAAAAAGAAAAAAAAACATTTAATTTTATGAAGTAAGGAACATCAATTTCAATTCTTGCAAGTTATAATGTGGTAATTAAAATTTTACATATTCACAATCAAACTATTTTGAAATACCTGTTTTATTTATATAGAAAAATATAAAATTAAAATAAAATAAGAATCAATATAATGAAATTAAAGTAATATGTTTGAATAATCAGGATGTTTAAAGTAAATGATTGTGAATATATAAATAATTTTTTTACAGAATATTATATTGAAAAAAAATATTTATATATATTTATACATTTCATTAGATAAGTTTTTTTTTATAAAAAAAATTAAAATTTTTTATTATCATTATGTGTATAATTATTAAAAATTATATGTTATTTCGTTATCAATGGCTATTATTAATTTTAATTAAAATAAAATAAAATTAGAAAATATAATTATATATTATATATATATATTATACATAAAATATAATTGGATTTAATTATAATATTATAATATTTTGTATTATTACATTATAACTGAATTATTATAAGTTCTTTTTATACAAAAGTTTGGTAATATTGGTGATACAATGACCTGGAAATATTAGATGCTTTTAACATTTCAGAAATATCCATGGCTGAGCATCAGGTGATATTTGCTTAAGTTTTGAAATGTTTACTTTACAATTATTGATTGTGAATTAATAATTTGAAACTGAATTGTTCAAGCAGAGAAGGTGATCGACAGCAGCAAGTCTTACATGGTCCATCATCAACAGCTGCGGGTCTACCTCATGGAGATCGAAACAAGCTGCTAATGCCACCTCCACATCCAGGTCTGTAACTAAGAGTATTTATGATGAAAGAGTGCTGGATACCTTTTGAAAATTAATACAAATATAATGTATATTAATAAATATAAAAATTAATTAAACAATTATTTCTTATGTAATGGAAAAGATATTTATTTTAATTTAAAATATGCTATTTAATCATAATATATTTACAATTCGATAGTATATATATATTTTTATTTCAGATGGGTATCTAGCATTGTTTCTCAATACTCTTAGCTTGTAGTACATTATTTATTGTAAATATATTTTTTACTAAACAGTACAAATTTCTCTTTATTCTTAATCCATGTCTTATTGTTAGCAACTTGCTTCTTCATGTACTCATTCAGATACTTTGCAGATAGATGTCCAGAATTATCCACGACGTTTACGTGATATTACAGCTAGATTGCTTTCCATTTGTCTTTATTTGTTATTATTTAGAATTAACAAGACTTTCGCTATATTATATTACATAATTAAAATAGTTAAGCATCCTAATTTTAATGCTTCTTCATATGTTTTTATTATTGAATTAAAGTATATTTTTATATTTTCAGATCTCTGTAATAATGTGATTTTATATTTCAGTGATTACTTTTAATGAATATTAACTATAATTATTATCGTTCGTATTCTGTTGAAATGCGTTCTATGTTTTAATATTACTATTTTAAGTTTAATAAAATGAAATGTCAAAGATATGTATCTTGGAATCAGATCTCTGAAGCTGAGCATGTGAATACATGGAGTAGCAGTATAATGTTATATTGACATTGATGATTCATAATTTATGAATTATTTAATGTAGTTTTTTTTATATTATATATATATAATATATAAAATTATATAAAATTTACAGAATCAAAACAATCCTATGAAATCAAAACATTTTGGGATTTGCTAAACAACTATATATGATTAATTTTATTATTTATTTTGCAGTGAATCCAGTAATATTCTAAATGACAAGAAATTGGAGTTTGAATAATAAATGAAAATCAATTTTTAATAACATTTTATTTTACAGATTAAACAAACATTAACTGAAGAAATATTATATTAATCGTGATATGATAGCTGATTTAATGAATATATATTTATTACATGTTTTCAGATGCATTTAGCATTATAACTGTTATTTTTTCTTTTTAATAAGAAACGGTCAATGACATGAAATATTGTTGTTATTTTATAATTTTATAATATATTTAAAAAATTACTATGTTGTATTGATTAAAACACAAAATAATGTCATTAGAAGACTATAATAATATTTTCAATAACACAAATAATATTTTTAATTATTAAATATTTAAAAATATTTATAAATTTTATATATAAAAAAAATATAATTTTATTTCTATTTTGTTTATTGATTTTTTTTTAAATTTAACGAATTAATAATTATACTTCAATATTTCATTATGTTATTTACCATATTTAATTTTATAATACATTTTATATATAGTTGTTTTATACCATTTTATGTACTTTATTTCATTTCATGAATTTTCATTATTTAGGTGAAAAACGCAACTTGGATCAAAAAAGTGCTGCCATGAATACAGGTATATTAAAAATTTGTTCTGATGCAGTTGTTTTTATGTTTTTTTATAAATTGAGAAACAGATTACATTATGTGTATATATTTATGTAATAGGAAATGAGCAAAATCCAATGGGAGATTCAGTAAACATACATCCTGGAGGTGGTCCACCTTTACCCCCTTCACTTTTACCACAAGCACCTTGGCAAACACATGTTAGAGTTCCATGGGGTAGACCACCACCAATGCCAAGGGATGGAGAGCATCAAGGAATGTGTCCTACATTACCTCCAACAAATATGCCACCACCACAAATTAGACCTAGAGGTATTCATAATAAATATCGATAATAGTATATAGTTTATATATATATATATATATATATATATATATATATATATATATATATAGAATATCCTAAAGTTAACGCAAGAATTTGAATTTGAATTTGCCGCCATTTTTGCATTAAGTTGTTGGCAACCTTGAAAAAGAACAGTTTGAAAGTTTAGTAAAAATGGAGTGTTATACGATACAATAACGTGTCTTCGTTATTGAACAATATTTTAAAAATAATGAAAGTTTGGTGGCCGCAGTTCGAAAATTTTATACAAAATATTCACACACATTTCCACCTCGATGATTTTGTTAATCGCCGTGTTCGGAGAATCTACGTGTGATAGCGAAAAACAAATGCATCCACAACGTGACCCTGTTTGGTGCGGATTTTGGGCAGGAGGCATCATCGGACCATACTTTTTTGAGAATGAGGCTGGTCAAGTAGCAACTGTTAATGTTGCTCGATATCGCGACATGATAACACAGTTCTTTCTGCCGAAATTGGATGATATTGATGTGGCCAATATGTGGTTTTAATAAGACGATGCCACATACCGTATAGCCAATGAAACAATTTACTGCATGAGATATTTCCTGATCGTGTACTCTCTCGTTTCGGTGATCAGAATTGGCCCCTTAGATCATGTAATTTAACACCATTAGATTTCTTCTTATGGGGTTATTTGAAATCAAAGGTCTATGTCAACAATCCCACAACCACATATGCATTACAAGAAAAAATTAAACACTGCATCAACGAAATTCAGCTACAATTATGCAGAAGGGTCACGAAAAATTTTGACAAAAGGGTGCGTATATGCCAGCAAAGCCGTGGCGGCCTGATGGGTTATTCCATAAATAACCCTATCCTATGTACTTTATGATTCACTTAAAAAATAAATATCTAAAGACTAAAAACTCTCTTTTATATTTAATTTAAATTTTGCGTTAATTTTGGAATACTCTTTATGTACACATATATACTCTTTATATACATATATATGTATATATATAGAATATCCTAAAATTAACGCAAGAATTTGAATTTGAATTTGCCGCCATTTTTGCATTAAGTTGTTGGCAATCCTGAAAAAGAACAGTTTGAAAGTTTAGTAAAAATGGAGTGTTATACGATGCAACAACGTGTCTTCGTTATTGAACAATATTTTAAAAATAGTGAAAGTTTAGTGGCCGCAGTTCGAAAATTTTATACAAAATATTCACACACATTTCCACCTCGATGATTTTGTTAATCGCCGTGTTCGGAGAATCTACGTGTGATAGCGAAAAACAAATGCACCCATAACGTGACCCTGTTTGGTGCGGATTTTGGACAGGAGGCATCATCGGACCATACTTTTTTGAGAATGAGGCTGGTCAAGTAGCAACTGTTAATGGTGCTCGATATCGCGACATGATAACACAGTTCTTTCTGCCGAAATTGGATGATATTGATGTGGCCAATATGTGGTTTTAACAAGACGATGCCACATACCGTATAGCCAATGAAACAATTTACTGCATGAGATATTTCCTGATCGTGTACTCTCTCGTTTCGATGATCAGAATTGGCCCCTTAGATCATGTAATTTAACATCATTAGATTTCTTTTTATGGGGTTATTTGAAATCAAAGGTCTATGTCAACAATCCCACAACCACATATGCATTACAAGAAAAAATTAAACACTGCATCAACGAAATTCAGCTACAATTATGCAGAAGGGTCACGAAAAATTTTGACAAAAGGGTGCGTATATGCCAGCAAAGCCGTGGCGGCCTGATGGGTTATTCCATAAATAACCCTATCCTATGTACTTTATGATTCACTTAAAAAATAAATATCTAAAGACTAAAAACTCTCTTTTATATTTAATTCAAATCTTGCGTTAATTTTGGAATACTCTTTATATATATATATATATATATATATATATATATATAGAATATCCTAAAGTTAACGCAAGAATTTGAATTTGAATTTGCCGCCATTTTTGCATTAAGTTGTTGGCAACCTTGAAAAAGAACAGTTTGAAAGTTTAGTAAAAATGGAGTGTTATACGATACAATAACGTGTCTTCGTTATTGAACAATATTTTAAAAATAATGAAAGTTTGGTGGCCGCACTTCGAAAATTTTATACAAAATATTCACACACATTTCCACCTCGATGATTTTGTTAATCGCCGTGTTCGGAGAATCTACGTGTGATAGCGAAAAACAAATGCACCCACAACGTGACCCTGTTTGGTACGGATTTTGGGCAGGAGGCATCATCGGACCATACTTTTTTGAGAATGAGGCTGGTCAAGTAGCAACTGTTAATGGTGCTCGATATCGCGACATGATAACACAGTTCTTTCTGCCGAAATTGGATGATATTGATGTGGCCAATATGTGGTTTTAACAAGACGATGCCACATGCCGTACAGCCAATGAAACAATTTACTGGATAAGATATTTCCTGATCGTATATTTTCTCGTTTCGGTGATCAGAATTGGCCTCTTAGATCATATAATTTAACACCATTAGATTTCTTTTTATGGAGGTTATTTGAAGTCAAAGGTCTATGTCAACAATCCCACAACCACATATGCATTACAAGAAAAAATTAAACGCTGCATCAACGAAATTCAGCTACAATTATGCAGAAAGGTCATGAAAAATTTTGACAAAGGGGTGCGTATATGCCAGCAAAGCCATGGAGGCCTGATGGGTTATTCCATAAATAACCCTATCCTATATATTTTATGATTTACTTAAAAGATAAATATCTAAAGACTAAAAACTCTCTTTTATATTTAATTCAAATCTTGCGTTAATTTTGGAATACTCTTTATATATATATTTATATATATATTATATTATTTATATATATATAAATATTATTTATATATATATATATATATAATAATTATATATATATATATATATTTATATATTTATAAATAAAATTCACATAATTAACTTAATGTAATTTTAATATACATAATAAAATATAAAATATAAGATTATTTCTAATAAGTATTTAGAAAGATTTTTAATATTGTTTGAAAAAAAATAAAGATTTTCAAATAAAATATTTGTTAATCGAAATTATATACTATTTAATGTAATTATATATTTTCCAATTTTTAAGTAGTTTTTTATTAATTTGCAATTTTGCTCAAACTTTGGATTTTTATAAGTTAATTGTAAATATGAATATAAATATAACATAATGAATTTTTATGTTGATTTTTATTTAGGGCACGTTGAAGGTAATCGTTCACCCGTACAAAATGCGATATTGGAACATCCGTTGAATATCGAATATAATCAAATGCCACCATATACGACAAAACCTCCTCCTTATAATTCACACCCATTGATGCAATCCATTTGCAATCCACCGCCACCACCACCGCCGCATCATCAGCAGCGACCGCAGCATCCACCTCAAACAGTGCAGCATTATCAGGTGCCAATTTCTCAAACATATCAACCACCAACTTCTTGCCCACCATGGATGAATTAATCTTATATGATGAAACTGAAGTTCTTACGTTAGTACCTTAAAGATGGCTGATGCAGTCCGTCCGATTTTACACCGATTTTAACTAATCCATTTATTGCGAATATTAAATTCTAAAGAACATGAGGAAATGGATGGTATTGCATTATGTTATCTTCATTGAATTGTTCCTTGTGATACAATTAATTATAATTTAACTATTTGTTGCAAATGTGTCGCTGCGAAGATGCTGTTTTGTAAAAATTGTGTATATGTTATGAATTATTTATAATGAACGTCTCAAAGATAGCGAATAATAATAAATTTACAAATGCTGTGTTATGAGTGAGTAAGATACATAAGATAAAATTTCGGTAATACATAATTAACACGTAATGGAAGAAACTCATTATTCAACTTGTGAAAAAGAATGAAAATATATCAGGTGCGATGCTGGTGCGTATAACGAAAAATGATTCTAATTAGTTCCAAGAAATGCTTTTAGTATTCACGCACATATAATCATATGAAGATATTAGAAATATAATATTTTATATCCATAGTATATAATCCTGTCTCGAACTTATCATATAGGCGTCTATTTTTTTTTTTTTTTTTTTTTGTTATCGGCATACTTTATCCGTATTGTATATTCATCTATAAATAGTATACATACGATTGTATGCGAGTTTGTATACAAACTGTTTAAAATTAATAAGGTGATTAAATCGTCACCTATAATTTTATGAAACATTAATATCAAAATCTCCGGAATTTTCCGTGTAAAAAATTGTCGTGATTCTCATATATATCTGTGAAAAGTGTAAATTAATTAATCGTTGTTATAATATAATATTTTTTTGATTTAATGAATAAGTTATTAGGATTAGTTGTCACGAAGAGATGATTCTTGATACAGTACGATATTTTACTGTTATGATAAAAAAACGAGTCGTTGAGCTCGAAATCTGTTGAATTTTGACTGATGTATGGAATCCTTCTCTTTGGGTTAAATTATTATTTTTATGGTTTAGTTATAGAAATATATTTTCCGATGGAACAATTTTTTGAAATAAATTAATTTAACTTCGATGATATCTCGGGCATTAATTTAATTCAATCATCAATTTGATCATAATGTCCATGATATCTTTAACATTTTTCTCTGCCTATTTGTACAACATATTAATATTTATATCGTAGTGTAATTATTTGTGTATTTATCTGTTTTTATATCGATAACCAATTTAAAATTATTTCATTCGATCGTATTAAAAAACTTTGACTAACTTTTACGGTGACAAAATATTTTCCAATTATTTCAACATTAATTAAAATTCTGATAATAGAAAACTGTTAATTATCGATTTCAAGATTCCTTCTTGAATTACATTTTTTCTCCATTTTTGTGCAATTAATTATAATTTTTTTTTTCTTCTAAGATTACCAGTATCAGAGAATACTTTAATTATATTTATTTCAAATTTATTTCATAATTAAAAAGTTAACAATTATTCGATATTATATTTTGAAGAAGTAATAAGTGTTGTTTTACGATTATTCATTTAAAGTTAGTTTAAAGTTTTATATAAATATAGTTTAATAAAAATTAAATTTATTGTTAAATACAATCGGTGAATAAAACAATTTCATTTTTGTTATTATTTAATCAAAGTTAAACGTTTCCATACGATACGAAGGATGTCGGTTTAGATTTGTTAAACGAAATTCTGTTCTGTAATACAAATCCAATGAATTTGTACGGTATCTGAATTGTATATCGTTATATAAGAACAACGTGCTAAAAACGATTAGAATAGAATATCTTAAAGTAGCCAATTAACACAGAAAACTCTAAGATGTTTTATAAGAATAATAGAATACACGTTTATTTAAATTTAAGATTTAATCCCAGAGTGGTAAAAATATAATTATTGTAAAATTTTCGAGAAATTTTAATTGAAAATTTAATTTCAACATTTAATCGAACGAATTAAAATATATAAAATATATTTAATCTGTAACAAAAAAACCTTACTAATTGTAATGATATCATTCACAATGTTCTATGGGATTTTAAAGCGAAGACTATCGTTAGTTATTAATTGTTACTTGTTATTGTATTTTTCACTAGTTTCGAATCAATAGCATCGATAGGAGAATCGAATTCGATTTCTTCGTAAATTATTAGTGAAAGAGTGTAGCTCACTTCAACGTTCAATTGCCCTTTACCTATAGGAAACTTAACCAATCACTCCGAATGACAAATTGAATTATTTTTTTTAAATCCGGAGAATATTCGACTCGATTTATACGACTTCTTAGCCATGTCTCAGGTTTGTCCGTCCTCGTCTCATCAGTTGGTCGCAGCCGCGATGGCTTTTCGTCGAGCTCGGCGTAAATTTCCGAAAAATTTTGGCCTGTATTGCAACACGGAAGAGGCAACGAAGTTCGATAAGGTAAAAATGGTTTTCATCGACACATTTTATAACTTATTTTCTAAAAAAAAATATTTATTTCGTATCAGATGGATTTTGTGATAAATTTATAAATTCAAATTTAATTTTGATAGATTCAGTAAAAATCCATCGAAGCGTATCTGTTGCATGTAATGTTTCTTGACATTAAGGTTTCTAATTTTGATGATTTTCTTCATTTCAATTTTGCTAAAATTTTTTTTCATCTAATTATTGCAATTGTTTCTGTTGAATAACTAATTCCTCTATTTATTTTTCTCAAAAAATGAGACATTTTTTTCAATGATGAAATAGATTAAAAAACAAAAATGATTGTACTAAATAAATAAGTAATGAATATTTTTTTATTATTATAAATTTCTTCTACCAATATGTGGGATCAGACTGAAAGTCTTAGCGGGAATGAGGATTCGAATGATCAAGAGAATTTACTGTTAACGAGGAATTCTTCGAAGTCGAGGCCGAACCAAGTGAAAACGTATTGGAACGACGAGTGCGGGGAAAATGGCTCGACCAAGGAAAATTTATTCCAAAAGCCGATAATATGCAGTTGTTGTCGTAAACGTAACGAGCAGTGTAATGTTGGGGACACGCTCGACATCGTTCCAAGTAAAGAGCATAACGAAATCACGCAGAAAAACGAATTCTCCAAATTGGAACAAGTGGAAAGGTACGGTACATTTTGCGCAAGAAAATTGATTATCGCGTGTTTAATTCAAAAGGATATTGGCAATCGCAAGGCAAGAATTATGGAAAAACATATTGCGATTGTATCGAGAAAATGGAATTTAAATTGAATTCCAGTACTTGATTATATGCACACGCATTTAGAGAGATATCCTGAAATAAATTACAATGGTTTCACGAATATATGTTCATAATTTGGAATAATTAGAGATAAAGGTTTTCCTTCGAAATATCTACGTTCGAAACTTTAAGCCGTGATAATACGTTAAATTAATCGTAATTTCTCGTGTTCTTTCCAAAAATTTTAAACAATTTTCTGAAACATTAAAAACTCAACTATACACGTAATTCGTAAATATTATTAAGTTAAATTAAGTTGGAAATTATTATAAATGATAATATCCATTCTCAAAAATTTAATATTCATTAATAATAATAATAATACGAGAGAAAATGTGATTTAAACCTTTTGCAATGCTTGTTTCTCTCGTTTTATTAATCGTATTTCTTTCGTAAAAATAAACCATTATATAATAATATCGATCTATTATCATACTTACATTTATTTTCAGTTGCGACTCGAAGCCAATGAAAAATCCCGCAACGGAGTCTCGAAATTCTAATCATTTTCACGGCGCATTCTCCTATTTGCAAAAACGTAACTCGAAAGAAATCCCATCGAAATTGGATTCCGTTAATCTTCTTTACGATCGAGATCAAAACGAAACGAACAACGTTAAATCTAATAATGGCCCGCCCAAAGAAGAGAAACGAAGTCAGTCCCTCCTCGATGTCGAATTAATTAAATCATCCTCGTGAATTTTATTCGAATTTTATAATCATCGTACATCGTTTCTTTTCAGATTGCAACCGGGACGAGCACGATTGTAACGGCGAGGGGAGGGGTTGCAAAGGGTTCCATCGAAATTTGCGATTCACTCCGCAGAAGAACAACCCATCGTCATCGAGTATTTCTCACGCTTGCAATTGCGAGAAACATTCGACCCTAAATCTTCTACAGCCTCATCGAGATTGCTGTCGCCAGAATCGTCATTGTTGCCACTCCCACGACCATTGTCATCATCGTTGCGACGAGTACAACAGGTAGAAAGAAAGAGAGAGATTCATTCTATTATTTATAAAACTAACATTATTATTATTTATTATTATTATTATATTATTATTATATTTTATTATTATTTATTTCTAGAACAAACTTTTAGGAAAATTAGAATGAAAATCTTTCGATATCTGTTTTTCAAAAATATAGACACTCCTCGAAAGAAAAGCGTCTCGCGTCGGACACCTGCCTCTGCTCCTCGAATAACTCGAATAACTCGAGAGGTTGCAATCGAAACGATCACACCACTATCCGGGAATCGACTTGCAATAATTGTCATGGAAAAGATTCGGAGAAGATGTTGGCTATGCAGGAGCAGAACGACGAGGAATTGGACGATTCCGTGGCAACGATCAATCACAAGGACTCGTTGTGCATTTTGGTGGAGAAGTACAAGACTAATAAGAAGTGCAAGCACAAGGCGTATTTCAACGGGGTCGAATTCACTGATGAACGGAGGGACGAATGCGATAAATCATTCAGCTCGGAGACGTGTCAACTCGATGAGAACGGGAAACAAGGAGGGGGGAGCAAATATAATTCGGGCAACGATAATCCCCGTTTTCGGGGCGCCTCTATTAGGAAACCGCCGTGCAGATACGGCGATTGCGGTCAGTTGTTCAAGGAGGGGGACGCGAATCAATTTAAAAACTTGAAGTCCCGTTTGATAAAAACTGGTAATTATTGTTCAGCTAAAGGTACACCTTGGAGACATACATTTTAAATTCGAGGAAATATCTACATTACTAAGTTTTTGTATTTATATTGTTTTAGTTCAAATGTTTATTATATATTCTTTTTTTTCATACACAATTACCTAGTTGATAGATGAATTTATAGCATTTTTTTTTATCGATTACGATTTTTGAGAAAGAGAAAAGACAGAGGGGTAGGGGGTGGGGGAGGGAAAAAAAAAAGGACGAAGAAGAAATTCGAGTAGTAGAAGAGGCACAAAAATTATATAATTATATAGACGCTTTGTATATGTGAAAAAAAAATTTTTTCTTAAAAACTCTGCTATAAATGTTTTCAGCAAAACGAATTTTCCGTTTTAATTCTTGTTTTATTATCTTTTTTTTTTTTTTTCTCTCTTTCTCTTTAAGAAAAGACAGCGTGCACAGAATAATTCGGATGAAATAAAAAAAAAAAAAAAAAAAGAAAGAAAGAAAAGAAGTTTAATTTCGCGCGCCGAAAGCTTATTTTTTAAAGTATATTGCGCTAATAAACTTGATAAACTTATTTTGGAAGTATATTGCTTTAATAAAGTTAATAAACGAGCGCGTTTATATCATTCCCGTAGCTAAGAACGCGCGCTAACGTGTACCGCGCCATCCTCTTGGCCATCATTTGGCTCCTTTTCCATCTCTTTCTATTCGTCTTTCGTCGCATCGTATTGCTCCTTTTCCTCCGTCTCATCCTCCGTCTCATCCTCCGTCTCATCCTCCGTCTTCCCTCCTCCTGTTGTTTCTCCTCCCGTCGTTCCTCCTCCCGTCGTTCCTCCTCCTGTTGTTTCTCCTCCCGTCGTTCCTCCTCCCGTCGTTCCTCCTCCCGTCGTTCCTCCTCCCGTCGTTCCTCCTCCCGTCGTTCCTCCTCCCGTCGTTCTTCCTCCCGTCGTCTCTTCTTCCTCCTCCTCTCCTCCTCCTCCTCCTCCTCCTCCTCCTCCTCCTCCTTCCTCTTTCTTGCTGCTTCCCTTTTCTTTTTCATCCTCTTCCAGCTCGAACACTGTTATATAACCATCTCATCGTGAAGCACGATGTTAATAATAATAATGAAAAATTATTATTATTATTATTATACTTTTCTCATCCTCGGGTAAATCTGGACGATCCGTTTCCAGTTCCGATTGCAATTCCGGGCTGGTGGTCAATGGTTCCGTGGTTGATTTTTCGGTGATCTCTGACGGGGCAATATCCTCGTCCTCTGTCAATGATTCTTCCACGTAAATCGGGGGATTTTTGATTTTTATCTTTGGTTCGATCGGGTTCGGACGGTATTTAGGTCTAATTATCTCTATGTTTTGTTCTAAAAATAACAGTTTTGAATTATTTATTGGAATATTCGTTTTTTCGAAAAGTAGTAATTACACTCACCTTCTTCCTCTCCTTCTTCTTCTTCCTCTTCGCCCTCCCCTTCCTCTTCGTCATCCGGCAATTCTAATTGAGAGTAAGAAATTGCATTATCGTTATCATTATGCATTGATTGATTTTAGATGTAATTTTTGTCCTTTTCATTTAATTCTAATAATCGAAAATATAAAATGGCTTTTATGTAGGTTTTTTTTTTTTTAAAAATTGTGATGTATAAATATAGTTTAAATTCAAATTATTTTTATCTAAAAGTGAATACTGAAGTGTAATACTTTTTACTAAACGTGACATCTTCATTTGCTCTTTGAAAGCTACTTGAAATTTCGTACTCATATACATCATCTCCTCCCGAGTGCCATACTCTTCGGGGATATCTTTGCGGGCGGTTATCTTTTCAAAAATCTTCTGATGCACTTTGTCGACAACGGCATCAGCGACCATTGTTGACGTCGTCTCCATTTGTTGCAAATCGTACTTTCGTTTTCTTGCACGATATTTTTTATAAGCGTTCTATGAAAACAAATCTCGTCTTAAAAAAAAAAAAAAAAGGGATTAAATCCATTCGATTAATTGTTCACGAGAAGTTATTTCACAATTAATTTTTAGAAATTAATAGCAGTTGCGTTTCTTTTTTTTTTTTTCGAAGATCGTTGAAAAAGAATAAAAATTCTTCTTTTCCATTTTTCTAATCTAAAGTTCGAATGATCGCCAGCATTACTTGAATAATTCTAGCAGCTTCGTGGGCCTTTTGCATTTCTAATCCAGAATCTTCGTACATCACGTCCATCCAGGCGACCGCTTGGAAAGCCTCCACAGGCTCCAGTATACGTTCATCCTTCTTGAGAGGCTCGTCTTCCACTGCGAGCATCAACAAGCCATCTCAAACTTTCTTATTCAATGAATCTTTCAAAATTTATAACGTATTCACGTCTTACGAGGGTCGATCTTCTGATTCCTTCTGTTGTAGTATCCCCGATAGGCAAACTGATTAATATAATAACAAAGTTGGTTTAACAATTAGATGCAAACACGCGATGTTTAAATAAAGAAATCATTACTTTCACGTGTCTTGCGGCTTTACCGATTTCCACTTGCGTAGCACCAGCCTTCTTCAGAATATCCAATGTGTTCACCACCGCTCTTTGCCATTGAATCTTTCCTTGAGCCTCGCTTAAAGACATCCTTTCGTAGTGGCCACGGAACGCAGCCTGATCTCGATGATTTATATTCGAGGATTTAAGAGATTTAATTTTGTTATATATAGAAATATCTTTTTTCTTTAATTTGAAATACCGACTTGTATTATTACGGAAGCTTGCTCCGCTTCTTCGGGCGTTGCTCCTGTTGCTTCTAAAATATTTCGAATCGATATCTTGGATTTCTCCTCGCAAATTGCTTCTAAACGATTGAAAAGATTATTTTTTTATAAATCGCGTGTAGTTCTAAAAAAATTATAGTTTTAACTTGTTGCTATCTTTTGTAACAATCATTATTTTCATCGAGAAGTTATGCTATACAAGTTGACATAGTATAATAATTTGTTAAAATTATAAAAGTCTCGTTTCAAAAGAATAATGTTTCAAAATTCATTAATTTCTAACATCAAAAATTTCCTTCCTTCAATACGTCCACCATAATTTAATTCTTAAAAAATACTATTATGCTACAAACATTTATTTCAAATTGAGAAATTAAAAATATATTTAAACCTTCTTCCTAAAAAAAAAAATTCAAAGCTCTTAGAAATTAATTCTACGAAAAGAATCATTTAATTCTTTCCACAAAAATATACAAGTCCATCGATATTTACATATACGGATAATATTAAACATAACAGGAAAATAATTTCTGCCAAAGATCAATTGCCAACTTATTTCCCGGCTTTGCACGCATTCTCATTAATCATCCCGACTAAAACCACGTTGAGGAATAATTTCCATCGATAACACGACTCGTATCGCCTCCTATTTTATAATATTTTTCCCCCGAGGCCGGTCGTAAAGGCGGCCCGTTTAAAAATAATAACGCTTGCCAGCTCCTTTCTCTTATTTTTACGATTCATTTACGACCTTCCCCTCCCTCCCTTACCGTCGCATATCAACGGTCGCAAATCCATCGCGTCCAGGTACGAGCGGAATACTTTCTGGAAAAAAAAATGTGACGAGAATTAGGAAAAAAATTTATACGTTTAGGCGCACGCGAGAAAAATAAAATTTACTTGAATCCGTGGAGCGGCGACCGCCACTTGCTCCAAACTGAAACCAGCCCGGTAAAGTATGCTCAGAATTGCCTCGCTTCCGAGTAGAATATTGTTTACGACTTTGACTGCAACTGAAAGGATGGAGAGAATTTAATAACTCGTTCTGAATGCGTTGAATATTTTTAAAAAAAAAAAAAGAAGAGAGCAAAAGGAAGCAGTACTTTTTGTATTCTCGCGCGTGATCAGAAGAGTGTCCACGTATTCGGCGATAAAGGCGAGAATGTTGATCGGTTGCGAGCGAAGAACCTGTGATTTTAATCATAGAATTAATAGAAAATTGGAAAATTAGAAATTGACGATTGAAATTTGTTGCGTGGATAAAATGAATATGAAATGAAATAAAATGAATGGTTTTGAAAGGTTATCCAGGCAAGATGTGTTATATATAATTTGAGAAATAGACGATTTTTTGAATTATACGAAGGCATGTGTGACAACTTTAACATTTGGCAATAAAATATTAAACTTACTTCCCGTGAAATGTCGCTGCACAATTCTCGTAGTCCTTCCGGTACTTTGTATATGTGCTTAGCTCCGTGCTTTTGAAGTGTCGGGTCCATTTTCTTTTTTTTTTTTTATCCACTGATTAAATTTAGAAACCAGTCTCAAAAAGTAGGAGGCCTTCTGTCATTTACGACTTTTTAAACGTTTTCTATTTTTTAATCGTTGCCCGTTAAGCAAAATAAAATTCTCTTTTGTTTCGTACAAAATACAATTGTGACTGCGTTCAATTCGAATATAAATTTTTATATTAACTTTATGTTAACCAAGATTTTAGCTTCTAGTTTATCAAATCAGAGATTTTGATAGCATGTTAATTAATTTCTTGAAGCCCATCATCCAATTATTTGATTTAAAATGATAAATTAGGTTTTTAAAAAATAATATTCAGTATTCTAATATTTCAATTATTTATTAAATAAATAAATATATTCATTTTCGATGATGAAATAAGCTTAAAATTTTAACGCAATATATCAAGAAAACTTTACGAAATATTTCTAAAAAAGAGTATCTTCAATTCCGAAAAGATTAAATTTTCTTTCCTTTTACAATTTCTTTGTACTAACTAATATCCAATTTATTTGTGAAAAAAGAAGACATTGAAACATTCTATCCGCGTACAAGAATATACACAATCATTATGATGATCGTGTATTCAAGCTTATGGCAATCATTATGGCAAACAAACACAATGAGCGCAAATCCCTTCACGGATAGACACAAGTGCACACGTGGTGTAATGGAGATAGAGATTTGCGTGGAGAATTACGCAATCGCAATCCGTCTTGCGCAACAAATTTCGTATTATCGTCAAACAATTTCATTCAGAAATTAATAACTTCCCTGGAAATGCTGGAACATTGCGATAAACATCTGTTTCCATATTCCTAGTAGATGAATCCTCCGCAATCGGTTATTGTTATATTATCTCCACTGCAGAAATGGGATGAAACATCGACATAGCGATCCTCTTTTAGTTCCCATCCTCCAAAGACGAACGACCGTTTGATTTACCGTTAAACCGTGAAAATATTGAAGTGTTTGTTTCGTTTTGAAGAGAATTTTTTCTCCCCCCATAATTTATTGGTTATTTAATATATCGTGTATTGAGACGTATTCTTCCTGAAAAAGAAGAAAAAATTGTTATATGACGATTGGCAAAATAATTAAATTTTATCTTGTACAAAAGAGAAATTATCGAATCGAAGAAAAAAAAGATGTGGCAAGAGTGCGCAATATACGATAGATTTTAATTTCTGATTAACCGTAAAATGAAAAATGTTGGTTGGTCTATAGTTTGACAGGTTGATAAGTCTGTCTGAATAGTTCAAGTATAATAAATGGCCACGTATCTATCCTATATATATATATTCTATAATTTGCATGAAATGAATATTGGATATTGCGTCAATGTCTTCTTGAACATTTTATCTTACGAATGAATGAAGATGTATTTCAACGTTTCTATATTTCCCTTTCATTTTGATAATTGCAGCAGAATCTTTTAAACAAAAATTATTAAAACAGAGACAAGGCTTGTAAAATCACCACACGATTTCTTGCTCATCTAAAGAATATAATTAATCTAAAAATGAAAGAAATCTTGACAATAATTCAACCGTGTATTCTATTCGAATCATACAAAAATATACTACTCTTTTTTCTCCAATTCCTTCTCATAATTAAGTAATAATTATGTTATAATTTATCCTAAAATTCAGGACAGGAAATAATAATTAACATTCATTTCGTGTAAAATGAATATTCCGTGCATGATTTTTAATTTCAAATAAAATCAATCTGATGCAAGATAAAAGCAATCTCTCCGCAAATGCGCGGATAACAATCGAGCCAATTTTTGCATTAAACGAATCGTTTGTCACTGGAAGGGATCGCTGGAATAATGAACAGTGGCGCGGGACGGTAAATAGATGAACAATAAAACGGGCAGCGATTAAACGCGATACGGTATCAATGTTGCCGTTTTGGGAAACCCGATTCCCAAGGATCGGGGGCCAGTTTCCGGTTTCCGCCTATATGAAATATATTCGACGATACAAATTGTCCAAATGAATTTCAGTTAATTAAAAGTGACAAACGTGCCCGGCCAAGATTACCGGCGGGAAACTCTACTCTACACGACGAACACGAAGCTCCTGGTTGCACGCTTGCAATTTGACCGCGAATCCGTTACCTTCGTTTCCGACACGTGAAATATCTCTCTTCTTTTAATTTTTTGTTATAGGAAATTTTTGTTGGAGAAATTCGTTGGTTCGGAATTTCTTTAATTGGGGTATTCGAGTGAAAACTCGATGGAAAAAGTGAATCTTATTGAAAATTATTGAAATAAGAATATTGAACGAAGTGGATGTTTCTGGATCGTATAAAATGGTAGAAAAAATTAGTTACGAAAGTTTAGAGACTATAATTTAAGGAGTAAACGGAATTGTTCTCGTATGAGTATTATTTTTGAAACTTTTTTTTATTACAATTATTTATTTTAAATTTTAAGATAGATTTTAACATAGAAAATGATATCGTGAATTATTGTTAGAAAATGAAAAGTTTATTTGATATTTCAATTATCGAAATTATTAGATAAAAGTAGAACAAGTTTTTTCATAAGATAAGAAATTTTCCAACAAAATTGTTCAAAATTCTTTTCACAAGATTCGAGACGAAACACCGTGTCTTCAAACGTGTAATCAACGTTTGTTGTCATTTCAAAAAAAAAAAAAACAGGAAAAACCAAGTTTTCCAAGTCGTGGAAACAGAAAATGTTTACCAGGAGACGAGGAGGTGCGACGATAAATTCGATTGTAGCGATGTTTCGAGCACGACTGCGAGAAAGTAAGTTAATTCAACGCAAAAATATACAAGAAATCGTAGAAGAAAATATTTAACGAAAAGAAAAGAAAAAGAAAGAATATATATTAAGCGAGATCCCTTCGTGAAATATCCCTCGAGGTATGGAAAAAAAAAAAAAAAAAAGAAAAAAGAAAAAATCACGAGGCGGAAAACGAGGCAATTGCGAAACTTAAGTAAGAAAACGGTTAAGGAAACAATCACCGACCGTAACGAATTCAATTATTCTCTTATTTGCGCTCGTTTAATTACGACACCGTTAATTATTCGTGGCCGGACATCGTAGGGGACCGGAAAACGGCTGCGTCCTTCCTGCGAGCAGCCTGAAGGTGGAAGTTACAAACTGGATGGTTGCGGTGAACCTTGCTCCAAGCGTCACGGGGATAAAGTTTCTAGAAACACCGGTATTCTGACTTACACCTGTCGGGAAAATTACGTTTTCAACGGAACTGGCTGCGTTCGATGATGAAATGGTACGCGATAGGTGAGTCTCGGGTGAGTTCATTTTTAGATCTAATCAGATCGATGAAAAGTTTGAATCGACGATCCTTGAATTGTTGAAAAAAAGAAGAAATAATTAAGGTAACATTTTTGTTGTTAGAAAAAATTGAGAAGATTTGCGTTTAAAAAAGAATGTGTAAATATAATTTCTTGATCAATAATTTATTTTACAATTAAACTTTTCCTTTTTCATTTCGTTCTATTAATGATAAAGGAAGAATTGAGAAATCTATGTTTCTTTATTATTTGACGAGAAATTAACTTGGTTTTACAATTTTTCGAATCGTTTATTTTGTATAAATATGAGAGATGTATATATATATATATATATGAAACAATTGCATGTTGCACGAGCAATTGTATAAACTAAACGTGGGAGGAAAAGTAATTTGTCTTTCGTTAAATCAAGATTTAACAGGAATTAATTAAAGATTTAACGCGGAAATATAAATTGGTCGGATGATTTAAATCTGAAGAATTAAAAATAAGTAAATATATTTAGCGTAGAGGATTAAAGATTACTCGATGATGTATGTAATTCATTTAACAATGTGTATTTCTTATACGAATATCGAATCTCGTGAATTCATTTATTGAAATACTGAATTTTTTATGAAATACAGAGAAATTCATTTAATGAAATGTATTACAATACAAATGGGATCGATCAGTTCAATATACAATATCGAATATATACCGATCCTATACCGTTTACCAATAATTTCTGACTCAAATAATAGCATAGATTTTCGTAAAATTGATTTTAAATTCGGGAATATTTGTTCGCTTCATCGAAATTAAAATGTAATTAATTAAACAGGATTAAATATATATAATTCACTAGTATTTCATGAATTAATTGATTAATTATTATATCCCTCAATATATTATTTGGATTATTCGTTCAATTTTTCTGTATATGAATAATCCAATATTATATTTGACTGTAGTTTAAATTGATAAAATTTTAAATATCGCCAGTTAAATCATATTGTATTATACGCCAGTTTAACGATGCTTTCTTTTCGTATTTTTCCTTCAATTTAATTTTAAAGGAAGAAACACGCGATCTAAAAAAAAAAACATTTGTGAATATTTTATTCGTGCGAGGGAACAATGCATCTCGATCCAATCGAATGAAACCTGGAACAATAGCGAATTTGTCGTGCAAATCGTCTTACAAATTGCCTGTGACGGGTGATCCAGCATTTCGTGCAATCACTTGTCTCGAAGATGGATCATCGTTTCTTCCAATTTTTCTTCCAGCTAATATCGATTTTTGCATACTTTATTTTTCTAACTTGAACAAAAATTAATTATTATACAAAAATATAAATTTAAAAATTTACGGATATTATTAAATACGTAAACGTCTCTCAAATATTTTTTACTTTCAACAATTTCTTTTCTCTTGATAAATTAAAATTTTCAAAGAGATATAGATATTTTTATTTTTTTAGATAGATTAAATTTTTTTAAATATAGAACTAGAATCAGAATTTATACTATTATAATATAATTTATTTCATAAATTAATATTGTTCTCGTTTAATATCGTTCGTTCCATTTTCTTCTTTTTTCGTTCTAATTTATTTTATTATCGGTTTCAGAATGCGGAATACTCATTTCACGAGGTAACACGCTGGCCGTGAACTGATTCGACGCAGAATTCGGAGTATTTCCGGCGGCACGTTGGTATTTACAGAAGGAAAAAAGAGGAGCACGAGGAAATTTGTGGAGGCGCTCTCATATAAGCAACAATTTAGTCGTATCAGGTAATTTCGTTCGAGAAAATTAATTTTTGCTTTCGAGTCACGCGAACTTGTCTGACTGTTGCATTTCATAAATCCCTTTAACGATTCGTTGTTCCTTTTTCCCCCTCATTTTCGTAATAAAGCGAATGGCTTTACAGGCGAGATTTCAAACATTTATTATTTTTACTATTCTTAAAAAAGTTTCAAAATTGTTTCATCCAAAAAATACTTCGATTCGTCCATCATCACTCAGACCGTTAGAGAAAAATAATTATCTCTTATTTCAAATATTGAACGAGACATTTAAAGAAAAATTTATTATCCACAATTTCAACGTGCTAATAATACTCTTAATATCTATTCTTTCATGTTCACTTTCATCGTCAAATGAACGATCATCTCTATTTAATATTCACGGATTCCATCGATCGAAATCGGAGAGAAAGGAAAGCAAACGTTGCCTCGATAGCCGCCCACTGTTTCTGCAACGAGGTTTACAACAAAGTGGAAGACAAATCGAAGAGCGCGGTTGCTGTGGGCAAACGTTATCGCGATTGGAACGCGGGCGAGAATTACGTGGAAAAATCGATGCTGGCCAATATCTCGTTGCCGATATATGGAATTCTCCAAGACATTGCCCTTCTCCTTAACCGCCCTTTTTGGTATCACGATCTTCGTGGATAACTCTTGGTAAGGAAATATTGGAAAGGTAAGATCAAAGGTAAGAAAAGTATTCATTTGGTTATCAATAATTAACAAATTAATAAAGAATGTATTGGAGAATTTTCTTTCAATTTTATAATTCTGAATTATTTTAGAAGGATTTCCAAATGTTTCAATTCTATAATTCTGAATTATTTTAGGAGGATTTTCAAACGTTTCAATTCTATAATTCTGAATTATTTTATTATCATTCTTCTACTGCAATAATATTAAATATCTATAAACTGTGCTTGGAGTTGGATTAAAATTTAAAAGTTTCTCTGACTGTTATAAAGTAAAGTGTTTAATTTTCTTTAATTAATTTAAGATTTACAATTAATAAATTTTTAATTATAATTAGGATTCAATGAGAAAAAAGAAATCTATTTCTTCGAATATTAAAGTCGAATGAATGAAGTATGTATATTTGTCTATTCAATTATGTTTTGAGAAATTATCGTCTCGTTTTTCCACCGAGCTCTCCAATTAGAAATATCGAATGATTGGACGCAACGTATTACATTGATTAATTTCAGCTGTCGCACAGCTGCATCGTTGGAACGCTGCTTTCTCACCAGATTTCCACTCTTTTTACTTTCATTCCCTTCTCTGACTGGTTTCAGCTGGCTAATTAAGTCACGCCGGATTATATTTCCGTAATTAATTCGCAGCGACGTTGTTCTATTCCAGCAATTAATCTACTCCTCCTCTGTTTTTTTGATATTTCAATTTTTTTTTTTTTTATTTTAATTCACATATTTTGCCAAGAGAATTTCGTCTCTCACATTTGTGGATATATAATAAATGATATTAACATTGATTTTTTTATTGCAGGTCGTTGCTGGCTGGCTGAGGTAAAACTCATCGAGGATCTTTCAAGCAGGAAATTATTTCAATCTATTCCATATATTCAATGTCTGATAATTTTAATTAAGGATACATTATTCCTGATAACTTCTGTGCTGGTTGAACGTATATCAAATAATTAAAATAAAAATCGGACCAATAGTTGAGAAATCATCTTGGGTAAGAATATTTATTATTCTGATAAACATTTAACAATTTGATTATTAATATTGATCTTTATTAAATTAAGTAAATAAAATTCGACTTTCTTTTACAGCATTATATTTTGACAACGTGATAAGATAATGGATACATTTCGATAAATTTTCAAATAATTATGTTGATACATATTAAACATAATTATTAAATTAACAAAAGAGCCATACGTATAGCTATTTCCATCAATTTCAAAATCAATAATTAACAATTACATTATTATATTACAAAAATAATTAATCTACCCATATTTTTATTAAGTTAAAATTCACTTGTCCAAATCCAAAGGAAAATATTCCAAATTTTTATTTTATCCTCGAAAACTTTCAGACTCAAAATAATCATATATCGTCTAAATGAGATATTCCCCATCTTAAAATATTTAATTGCATTCCAATATTTCTTCCAATAACGATATACAAACCATGGATTGAACAAAATCCATTATTTCGAAATTTCCAAATTCACACGCCCAACAAATCTCCCTCGCGTTAATCACCGTTGCCTCGTACCGGTTAATCTCGATCGTAATAAATCGTAAGTTTCAGTTTTCCAGGTGCATGATTTTACTTCTTTCCCTCCCCTGGTGGGGAATGCGGCATATCCAGCCGCGATAAACGAGGGTATAACACACAAAGACGATTTCGATGATTCGCCAAAAGAAAGAAAGAAAGAAAGAGAGGAAATATAATCCTGTTTGATCCACATCGACGAAAGCACGATGGGTGAAACGGCACGTCCCGCCTCCAACCAGCCAAATACCTTTGATATCGGCTCTATCCGCTTCAGGGATCTAAATTAGCACTGCCTCGTTATTTATATCGCGACTCCGTTATTCATGACGTGAACTTTTCTTTTTTTTTCTTTTTTTTTTGTTCCAATGCATTGTATTTCCCGTAGGAATTTCCCAACCCGTGTCGAGATTATCTACGACGATGTTCTGCACCTGTAATCCACGCCACGACTTTTTTTGTTCTTACAGGCCTTCACCATTCCATCCATGAAAAAGATAAATTGAACTGCAGAACGTGTTGATACACGTTTCTTTTATTCAACTGTTAATATAAATTTTATTTAAGGTCGAGTATATCTTTGATCTTTTCAAAAGGATTTTTTATAATTAATCGTTTTATTTGATCCGCTTTTCGATTTGTAATTTTTATCCTTGGAGAATTTCATGAAATAGAAAGTTGAACGATGTCAAATATTTTCAACTTGTCTAATTTCATGAGACTCTGATAATAATTACGTATGGAATCGTTGGATGTTTAGATTATTCGAGATATTACAAGTTTGCATTTTCTCCATTGTTATTTTTTTTAACTTATTTTCGAAACTTTTATTTTTCAGAAATATGGATCTTGGTGATGTCTTTTTCTTCTTCTTCAGATTGAGAACAGAATTTTTTCTTTATCAATTCTTCTTTAACATAGGTAAGTCAATAATTATATAATATCAATAATTAAAAAATAATATTTTTACTGTGTAAAAATAGTATTTGATTTAGAGGATCGATGGAAAAAAAAAAGATTACAGAAAATTAAATTTAAAACACAATGAAAATTCGATTGCAAATTCCATAGGAAATTTGTTCCGTTTGCATTGACACTTAATATAATAATAATTAATTATTTGATTAGCTAGCTTGCAATTATCGTATGTTGAATGAATGTATCTCATATGGCCTATGGTATATGTTTGCAAGCAATCGACGTTTGCTTTGTGTATTCATACGTTTATGGCTAACACGTGTTTGCCTATTTGTGAAGGCTTACTGTATCCCATCCAAATGCTAAAACGATAGATGGATTGTTTGATAAAATTGATACTCGATGTTTAAAACTTTGCGCGTTTTATGGATAACACGAGTGAAATTTATTGCAAATAAAAACGATTTATTTTATTTCGTTTTTATTTTTTATTTTTTTTTTTTTTATTTATTTTTTTTAAATACATACGCGGTCTGGGGAAATTTTCATGTTGATTGTTCATATACATTTAAATCGTAACAAATCAACAGTAGTAGGTCAAAGTTTGCGTGAATGGTAATCTTCGTGATGAGATATTTTAATATTTGACGAATGATTGAAATTATTGTTATATAAGAGGTTTAATGGAAAAAGCACGGAAACGTTACGAGTTTTTCGAGCACGCAAATAAAAAAAAAATAAATAAATAACAAATAGAAATAACAATTAGATATATATGTCTAATCAATTAAATTTAGTTTTTCTTTTTTAATTAACGTGCAAACGATACAATCAAATAAATAGTAAAAGATAAAAAGGAAAAATTATTTTCTTCTTCGCACAATGTATCATAGCAATATCGTGTATTGATTTAGAAAAAAAAAAATGAACAAAGAATTCGAGAAATTAACTATTTTGAAATAAAAGACTACGAATGATTAATTTCGATGTTCAGACCAAATTACAGCGTTGTTACATTTATCTCAATTATTTGAATTATTATAAATCAAATATTTGAACAGGATTTCATTTCACATTAAATTTAAAAAGGAAATAAAAAAATTTTAGTGCCAATTCAATTGACAATTTTACAACTTTATGGCAAGTGTAATGTAAAATAAATGCAATATGCAAAACGAAATGAAAATATTTTTCGGCTTGTTGGCAATCTGGTCGATCTTCGATGTTCTCGATGTTTTAGGTATAACGGAATCGAGGAATCTTTCTTTCTCAGTCGAGAAGAAGTAAGTGTGACAGATTGCTCCTTGATAATTTATTACGTAATAAAAACACGGGTGACACGTACTCGATCGGCACTTTTAGATGTTGAGATCGTAGATTAATAGGCGAAGGTTTTCCCTTTATGTCGAAGGTTTTCTTATAAAGGTGAACGATTTATTTCACAGACTTACAGCACACTAACAGAAGGCATTTCTCACAGGATTGGCAGCATTATGAGCGCATCCTATGAGGCAACTAAAAGTTTGATAGTCAATATGATGAACACGCTACAAAAATTACAGTGATAAAGGGTCAACCTATTATCTGAATTATTCGATAATAATATCGAGATCGAAGAAGGATCTTTACAGTTGTGTTTATTTATACACAAATACATAAATATTTAATCAAACGTTATATATTTGTAACGTTTATCTGTAATAAAAGATATTGTGTAAGTAAAGTACAAGTGGAATATATATATACAAATCGTTTCTTATTAAAATTCCAAATTTAATTTTTGTCTTTATTCGAAAATTTTTACGGGAAAATAAAAATTCTTTCGTTTGTTTATGTAAAGAGGAAGTAAGGGATATTCTGGATTTTCTTGGTTTCGTAATCTTTAGGTACATTATTGAAGGAAGTAAGATCAACAAATGGAAAGTAACTTTTATTCCTCGAGACGCAAAGTATACCTTTGTTAGTATTTCCTTTTGAAACTTTAATGTTTATTATCCTTATTTTTCTACGCTGTCCCCAACTATGTGTTTTCCACATCAAAACTCTTCATACACTCTCTTTAATATATTTTTCTTCTAATTGGAAACGAGGAAAATAAAATAAAAGAGAAATACAATACCGATTGTATAACATATTCGTGAAACAATTTTGGAGGATCGATTGATTAAGAGTCAAGACAAGTCAATGGAATTTAAATAATATATATAAAAAAAATATGAATTAATATGAAAAGAAATACTATATTATGTAAAGTAATATTAAATTATGTATCTATATATCTAATATCATAAAAACAGATTATATTGTATTAAATATTCGTGTAAAACCTTCAATTTTTCACGAAAAGAATTGAACAATTTTGCGATCAAAACCCATTCAGGAAATGGAGGAAAGCATCCCATTGAAATCCCTTTTTGTTTTATCCCGATATCTCGACTCGTTGCTGAGATACAAGCGTTTAAAGTGTCTACGTTGAATACAATGCTAAGAGATTATGAATGAATCCGCGACCCAGTGACCCACATTTCTTTCCTGGAAGTGCGTACTATTTCCAAGAATCGCGTCTCACTGCATGTCTGCAATTTGGGATAGGTCAGTGAGACGAGGCGCGAGCGAGAGGTCCGAGTAAGTGACAAGGACACAGATAATAAACGATCAAAAATTACCCTTTTCTTCACACGACGATATCTCGGCAACCGAAAGTCGTATCGGGATAAACGAAAAACCGTCTTAAAGAGGAAGATTCCGCGCTTCTAATGATCTTTCACCCATCAACCGGAAGTCATTATTCTCGAGGTTATAACGGTTCAAAGTTTCCCTAATTTTAATAGAATTTGATTAGATTTAAGGCAAATGATTAAAAATTAACTTCTCTTTACACGATCATAACTCGGGAACCGGAAGTCGTATCGGGATAAACGAAAAGGCGTTTTAAAGGGAAAGAATCCACCCTTCTAACGATCGTTTACTCGCTGACCGGAAGTTATTATCTTCGGAGTTATAGAGGTTTAAAGTTTGATTAATTTTAATCGTATTTTTTTTAAAGCTAAATTATATTTATTTTGAAAATACGTTTATTTTCCTCCGTTCAAAACAATAAGTGTTTCAAATCTAATTAAAAAAAAAAGATGCCGATGATTAAAAAGTTAATCAACGACATAAAAAACTCCATTCTTTATGAGAGTTCTTTTATAATCGACAGCGTCGATTGGCAGGCGCGTGCAAGGCAATATTTTTCTTTGGCCTTTCAATCAATCATTAATTAAACACAACTTAACCCTTGTTACACCTAACCCCCTCCCCTCCCCTTTTATTTTCCCTATTCACCGTTTTTCCGACCCACAATTTCCCCTCCGACGTGTAAATAGACCTCTGTCAATTTATTTCGTGAACGTTTTTTTTTCAAAACAGGCTAGCTTCCTCCTCCCCCTTCCCTCCCCATTACCTTCTACACTTCCCCATTTTCTCGAAGGAGCCTCCGCTCCCTCCTTTGACCGCGTTTCCGCGATCTTCTTCCCATTTCGTTTCTCGAAAGAGCTTCAAGCTTCTACTTACGGTCCTCTCCTCCCTCTCTCACGTTTTCACATCCCTCGACCACTTCACCTCCCTTTATCAAACCTCCCCCTTCCTATCTTCGGCTTTCCCTTTTTTTATTCTCGTTCTCCTGCTGCTCCCTCCCTTTCACTGGCCCCGAGTTTTTCTCCTTTTCCTTTTTGCGCCCCGTTCGTCTCCCGCGCAACGACGATTTACGAGGTTCGGAACAGCCGCGGGCTTCGAAAACGTAGAAAACCCGGCGGGGATAAGTGGTCGTTTTGTGTCTACGCCGGCGAGGAGGGTGGTATTTCTTGTTCGGTGATTAATGCCGAGTTTTATAGCGGCCGGTATTATCGGGGAATATAATATTTATGTGGTTGGAACGATTGCTCGGCCACCGCTTCTGTTTCGAGGAGAGAGAAGCGTTAGCTCACCTTCCCTGCGAAGCGTGACGACGATTTTGCAGCTAGAATTTGTCTGCGATTTATATTTTCGTATTGGGGAAGGAAAGAAGGGAGGGAGGGAGAATGTTGAAATAAGAAGGAACGTATTTGTTTGACAGAGAATGTTTTGGATTAGAAAATTAAGATTGGTGATTTATTTAAGAAGAAAGTAGAAGAATTTATTTATTTATTTGCAAATGAAATTGCTTGGAAAAAGCTATGTTTGTGTATATATATATATATTGGTTAGTTGGAAGAAAGATTTGAATTTTCGATATATGTTTATGAAATTGAAATAAAATCGTCTTGGAGAGCATCAGTTTTCTTCTGAAGAAAAAGAAACGATATGAATAAATCGAATAGGTTGAGAATTTTCCTTAGTGAAAGAAAGGGGATGTTTAAGGATAGTTTGTTTCGAATGTTTATTTTAAATATTTCTTCGATTGTAAAAAAAATTCTCATTTCGATGCATAGGAAATATGTTGTATCGAATGTGTTGGGAATTAAAATTATGATATTGGTTAGAAAGTTTGAGTCGTGATTATTAACAATCCCATGATTGAACAAAAGTAAAGAAATGGGAAGAAACATTAAAAGAAGAAATTGAATGATAATTTTATCGTCTAAGATAATCTTATATTTCTTTCATCGATAAACCTTTTATCAATCCTTATAAGCAAACAGATCAAGAGATAGGAAAGACATCTAAGAAAACGTAGAAGAAAAATATCTTTCCCAATAATTTAAAAAACGATCGTATTCTTCCGATCGTTCTCTCTCTCTCTCTCTCTCTCTCTGGAACAAGTATCTCCTTTATCCTTTGAAATCTTTTACTGGAAATTTTCTGCGTGGACAGGAAGGTGGACTTAACTGATAATATTATTGTACTCCGTAGAATCGAAAGAAGTTTTAATACGCAAGTCTGAAATGAATCGAGTTATTTCAAGGCAGAGGCAAGCCCCCGCCACGAAGATGGTAACCGCTTATAAATTGATTTCTCGAGGACGCTTGAACGTCATTCTTGTTTCCGTTATTATTACGTACAAGTGCCGAGAAATTCGAACTTTCTTTTCTCGATATAATCAGTTTTCGAAATGATTTGTGAAATGTCATAACGATAATATAGAAATAAAAAGTTGATCGAAAGGAGATTAGCGCATAATAATCTTTTATGCAATTAAATTTAAAATTATATTTTTCCAATCGTCCTTTCATTCAGTATTTGATTTTATTGAAATTAGAAATTAAATAAATATCGTTAAAGGATTAAAAAGAGATAGGATAATATATAACTAATAATTTTACCTAAAAAAATCCTAGTTCCACTCTTCATTAATCGAAGAAACGATTCTTCCTTCCATTTCATATCTTTTTCAAAACCACGATTCTGCTCGATTTTATTCTCAAAACTCGGTCGCCCGATATTCCTTCCCCGTCTCTGTCTCTCGAGAAAGGAAAAAAAAAATAATAAAAAAAAGAAAGAAGAAGAAAAGAAGACGGTTGACGCGATCCATATTCCCGCCGCTGTTCCTCGGCAAACCTCGAATACCCCGTCGCTTCGATAAGGCAGCAAAACAAAATGGTCTATCGCCACCCCTTCCCCTTCCCTCCCCTAGGAATCGCGTTACTTTTGTCCCTTTCTTATTGCGATTTCCGATTTCCATTCGATTTGTCGTCTCCACCGATTCCGTTCAGTCGAAACTTGCAAATGCGGCCAGGTGCATCGATCGTGGAAGGGGGTGAGCACGAGGGTAAGCGACACGAGGGTGTGCAACGGGGAGGGAGGTGGCGGCGCACCTGTACGAGGCGGCGAAAACGAGCGAGGAAAACGTTGGGGAAACGTTTGGAGGGGGGTGGGGGTGAAATGATGGGCGAGAACGAAAGAGAAATGGGCGAGAAGGGATACACCTGGTTTGGTCGGTAGGGGCGAAGATAGGGGATTTGATAAAAAGAAAGGGAACGAGAAACAAATGACGGTGCAACGGGGAGGATGCGTGTTTGAGAGAGAGAGAGAAATCGGGTGGGTGATCGTTTATGGAGAAGATGGTGGTGGTGGTGGTGGCGAGACGAAAGGTAAGATAATGGAAAATCAGAAAGAAGAAGAGAGGGAGAGGAAGGTGGAAATGTAAAATGGCAATACTTCAAATTCATTTGCGTGACAATCTCCGGTTCCTTCCGCCCGATCGAACGTCTCCGCCTCGATAAAATCTCGAGAGAGTTCGTCGTCTACTGTTCGAAAATCGGAGGGCAGTCGATACTAATACAAGGAGGGGAGGGGGAGATCGAGAAATGGTAAAACGCGGTAATGGTAATGGCGGCGGTTCGGGAAAGAAACGAAGGGTGAAAGAAGAGGTGGATATCGTTTGACCTCGTTCGATTCGCTCTCCACGATTTGCCTTCAAAATTCATCGATCGGCGCCGCGAAAGGGAAATGAGCCTCGCCTCCTCCCTTTCTCTTTCTTTCCTCTTTACCCACCGTATCTTTTTCCCCGATCTCGCAGCTATCTCTTCAGACTGTTAACCTCGTATCCTCCTTTCCACGATTTGCTGTGCAATCACTGAGTCTCGCAAAAGCGAGAGGATTATATATATATATATATGCGCGTATATAATCTGTCTCGTGAGATTTCACGAGATCACCCGAATTGAAACGTGTCCAAACGCTCTATTGGATTTTAATTAATACATTCAGCAAATTGGATCGAAATATTTTTCCCTTGCCTTATCACTATTTTAACAAACGTGTATAAAATAATCCTGTTAAAGAATCATACATAAACAATGATAAAAAGTATCGTTTAAAGGGAAAAGAATTTTAAAATCCTGTATATATCCATTAAAAGAGGATTATTAAATACAATTTCTAATATGTTTCATTTAAAGAAAATTTCTCCATATTAAGAAACTAAAATAATATTTTTCGTTCGTTTTCCAATATACGAAATTCCGGCCGATCATTAAAATACATAATCCTCCAAGTAAGTGGCATCATCGAATGCCGTTATCAGACGTGAAGGAGGGGCGTTGTTGCAGCAAATATCGGGATTCGTTTAGCTTTTGTTTCCTTGCCAACAGCGACGGCTCCAATTTCCCTTTATCCATCCACCTCCTCCTCCTCCTTTGCCCCCCGATTACCGTAACCATCAAATTTTCGTGCAAAGCCATCATCCGTGGGAAAGAAGAGGAGGAGGAGGAGAAGAAGAAGAAGCGGAATGAATCAAATTACACAGGCACGCAGGCGGATTAAAACGCTAAAGAGGAAAGAATTTTCCATTGCCCTGAAAAAAATGACATTAGCGAAATCCCCCTTTTCCGTCGGTCCTTTTTCCGTTTTTTTTACCGCCTACCATTCTTTGTTTCTGTCCTTCCCTCCATCCTTCTCTTCCATCGTTCTCATTCCCCCTCCTCCTTCGACTCTCGAGTTTCACCTTCCACCCTTCTCCTCCTTCCGACCCTTTCGAATTAACGTTTCGCCACGAATCCGCAAATAAATTTCGCGGGGCCACTATTACCTATCCGGGGAGGGGGCGGGGAGGAGGGAAAGGAAGTAAATCTCCGGATAAGAGAACTCTCCGGGCCAACCGGTTGGTTATCATTGAGGAAGAAGAATTTATGTGGTTTCGAAACGTCCGTTTAACCGGTTCTCGAAGGTATCGGTATCGGTGGACAGGTTAACCGAGGAGATAGAAATTGAAATCAAGGCGTAACTGGATCAAGAGTTGATCAATTGTTCTTGAACAATGAGGGAGGGGTCGAGGAATCGGGATCTGCGAACAGATTTATAACTTTTGTTATAGAGGATCTATTTCAAGGGATGTTTTTGACGTTTAGAGGGTAGAAATTAAAGGGTTGATTAAAGGGTGATGTAACACACTTTGGGGGAGAGAAAAGTATGTCAGGAGAATTGGAGATAGAAGAAATTTATCCGAGGCAAGATTATGAATTTTAGGTTGATCCTTTTAACTTTCGAGTTGAACGTGCTTTTTTTTATAACTTTAAAGTACGCTAAACTCTGTTCGAGATTATGTTCAATATTTTTCATATTAAAACGTTGAAAAGTTCCTTTGTCTATCGAATGTATATGAATGTGCCAGATCATTTTCTAACAGAGATTGAAGATTTTTAAGGTCGAGAGTTTTTCTAGATTCAAAAGAAAGTTGGAACGGGTTCAAGGATTTGACATCATCAAGATTTCGATTGGATCTCTCTAATTAGAGATTCAAAAATTCAATGGAACTCAGAGATTTCATTGGATGTCCAATTAGATTTATAATTTCCATTGAATTCAATTCTACTATTCGAGTAGAATAGATAAACTAAATAAAAAATGTTTATGTTTTACTCACGCACAATTTCACTCATCATCTTCTTCCAAAGATCCTTTGGAATTTCATTATAACAGTGAGAAAAATTTCCACGTATCTGTTTCGACTAACGAAATAACCGATCATATTTTGAAAGGGGCAAAATTTTATTCTTCTATAATTTGATTTATTATTATTCATATTAGTCTACAATATCAAATTTGACGATTATAATGAAGGGGAAGAGAGAAAGAGAAGGAGATAAATTCGAGGGAAAGACGAAACAAAGATAAAACGGGGAATTTGCAGTGAGGTGAGGGTACAGTTCATTCGGGTCGAATGTTCCGTCCGACGTACGCAAATAGAATGCGAAATGTCAATTACGCCGTTCGCACTGTGCTTTATTAAATTCCGTTTCAGTTATTAGAGTTTCCAGAAAGTTTCTCGAAATGCTCGAGATACGATACTGCTTCATTAATGCGGTGCAGGAATGTCGAGAGGGCGATCAACGAGTGCACTTTAAGACCATTTTCGTCCTCTCTTCGACAAACTTTGGATATTATATTATTCGGTGTTCCCAATTAAATATATATTCAAACCGTGAGAAAATAATGCCTTCACATCTCGTTTACTTTAAAACGTGTTGAAATTTTAATTTCCTTTTTCTCTTCTTCCTCCTTTTTTTTTACATTCATTCGTACTTCATGGATAAAGTTTCTCCTCTCTTTCTTCTTACTCAGTTTTCCTTTCGTCTGAAAGAAAGTTGAAGATTAGAAAAGGGAGACTGATTCGTTTCTTAATCCTTCTAAATATTATATTTATATATAACAGCTAAACTAATTTCCTTTTTCTCTTCTTCCTCCTTTTTTTTTTTACATTCGTACTTCATGGATAAAGTTTCTCCCCTTCTCTTCTTACTCAGCTTTCCCTTCGTCTGAAAGAAAGTTGAAGATTAGAAAAAGGAGAGATTGATTCGTTTCTTAATTCTTTTAAATATCATATTTATATATAACAGCTAAACTAATTTCCTTTTTCTCTTCTTCCTCCTTTTTTTTTTTACGTTCATTGGTACTTCATGGATAAAGTTTCTCCCCTTCTCTTCTTACTCAGTTTTTCTGAAAGAAAATTGAAGATTAGAAAAGGGAGAGACTGATTTGTTTCTTAATCCTTCTAAATATTATATTTATATATAACAGCTAAACTAATTTTCTTTTTCTCTTCTTCCTCCTTTTTTTTTTTACGTTCATTGGTACTTCATGGATAAAGTTTCTCCCCTTTTCTTCTTACTCAGTTTTTCTGAAAGAAAATTGAAGATTAGAAAAGAGAGAGACTGATTCGTTTCTTAATCCCTCTAAACGTTATATTTATATATAACAGCTAAACTTTTTTTTACAAATCTTCTTATTCTCTCGAGCAACTAACAAGCAAAAAAGGAAAAAAAAAAGGAAAAGGATTACGAATAGTCCTCTCAACAATATAAAATTTCACTCTGGAATGTCGAGATCCTCCCCTTAGCCGAATCTTTACAGGATTGGAAGCGTCTAAAACTTGTGCCGAGAAGACAACGGCGTTCAATTACGAAGTACAAAGGATTGGCCGATGTCGTCCGTTGTTCTTGGTCGGCTGTACGTTTGTTTGTCCTCGATGAGTCCGTCTGGGGCGGATCTCCATTGTTCTTACGGATTGGGTCTTTCGCAGGGATTAATGAGACTGGCTCTTGGCCCCTCAGACACCCGATTCAGAATCTATTTCAATAACTTAACGATCGTACGAATTTTTCCCTTTTTCCAAATTTATCCTAATTACATCCTCGACGCCTCTTTCTTACGCCTCTTTCATCCTCCATTTTCTAGAAATGAAATTATCAGATCGTGCTGCAATCAGAGATTTTCGTAGATTATCCTTCGTTTAAATTAACCTTAAAACTAAATGTGGATTGCGTATTGAAGAGTAATTTTGCGTTTTCAAATTGGATATATCAAATTTCTTGATTCCTTTCAACATGGTTGTACACGATTTTCTATAGTTTTAGTTGTAAAATAGATTTTTTTAATTGGATTGTCCAATCACTCCAACGAAATATCCTCCTAAGAGCACGTGTGCACTTTAATATCGCAAAGAATTTATCGTCGCAAGTTGCGCGGGATGGGAATTTTTTGGATGTTCAATTTTAATAACAGTAAAGTTCTTGGCACACCCTGTCCGCATACGCATAAAAGCCTACCTTTACACCCTTTCCACTCTTTTACAACGCTTGCTTTACGTGCCCATCCCGAAAATGTCCGTGGTAGGTTACTTTATTCACTGTCTCAGCCACGTATAATTTGCGTTTCAGAAACAATTCACTTCAAAACTTCAGGATTTATTAGATTTTATTTCAATCTCTCTCGATTATTAACAATTGATATAATGCAATTGAAATATGCAGTAAAATTATTATCAGCAAATTTGAAGGAATTAAATAAGAAAGAAGAAAATGACTTTTATTCTCCATACTTTTGCAATCTCTTCAATTATTTTTATCGTCGTCTTCTTCTGTGAATTGCATCACTGAAACTGTATACTGTATTACACTGGAGTTTGGAACAGAGCCATCAGTATCTCTTTACTTCCGTTTAGATACATCTTTCCTTCTCCATTTTCTAATTTTGGAATTTTTAATCTTTCGACGAGCCTCGAAATTTTCCCTTCTTCTGAGAATTCATTTTCTAAGATCAAATTTCAACTTGGCATAATTCATCGGTCAAAGAAACGAGCTCGTCGAATTCAAACCCTCCCCAAATTTCGCGTTAATCCAATATCATTAATTTAATGGTAAACACCGAAACCGAAGAACACATATATTGGACGAGTAGCAGCAGCAAGTAAACCATCCTTGTATACCTTGAGGATTGTGTAAGTATCTCTGCATGTTTACTCGTACACACAAGCGGCAAGTATGAACACCTGATCTCGAAGGTTTGTGAAGGAGGGGTGTCTGCGGTTCAGCCGAAACCGAAATTACGGGGTTAATGGAAGTCTGGACGTGGCTGCCTTCCTTCCTTCCTTCCCTCCTTCCTTCCTTCCAAGGAAACGGAAAACGGAGCTGGAAAGGTATTTTCACTCTCCCTCCCTGTTGTAAAAAGAAAAAGAGCAGGTTGCCCTTTGCCGTGGAAAATAACCGGCTCTTCCTATCTTTCGCCCTCAGACTTCCTTCATTTTCGGAACAAATGCGCGCAATTACTTGTTACTTTGTCCTACGCCTCCGTCATTAGAGATAAATAAGAAATCGGGCTGCGTTAACGGGTGAACCGGAAGATCGTAAAAAAAAAAGAGAGAAAGGTCTCCCTTTTTCTCTTTTCTCTTTACGAGAAGAAGTAGATTGTAGATTAATATAATCTGTTGAAGTGAATGATAAAAATTTGGAGGATGAAGTAAAAAAGAATTTATTATAACAATCGTAGATTCACAAATTTTTACAAATACTCCACATTTATAATTTGATTAATTTTTACGAAATTATTGCAATTTTAAATATGCTTCGTTCGATTAATTAAGGGGTGATTGAGTCACGTGAGAACGATAGTTTTCAAGGAATATTCAGGTTTGATTTCGAAAGTGGCGACAACCCCATCGTTGAAAGGCATAGAGATGCTTCCGTCTATCATGATGCCAGCGTCAAAGCCAAAAGACTTGACGGAGAGTTTGTTGCATTTTTGTTTGCTAGGGCAATTGTTTCTCTCGCAACGTGAATTGTGATACATCTCGCGGATCATGTACGTCATGTTTAAATCCTCTGAAAAGCATTGTTGAAATTATTTTTCTCGATATCTATATTTTTTTTAATTCGAAGCGATTGAATTTCTCCTTTTAAATTTTCCTTAACATTTTCTCGAATCAAGGCGGAAAATTTTCTCTAAAACAAATACAATTCTCAAATTTCTATAAATATCGCGCAATATCGTTTCATAAATTCGATTTTATAAATACTTTTAATTGGATTCTCGAGTTAATTAAAATGGAAATAAATGAAAACATTGCAAATTATAGAAACTCCATTAAAATAACTCTTCTTTCTGTACAGGATATTTCATTTAATTAAATATTTTAATTTTAATGAAATTAAATGTTTAGTAAATATTTCGTATATTAAATTCAATTATTTCCATTATGTGCGAGGAAAGGATCAAACGTATATTTGATTGATAAATCTTGCTGTTAAAATTCGATATTTTTTATTCGATAATAAGAAAATTTTTAGAATTAAAAATTTTATAGTAAAACTCATTTGAATATATACATATATTTCATATACATGTTAAATTGATCATTTTGACAAATCAAAATTTGATTTTCATCTTATAATCTTATCATCGAGTTAGTTATTAACTAATATTCAATATTACCTTCAGAATAGATGAGGGCCTGATGATATTTGTTCAGTATTTTGTAAATTTCCTGGCGGCTTAGCTTTTCTCCGGTTGCAATTTCCACGATTTTTTCAACAGTTTCAGCCGACTGTATGTTTATAGTTTTATACCAAAATCGAGAACCCGTGCCCGTGCAAATGCACATACCTAAAAAAAAAAGAGAAGGAATTTGAATAAAACCGGTTAAAACATTTTATTATTTAAAAAAATAAAATTAATCAGAAGAAAATTCAATTAGAAAGAATCAATGAAATCGTTCAAAGAAGTTCATAAAATTAAACTTTTAAATATTCCAAATGTTATTTTCTTTTTCTATTAACTTTCCTCTTATAGAAAAATTATATAGAGATTGGAGCTTGCTTTAATTTTTTTTTTTAACAAATATTCGATTCTTCAAAATTATTCTACGAAATCAACTAAAAAAAACGCAAAAAGAAAAAGAAATCAAAAGTTCGTTAAATAATTCACAATATAATATTACGTTTTATCCAGGAAAATTAATTAATTTTCTTTCATTTACGTACCTGAACATCGAATTTTGTACGATTTTTGTTCCTCGATATCGAGTAATAATGTAATCGGCCTCGCTGCCAAAAATTCCCCTATAAACACCTGAATTACATCGGGAGCGCATTAATCTTGAAAAAATTGTTCAATATTTATACACCGTGTAGTATTTCCTTTTTAAATTTATCGTGAAACTAACTTCGTTTAACGCCAGCCAAGGCAAGATCCTCTCACGGGGTTGAAAGTCCGAGTCCTCTATTTTCCTTTGTATCGATTGTGTAAGAACTCTGAGAATTCAATTAACTTTAATTAAAGCAATTAATGAGATTGATCAATGGTTCGAGATGTTTTACATTCGTTCCTTTTTTCTTCTTTCTCTTTTTTTTTTTCTTTTCCTTTCTTCCATTTACCGTGGAAACGAAGGTGGCGAAGAGAATGAGTTTCGTTCAAGGAATAAGAATAACTGTGCGAAGCAACTGTGCTCGAGAGAAATGAGTATTTAATTTTAATGACATTAACGAGGAAGAATGAAGGAGGAAAAGGGAACGAGGAGGGATGGGGGGGGGGAGTAACGAAGAACAACAAAGGAGTAACGAAATTGCGCCAATGATATAATTATATTAATATCGATGTAAATGGTTTGACCCGTGTAAAATGAATAATTGATAATTGATGATAATATTAATTGATAATAATAATAATAATAAAATTGATTATAAATATCAGAGAGAATATTTCGAGATTGATCGATAAGTTTTTTTGTAAGTGAATCAATGCCATTTCCATTTTATGAAATCTTTCTTTAAATAAATAATTTTAAACTTATTGTTTTCAACATTGTTTTTACAGAAGAAAAGATATTATATTATTAAAGATGTAGAAATAAAAGGAAGAATTAGTAGTGAGAAAAATGTTGTGAAAATTGAAAAAAATATATATGTGCATATATAATGAAAATTCCATAATAAATTATTGTTAATATTTATTCGTTAAATTTCGTAAAATTTTCTACCAAAGGTATGACCAATGTTCTGCTAGATTAAATACATAATGGATGATAATCAAATAAAAGCTTTGACCGGAAATAATTCGATTAAGATAACGCACGCGAGTAATCGATATTCAAACCAAGTATTGGATATTATATGTATATTTATTAGGCTATAGAATAAAGCTAGAAGATTTTTTCTTGGCCAATCGATAACTATGTTTTGATGTATCACATTTATCACGGTAACAATCGCGCGCAATTTTTCTTTGATAAATTTGTTTTTCTATAAATCATGGTTCCTCGTAAATTATCTGCCATTGCACGTAGTGAGGATTCGTTATATTGTAATTTATGTTTGATAATAGATAAATTCAATTATCAAATATATACGATAACGATTACATCGGAATCACAATGGAAAGTATGATTGAAAGCAAAATTGTTTTTCTTCCTTCTATAAATTATTTAAATAAAAACCAAATCACTTGGCTCTTTTTCTTTTCGTGGTGACTTTTCTATAGATTGCAATTTACAAACTTTGTTTCAAATATTAATATGCAACAGTCATATAAATCAAAAGGACAAAACTTAATTTTAAACTTAAAAATAACTTCTTCCTTTTTTTTTTAATTTTTGTAAATTACGATTTTCTTTGGAAAATCAACTCACTTTAAAATTTCCACATTCTTTGAACAATTTGTTTACATCAATTAACAAATATACTTTCTTCTGTAAATTATCATTCCTCGAGTAAGATTTAAAAAAAATTATCAAGCAGGCAAAATGTCATCAGCGAATAGTATAACAAAATAAAAAACTAATGTACAATTCGCCCCTCTTCTTCCTCCAAACAAAAAGAAATCCAATTCTCGTTCCCTCCTTTTTCTTTTTTTTATACATACATATATATATATGTATATAAATTACGATTTCTCGTAAAATTTCCTTAATATATAATTAAAAAGTTAAGACTTCTTTGCACGAGTCGTAGCTGCACGGTTATTGTAATTTACAAGTTATAACTGCCGAAGTTCCGGGCGTGCAAGAGGTTATAACTCGAAACTGCTCGTTGGAGAGGACCGGGCCGTGAAATGAAGACGCATTACGGCCTTTATGAAAATTCAGAATCGGCGATACGTACACCTCTGCTTAAAACTTAAGAGAATAGATTGCCCCGTTATGCGATTCGTCCCGGGATAGGGACGAAGGGAGGGATACTTTGCCCGGGGAATTTTTATCGTTTTTACCGATGTAATTTAAAGTCTTGGAGAACCGCTGAAGCAACGTAAAGTTTAATCTTTGAAATGGAACCGGAAGTAGAAACTCGAAATGCTCTAGCTGAGTCGATGAAAATAAGAAAATATATTAAATTCTCTCTCTCTCTCTCTCGCTAATAATATCATGAAATTATAATTTTATCGTTGGAGCAGAGTAACAAGTATCCAGACAGATTCCATTCTTTTCTTTTCTTCTTTGATTTGATTTGACGAAACGATGGATCAATATGGAATTCCTCTTTAATTGTTCGAACTATGGATCTATGATTTTAACTATATTGAATCGATTCAATTGGACGAATTCGAATTTCTGAGATTGTCTCAAAGCAAGAAGGAAAATGCACGATATGAAAAAAGGGATGAATTTTCCTATTCGAGGAATAATAAAAATGCGCATATTGATTTTTGATCAAGGACAAAGTTGGATCGGTGGAGAAATAAGTTTTTCTCTTCCATCCACGAGTATAACCTACTTGGGTCTTCTATCCCGGCTACTCTTCTCGTGTATATGAAACGGCCGCCTGAAAAGTCCCTCCCCGACCATTATCGTTTTTATACGACTCCTCATCAATGTATCGTAGTCTCCTCTGTACAGTTTCTCGAACATGCTCTCGATATCTGCCACGTATTTCGAGGGGACCGTGAAAGTGTTCTTCTTCGAGATATTTGGATTGATCCCGCACACAGGCTTCGTGTTGTTCGTAATTAATTTCGAGGCTAGAAGGAACATGTCGTCCCCGCCTATCGTCACCACCAAGTCTGCCCAATTCACGTATCTCGACGCGGTTCCCATTCTGTGGAAAAGATACAGTGAAGAAGTATTAGAATAAAGAAGAAGAAGAATGAAAGAAAGTTATTAAACGAACAAGTTAGAATAATAAAGATATAATAAGTTTTGTCGTGAATTTGAAGAAGAGGAAGAAAAGAAGATTATCATTTTAAAGGATAATTATTATTAGCCTCTTTATATATATTTCTTAGAAGTTTATTTAATTAATTGAGAATAATATTCGAATATTCTAATAAAATATATTGTTTATTGAGGCGAAGATTAAAATTTTTCTTTTCTAATTTTGAGACTTAATTAATTGTCACAGAGTTAACAACGCGTTAATTACCGAATTAATTTTACCAAAGACGATAAAAGAGAGAGAGAGGCCAAGAAACGTGAATATTTTCCCAATTACATCCCTTTTTTTATTTTACGGAGAGATAGGAGATAACAAATCTACTTAAACTTGGCTGTCCTTAATTAACACCCGAGAGATTAATTTCGCCGAAAAGAAGATGTAAAAATAAAAAGATGGAGAACGTGTAAGAACGGGGTGGGAGGAGGAGGAGAAGTGGAGGAAACATTTCCGGGTAACGTTCCATCTTACATATATATATATATATATCTTTCTCTCTTCTTACGTTTGTCGCTGTACACAAGCGCAGCCAGCTGTTTCATCGGGCATTAAAGTATATTACGTAATAACTCTCCTCTTGCCGATACCTTTTCGTGATACGAAAACTGATGTCGAGCTTGTTGAGGACCGATATCAGATTTTGCTCGCAAGCAATCTGTCGTTGATGCTCGGCGAGGATATCATCCGGATTCAGGCCCTCCCCCTTCATCCTCGACAATATTTGATCCACGTCCAGATCGGCATTCTGGGATCGCAGGTACTCCAACGAGGTCAATTTCGACACGCACAAGATCCTTCGAGGCCGACAAGGCCTCGTGTTGTTCACGTGATTCAGGAATCTCATGGTGATTAATAACGAACTGGGGTTCGAAAAAAAAAGAGAGAAAGAGAAAGGAAAAGAAGAGAAGGGAAATCTTTCTCGAAATGAGAAACGAGTTTTAAGGTTAGACGATTTAGGGGTTATATTATAACGGGTGGAGGGGAGGGGAAGGGGGGTTAAAAAAAAGGACTTATGGAGGAAGCGTTGCGCGGCTCACAGTCACCTCGGATCAATACTAATTAAACGGGGGAAATTAGTTTGGTTCCGTTATGATATTAAATATTGAACCAAGAGATTGTTCGGTTCTCGTTGCTTTCAAACCAAACATCCCGGCGTATCGTGTAATATTTAAACACACCGTCCAAGTTTCACTTTATTTTAACGAATTGTTAACGAGTTCCCTCCCCCCCTCCCTCTCTTGTTTATTAACTTGGAAATTTTCGTTCCAAATCGTTCTATAATTATTACTCGATTAATCCGCGAGATAGCGGTTTATTGCTCCCCGAAGATTTATATTTTGATAACGTAATTCGATTTGATGGGATGATTAATTTGCACAATTTATGTATCTATATATCCTTTTTTTTTTCGAATTATTATTTTTAATTTCACGATGTAACGTTTGTTTATAATTATTGTGACGTTAAAATCTCATTTATTAAATTTCATTTATACATCTTCATTTCGAAGCAAGATTTAGAAAAGGGGAAATTTGATAGATCTATCTTTCTTAATTTACTTTCACGTCATCTAGATCGAAATATTATTTTCTCATCTTAATCATCGAGGATGGAAAAGCTTGATAAATCCATATTCCGTGGCGATTATTTTTTAATCACATAAATAATAATAATAATTCTATTCTAAATATACATCATACGATATTAATCAATATTAATCCAAAAAATTTTTATAATTCTCTCCAAATAATACGACAAGACAACGATCTTTCATCGTATCTTTTCGACAACTTTTCAAACAACAACGTCTTCCTCTTCCTCGAACTTCGCAAATCGCATCCCGTCCCTGCGGCTTCGCAACTTGGCAGCCGGAGAACAGAGGCATCTAAAACTGATGACGCGGTTGCATCAGGGAAACGTGTTCTTCAGGATTACTCACGTGTCCTGAGCGATACTTGGCACTCAGAGGCCGGTAACCGAGAGGCCTCCGTGTCTTCTGCGCCCTGGCTTCCGGCAAACTTGGGGACCAAAGTTCCGCGGAAATTTTCGTCTCAATGGACACTGACCATTAAAGCCACTTAAGGTATCACGATCTTCCCTTAAGCTCGCTCGTACGGGGGATGTCTCCTCGGCCACGAAATATTCTCGACAACAACGACCGCCAAAGATTTTAGCCGAGGAAGGGGGATCTCGAAGAGTTCTCGAGTTTCCTTGAAAGCCAACGTTTTTTATTACAGCTTCGTGGCATTTTTCTCCCCTCCCCTCAAATTTTCTCAGAATATACACAGGTATCCATACGTTGTTCACCATCGCCACGTGTCGTTTTGGAGAAAGAAAAAAAGGGAAGAGAAAGAAGGGAAAAAATTGTGACGCGTGTATTTCTCGATGGCGCATTTTGTACGAGGTTTTTCCTCCGCAATTGAAGAAGAGAGGATAGAAGAAGAAGAAGAAGAAGAATAAGAAGCTCGTGGTAAACTCGTGGTGGAAGTTTTCCGTCTCGTGGATAACTGACCGGCGAAAGCCATTTACGATAGCGAAATGTTCTCTTAAGACCCGTTGTCGCGAAATATCCGAGCGATTTTATATTTTACGAGCCACGGGCGAACACTTGCCGTTTCGAACTTTGCTCAAATTCGTGCCGTCCGTTGGATTCATGTATGAGCTGGGATGATATATCGTTGAAGGTACGAGAGATTTCTTTGGGGATTTATTTCTCCCTTTCGTAATCTGTAAATATTTGCGAAATAATCGAGTCGCTAAGGTAATTTGTTTCTGATTAATATCGGGAAAGAAAATTCGGAAAGTTAAAAATTGGAATAAATTGTTCCAAGGCTGATTTCAAAGTGGATCGATAAAAAAGAAAAGTGTCAAATATCTTTTCCTCACAAATTTCGTCGAAAATCGGTGTCAATATTATTCAACAATTGAAAAAGTTTCTAGAAATAATAATTCTTACAACAAAATTCATCTACTTTTTTTGTAACGATATATATGTACCTTTCAATTCAAATTCGAATCAGAGATTTAACATCCATTTTCCATTGTTCAAGTGGAACGAAATGTGGAACGAAAAGTTATATATTTAAAGTTTGTACCATATCTACAAACGTAATACAATAATAGACCATATATTAAAATTATCCTCCGTAATTATAATTACTCGTTTACAACAGGGGGTTGCTCGCTATAAACACGCGCGCATCTACTCTCTCCTTTTTTTTTTCCTCCCCTCCCTCTTTTCGAACTTCACTCCTCCTCACAAGTTTTCACCTTTAGGTTAATTTCCTTTAGCAATTTTCTAAATTTCATATGCATATGCAACGGCCTTTAAAATTGCCTTGTTAAAAGGGCAAGGTCGGCAACGCTTGTCGACACGATAATTGTATTTCCCTAAAAATTTTTTTTTATCACGACATGACAACGAGCCACCACCCACCACAGTAATTACACGTCGTACGCAGGTTTTTAGCTCGAAGGGGCTAACTCGCTCCAACTCGAGCCTTCTTGTTCGCTACGCCGGCGACGGCGAACTTCGCGACGAACTTCGCTCTTTCTCTCGACAGCAAGGTTGTTGAGCAAGGTTGAGGCTTGACCACCAGGGCCACTCGATGATGATACGCCGCCCGCGGCGAGGAAATTTGCTCGGCCAACTTTTAACCTCCAACCTCTTCCGTCCACTCGTTTTCGAGGATTATTAAAAGAAGAGGGCCTGATCCAAACTCCGATTCCTCAAGTAATTTAAATTGTTCGAAATTTTTGCCTAGGATTGATAGGATTTTGGTAAGTCAGTTTGAGAAGGATGAAAGGAAACGAACGAATTTAATTTAATTAATAAATGTGAAATTATTTTAATAAAAATTATTAGGAAATGATTCTTAAATTTTTATTCTTCAGAAGAATCGTACGGATGATTCTTTTTTCTCTCGTGATTTGCGATATACGACCACGAGATTGGAAAATATGTTCGTATTCTTTATTTATTTTTGATTATTATTTTATGGGGTCAGTATATTTTTTTTAATTGAAAAATATCAAATAAATGTGTAAAATATCGATAATTAAAAAATATATACGATTAAATAATTTATAAATTCGTAACGGTAGGTGAATTTATTTATGAATTAAAGTTAAGGTTAAATTATTTATATTCGTTACGATTTTATTAATTATTTCCTTTTTTTTCTTTAAATAATTAATATACGAACTACGTTGCACCATTTGCAATTAGGTGTTAGGTTTGTTATAAATATGAAAATTACGAGAGCCAACTTACCAACAAGGGATCGAAATACCATCTTTTCCTCTGCACGATCAAGAATACAAAATAAAAAGGTAATTCGGATTGTAAAATCATTTTATATCGTTAAACGAGATCCTTGAAATTATACATTCGTTATGATTTTTTTTTAATTTTACATTAATATATATTATAACAATTATTGAATAATCTAAAACAGATCTAGATCGTTTCTCTCGTTTTATCGTCTTATCTCGTGAAATTTTGAAAAAAAGATGATTTTCGGCTCGTGTCACGCAAAAATTACACTCATTTTTGCACCAAGAATTTTTAACCATGAAAGTAGACGACTAATGTAAATAAAAATATTAACAAGTGACATATTTATTAACCGTCGTTTGATTGTACTATTGTAATTACTTTCTGTACATCGATGAACAATCGTTTAAAAATCACAAATTTTTATTTTTTATCCACGAACGATTTATCCTTAATTTCTTTCTTTAAAATAAATCCATGGAGAATAATTTTTTTATTATTCCAGATCTTTCGAATCATGTGATACACGTCTACACACATCGAGTTGACATTTACTAAACTATAAAAATATAAAAGAAATATATTAAAAGAAAAAGAAAGAATTTAGAGTAAAAACCACATATGCATATTTATACTTTCCTTTATTTAAAATGAATAATTCCTTTATTTAATGTCACATTTGTTTAATATATTTCGAAACGTTATGTACAACAGAGGGCCGAAAGACATCGTAAGTTTAAGATTAGTTTTAATACCAAAATGTTACAACGATTTAATGCATCATATATATATGTATATATCAAGAGTATCCCCAAGAGTTGTAAGTATAACAATAATTGGATAAATGGTTCGATTGTGTCCTGGCACAGCAGTGCATATTGTTGTAAGACCTGTAGCAATTGATCGCTTTATTGTAACAATTGTATATATTGTTACGATAGCAACAACTCCGAAGGTAATGTTCGAATTGAAACGAGTAAGCGCTCGTCGACCAATATTCGTTCCCGTTGGCTCTCGCAAATTGTTCCAGATCGTTTCGATAGCATCGACTCCGCGGATCGCACACCTCGCAAGGTAGGGCCAGATCGCTTATCCCCGAGCAGATGTATCTGCCCGTTTGCGGGCAAAGCAGTCTGCATTCCTTGGGAGGCCTCTTAGGTTTGTCGAGCCACATTAACGAATGCCCCGTACCCATCGTCCCCATCTCGAATATATCCCTATACTGTTTGTACTTCGCCACGTATCTCTCTATCTCGTTCCTCATCTCCCTCGAGTCGATGGCTATGTCCCTGGTCGGGATGGGCTCTGTCTGCGTGCTCTCTACCCGCTCGTCCACCACCTCTTCTATCACATCCGGGTATTCCTCTATCGCATCCTCCTCTTCGTCCATCAATTTTGCCTCCTCGTCATTCGTAATTATCATTGGCGCCACGTCGTTACCGTTCACCAACTTCACAGTCGTGTTCTTCCTTATTAGAGTTTCGTCGTTTATGAACATTTTATCGTTCAACTTTATCTCGTTTTTCGCCACTATCTCGTTCTTCGCCACCAATTCGTTCTTCGGCGATATCTCCTTTTTCAACGGTATATCATTCCTGTACACCACGTCGTTCTTAGGCACCACGTCGTTCCTAGGCGCCACGTCGTTCCTAGGCGCCACCTCGTTCCTGTACGGCACGTCGTTTCTAGGCGGCACGTCGTTTCTAGGCGGCACGTCGTTTCTAGGGGGTACGTCGTTTCTAGGCGGCACGTCGTTTCTAGGGGGCACGTCGTTTCTAGGCGGCACGTCGTTCCTAGGCGGCACGTCGATCCTAGGCGGCACGTCGATCCTAGGGGGCACGTCGTTTCTCGGCAATACCTCCTTCTTCGGCGGCGGTACGTCGTTCCTCCTCGGCACCTCATTTCTCGGCGGCACTTCATTCACCTCGTTCCTCGTCACTAATACCTTCTCGTGTATCGAGAGATCCGAATCTCTTAACGGCATATCGTCGTCCGAGTCGAATTTGTCGTTCATCGACCTGGTCCTCCTTACGGTTTGCGAAGATTGGGAAAATTGCGTCAGTATCAAGTTGGGGCAGGAATTTTTGCACATGATCTTGTATATCTGGGGCGCGATACAAGCGATCTTGCGAAATTGTTTCCCATCGTCGTCGCAGCCGGTGCTGTTCACCAGCTCGGAATCGCTCGGTATGTTGACGGCCTTCGATCTCGCCGCGTGAAGTATCACGCATTCGTTCTCCAGCTGTGGTTTCGGCAATTTGCAGTGGGCGAAGATCGAGGGTAGTTTCGTCTTCGAGTATATTTCCGTGGTGATGTGCACGTTGTCCGTTTTCACGATCGATTGGATCAAGGCATTTTTGTTGTCCGGCACCGTTATCACGCAATACGGTTCCGCGCAATCGTCCTTATCCGAGTTTATCAGGATTGGAATGTTGCCTGCCTTCTTCATGAGAGATATGACGGTCGTCGGATTCTCGAACGGGTTAACGTGTAACTCCATCGCGACTTCGTTACGTTAGTCTCTTTGTCCGAGAGGTATAATATAATCTCTGTTACGATAACTTGTTGTTGTTTTACAGGTTTGCGATCTATCGGTGGGGGATAGGAAGAGTTCGAGTGAAAATTATAAGCGCAGGTTGTTTTTTATGTAGAAAAGTTTCTTTGAGAGAATGAAGAATTTGTTGGGATGCATATTTGGTTAAGTAACCATTTTATGATCATTCGTGTTGGTTTCGCCAATGGTCACGGTTCCCTTTTTCTCTTCGTTCTTTTCTTGTTCGTGTAATGTGGTTTTGTGAGAACGTTGAGTGGAAATGAGGGATCGCACTTTTAATTTGGAAATGTGTTACATCGTGTTTACAGGTTATGGGTATTTATGTCATTTATCAATAACGAACTGAAGTATGTTCAATATGGAATATTGTTTCGTTTTTACGAAGTGAAGATAGAATATTTATTGCGGCTTTTTCCATCAAATAATTGTACGATATATCGTGTATGATTGTGTGTGAATCGTAAATGTGAAGATGAATAAATAATTTATAATTCGTGAAAAAAAAATTAGAGAAAATTAAACGAACGTATAATATATTGTTGTCTATGTTATAATTAAAATTTAAATTGGATATTACATATCTTTTCGAAAAAGATTTCTTACCATTATCGAAGGCATCATTTCCATTTTCCGCAAGGTTGGCAAAATGTATAACTTGCATCTGAAAATTAGAAACTCATTATCATTCCCAATTATTATTTTTAACAAGTTTTATTAAAATTCTAGCATTAGAGAAATTTCAAGTATTATGAAACTTTCCTCCTTTTTACGACAATGACAACTTGCAATCTTTCTCCCTTGAAAAATTGAAAAAATACTGATATACATTGTCCAATAAAATTCACCAAATTTTGATACGTTTACAAGGAAATGTGAACATAATATTTTTAAAAATCTTTAATCAAATATTTCTTCGCTATTTCATTAAACATTCTCTTTAGAAAATTAAAAATTTTCTCCGATAATTATGAATAAAAATAATTGCAATCCAAAAATGATCCACCCTCCCTCTCCATTAATTCTCTACTATATTCCCTTCTATAACCTTCCACTATGAGCAAACTAATAGTATAATCAATGGAATAAACACAACATTGATTCTTTCATACAATATTCGTGACAGAGAGCTTGCTGGACGAACATGGATACCTAAAAGAAAGGATTCTCTCGATGGGGAGGATACGTTGGCTTCCTCAAAGAGAGAAGACTGAAAGAACTTTTGTAACGCGAAATACATTTCTCTAGACATGTAACTTTCCCTTACTCGTGTTCGTGGAAACATCGTGTCGAGGTGTATAAACCCTTTCCGACGGTGGATAGGAATACGGTCGCCTCACTGGTCGAGGCTCTATCTCTCTCATCTGTTCATCTTCCTCGTCCTCGTCATCCACGAACAATTGTCTTCGAACGGGCAGCTCCTGGAATCATTTTTCATTCCTTCTTTCCATCTAACTCTCGATGAATTTAAAAAATTAATCACAATCGCTCGATGAGGCGAGCAATTATTACAGCCAATGATTCAAATAATTCGACCCTTACTTCGATATCAAATTCATCCTCGTCCTCCTCCTCGTCGTTCACGTCCGAGTGCAGCTTGATGCTCATCATCAGCTGCCTCTTTTGGGTGCCCGTTTGAAACTCGGACAGGATTTGGGTCAGGATCGTGTTCGACGTTTGCATCTGCACGTTGACTTGGGTCCGGGCCCCCTCCAACTCTCTCGCCAATTCAATCGGTATTTTCGTGTGCACCTGGATCCTAGGCAGCATCGCAGGGGGCCCAGGGGCAACCTCCGTTTCCGCAACCTCCTTGGGCGAGACGGGGGCCACCTCCTTCCTCGCGGCAACCTCCTTCTTCCCCCTCTCGCTCTCGCTCTCGGTCGACTCGACCAGATCCTCCTCCGTCGTGGCGCTGGCCACTTCCTCCGGCGCATCCGTTATAGAGCTCTCCTCGCCCGTCTCCGACTCGCCTCCTCCCGTCTCCTTCCCGCCTCTTTCCGTCCCGCCACCTCCCGCCCCCCCAGCGGGAGAGGCTTCCTCGGCCGGCGATTCCTCCGCGGCGCCCGCTTCCTCGGCGGCAGGCGCCTCCGGCGCGGCCTCGGCAGGCGCAACCTCGGCCGCCTCCTCGGCGGGGGGCGCCTCAACCTGGGCCACCACCTCCTCGACGGCGGCAGGCTCCGCTACTTCCTCCGGCGGGGCTACCTCGGGACTAGGCACCTCGGCCGGTGGAGGTGTTTCAGGCGGGGGCGTTTCAGGTCTGGGCGGCGGAGGCGTTTCGGGTTTGGGGGGCGGTGGAGGGGGTTCAGGCTTGGGCGCTGGTCCAGGCTCTTTCGTGACGACCTTGGGCAAAGTTGGGGGGGGTGGCACCTTCTCTTTCGAGGGGCAGGCGCACACGTCCCCTATCCTACCTGTCACGTCCCTCAGGCTCGGGGTGCATATCACTCGAATCTCTTTCACCAGGGCGCATTGGACGGCCCTGGCAGGGGGTACGTGCGGGGGGATGAGTTCCGGGGGGGTCCTCGGCGTTTCAGGCCTCGCCACGGGCTTCCTGGGAGGCGGCGGCGGGGTCCTCACGTCGGGCGGCCTGACGGGTCTGGGCGGGGTGCGCGGTGGATACCTGGGGGGCGTCCATTCCGCGGGTGGGGGGCTCGGCACTATTCTGCGGGGGGGTGGCGTGCGTATAGGCGTGGACACGTATCTCGGCGTCCACTCTGCCCTCTCGGGGCTCGGCAGGCTCGGAGGGCTGGGCACCACTCTTCTTCTCACCGGCCTCGGCTCGGGGGTAACGGGGGGACTGGGCTCCTCCCTGGGCGGCAGGGCGCGATACATGGTCGTCTCGTCGACCGGCTCTATCTGGGGCGGCAGCATCCTCCTCCTTGGATCGGGCAAGGGGCGGTACACGGTGGACTCGTCGACGTCTTCGATCTCCTCGATCAAAGCCTCGATGGGCCTCCTGACGAACGGGGGCCTGGGATACTCGTCCGATACGTCCTCGATCGACTCTATCTCCTGACTTTTCTCCAACCCGGTCGTGATGGATATCCCCGTTTGGTCAGGGCTTATCGTTATCCTGTGATACGTAGTGTCCAACGAGGGCGGGTAGATGGTGGTGTAGGGTTCGAGGGGGTCGATCGTGGTGTCGACGAAACTCGTTTGCACGCTCACGTCCACGCGGGTGATAGGCCTGCCGGCCGGTTGCGCCACGACCGTTTGGGGCTGGTTCGTCTGGGGCTGGTTCGTCTGGGGCTGGTTCGTCTGGGGCGGGTTCGTCTGGGGCGGGTTCGATCTTCTGATCACGATTTGTTTCGTTGCATTTCTCTGGCCGCTGTTGCCGCGGTTGTTGGACGATCGACCCGGGTTACTACTGTTCTGCTTCTTCCTCTGATTGAACGAATCCCCGCCCCCCTTCGTGCGGGATCTGTTGCATTTGAGCAGGCCCAACAATTGTTCGGGAAGTGGGTCGTTGTCGCAAGCGTAGAAATTGTCTCGCATCCCTCCGCATACGTAATTATCTGTGTTAGCCTGTGTTTCCTCGCATTCAGGTTTGGGATAATTATCTGGAAAACAATTATCTCGATCTTTATATCGTCGAACGATCGTGATCCTGTTCGCGGAATAAAGAGGGGGATCGATATTGGCGATGCGATTGTGACTATCCCACAGGAGGGATATCGAAAAGATATTTAAAATATACGTTGGGGAAAGGAAAGTATTTATTTCATGTCATAAAGTTACAAAATATTTTGATGTATATATTCGTATATATATATATATCTATATATATTTATATATATATTTGTTATATGTTTCACCGCATTTTTAGGCGTTAATTAAACCCCCACACTGCAACTCTGGCCGATTCCATGTGATTCCTTCCTTTCTCTTCGAACTGCAACGAGTGGTTACAAATTCTTTACGTGTATCCTAAAAAAAAAAAAAATTTTCCAAAACTAAGGAAACTGCGAGGTGTTTCACAACAATTCATATGTGAAATATTTAAAAATTAACAGAAAAACCGTCACGGAATATTCTTGCACGTGCAGTGTGAGGGTGTTGTTAAAATATTAAGGGTACCCATAAATTGTCGATCCTTTTTTTTTTTTTGTTTTCATTCTTCTCGTTATCCATTTATCCATTATTATTATTATCATTATTATTCCTACCTGTGAACAAAAAAAAAAGGAAAAAAAAAGAGGAAGAAGAAGAAGTTTTCTGTCATTTCGAAACAAAACGATGGACTCGATCAATCCTCGGAAGAAGGCGATATCGTCGATCGAAGTTCAAATTCGACGAAAGAAAATTTACGATATCTAAGGAAGGATGGTTTAAAATAAAAATTTTGAAAATAAATAAATTCACCCATTCGTTCCATACTTTTCCTCCGTACCTGGCACATTTTTTTAATAGAAAAAGGAATACAAAGAAATATACACATGGCGAAAGATAAATGAAGATAACGAAACGAGTGGTTTGAAACGGTTAATTTTCTTATTCGCTTATGGGTACCCATAATACACATATCTCTCAATTATCTTTGATATTAAAATGGAAACGTACTTTGGCACATGGGCGTTTGACAATCGGGAAGTCCATCGCAACACATGCTTCTACAGCAATGCTCGCACTTGTTCGAATCTTGGCCTATATCTACGTCTTGCCAACAAGAATCGTACGCGCATTTATTGCATTTTTCCGACTGACTGAATTGGTCCATGTATATAATATTGCTCGCGCATTTACTGCACAAATGATTATCCTTCGGCAGTGTCTTCGATCGTTTGAATTTGTTGGAAGTTTGTTTTACGATCTGACCGATACCCGTCGTCGCCTTATTCACAAAAGACTTGTACGTGTCGTGCAGATGCGTCCAAATCTTTCCCTTTCGTGAGTCCCCCGTTAACGAGCTATGCTCTCTGTGCTCGCAATGCTTGCTACATTGCTCTTGCTTCTTCAAGTACGGATCGCTTCCTGTCGATATTCTACAAAGTTTTTCGTAACGTTATTTGTTTTAATTATTTCTTTCTTTTTTTTTTTTTTTATTAATTTAACATTTCAAATAAGGAACGAGGAGAGACAAATGCCAAGTAACGTTTCACGATACGTCTTTTTTTCTTTTTACATCACGTTATGTATTGTATATGTTACATCGTGCACGAATCGTTATATTCAACATTATATTTTCTTTCAAATTGAAAAGCAATTAAATATAACGGAATAAGTTTCGAGATAATTCTGTTAACTCTTTAAATAAATCTTACGGAATATCAATAAATTATTTTCTAAAATGCGTTAAGATAAAAGTGGAATATGTACGTTCAAGATTATCCTATCACAAAAAAGAAAGAAAAGTTTTATTTTTAAGAAAACCGACTCACTTGCGGGCAGGCATCTCCTCGAAGGTGATTGAGCGTGTGTTCCTCATCTCGGTCCAGCCTTCCTGTGTTTCGACCGTGCAATTGTCGACGTACAGATTCATACGCGGCATGCCGTCCGAGTAGCTGCGCTCCATGGGGGCGGGCCTACCCTGGCAATTCGGGTTGAACTTGGCCTCGTTCTTCTTACACTTGTGCTTGGTCCTGAAACAATCCGACTTGTTCCTCTTCACGGAACAATGCTCGCTCCTCATGCAATCGTCGATCAATTCCATCGAGTCGCAGCGGAACGCCTGGGCCGAGTTCAGATTGCACACGTTCCCCACGCTCTCCCCGATCTCCACGAACAGGCTCGCCTTGGACGGGGTGCACTTCCTCGAGCAGAACGAGCACGTGGAGTGGTCCGACCTGGCGCAATTCTGCGCTTTCGGGCAGCTACCGAAATGGACGTGTTGCAGGCATTGTTTGCTAGGGTTCTGGTAGTCCTCGACCACCTCCAACTCGCGGGGGCAGCAACAGTCCTCCTCGTTGTTTTGCCACGCCGAGTTGCAATCGTTGCACGAGTTGCACGAGTTGCAATCGTTGTTTTGCATCTCCATGATGTACGACTCGCACTTGCCGCAACAGTTCTCGAAGGTGCACCGGAAATTCTTCCCCTCCATCCTGTTGCCACAGTTTTTCGTTTTGCCCCCGCACATAGCGTGAACCACTCTTCGTTTGCTCGATTTTAATTCCGGCTCCCTGTCACGAACGTGATGATCACGAGGATAAGATAAGATAATGTGATAATTTGTAATTTCTTTTTTTTTCTTCTTCTTTTTTTCTCGTTATAACGAAGATTAGAGAATTGTCATAATTGGATAAGTTTGTTTGAAAGGATGGACAAGATCGGTCAGATTTCTAATTTATAATCTTTTTTTAATCTTTGTGTAACGTTTTAAGTTGCATAAAGATTAAGAAAATCTTTAAAGCTGATATAACTTTTGATCATAGATTAGAATAATTTTTATTGTCGCAAGGATGATGGAAAGGAAAATGAAAATTTCTCTGTATTATTAGAAAGAAATTGACACCACGTTTAGTTGTCTTGTTAAATCTTTTATAGCGATATCTTTTAATTGATGATATCGAAATATAAAAAATATTTTTCATATTTTTTAACAATTTAGGAGAATCTAAATTGTTTCAACATATTTTTAAAATGTACGATTTATACGTTTTTTAAACGCTAATATCACGATGCATTTCTCTGAGCAATGATTTTTTTTTTATCACAATTCGAGAATTGCCCGATACCATTGATTTCAGTTGATGACCCAGATATAGGCCTTCAGCTATTGCGAGGAGGTATCGCATGATTCTACGTTTGGGTCATCGATCTCGTACGCGTTGAAAACGTTCCGACAAACGTTATTAGAAACTAGTGAAACAATTTATCGAAAAACAAAAAAAAAAAATAATTTCAATAAAAACGTGGAAGAATAATTTATGTTCCAGACGGAATTGAAAGAACTGGAAGATAAGGAATTTTATACACGGAATAATAAATATGTTTATACATACTCAACTCAAGAAAAACAATATTTACAGAAGAATCCATTAATAACAATTTTAATTTTCAATATTAATTACTATCAGTGATGATAATTACTGTATTTCTTCTTCTATTAATTGTCAAATTTTCAAATACATCTAAGTATAAATTCGTGTTAAAATCTTTCTTCCAATCCTTCCAAAGATTCTGCTCTGATAACATTATTCGTATATGATAAAAATAAATCAAGTACTAACTTATCGCAGCACTTTTTAAACGAAACGGTGTACAAGGGTTTTTCCAATTTGATGTTCTCGCAGGGTTGTTGAGAGACGATGTTGATATTTATTCCACTTTTGCAGTTCTTGTGCGTATCGATGTGAGTCACACCATTCCCACCATAATTATCGTAAATCGGATCTCTATTATCTCTGTTCTCTACTTCTCTGTTGTCCGTGAATTCTTTTCTCTCGGTATAGCAGGGCTTGTAGTCCCTCATACGCTCGGGCGTTACGCACTCCCTAAGCTGGACGCTCTTCTTCGATTGTTGTCCCGGATTGTTGAAACTCTTCGGATTCGACGGTTGACACACCGTGTCAACGTCTTGGCTGTCCTCGTTTTTATTGTTTTCTGAGTCGTTCGTGACGATATGTTGCGATTCCTCCGATTCTTTCTTACATTGAATTCCACTGGAATCCATCAGGCAACAGGCAGAGGTCAAATCTACACGCCAATACACAAGTTTACAAAGTTTTATTCGCGTGGAACGTGGTGGGGCACGATTATTGGAATGGACGGAGGATTATACCAATATTATTACCAATATTATTGGCGTATTACCAATATTACCGGGCCAAGGGACACGAACAGATTCCGATAATTTGGTAAATAAATTAATCGATGGACGATCGAGAATGAATCGGTACTGGAGAATGTTCAATGGATTGGATTCGCTTTGATTGTCGAATATCGTTGCCTCGCTTTTTAGCGCATTATATTATCAATTTACGACGATTATACTGTCCTTGTGCGAACTCATATTGCGTCCAGTAAAATGGGTAGCATGCTCTGCAAATGTTTATGCGGTGTGTAATTCGGTTAGAGATGGTGATTCCGATACGAGTGGGGGATCCCGAAATGATCGAGTTTAAACGAGTCCTGTTGTTATCGGGCAATCATCGTGCAAATTATGCCAATGACTTTTTTTTTTTTTCCCGTTGCGCAGAATACTCTTATTTCGTATTTTCTCGCGGACGGCGCGAATTCCAATCTGCAATCAGCTTCTTTCTTTCTTTCTTTTCTTTATGATCCGAGATCATCGAGAAAAATCGAATCAAATTCCAATAATTTCAACGAGATGACACAACGAACGGATTGCACGTTTGAAATTCGGCGTTTGAATAATGAAACGAGAATCTTTTCCAATCGGGACAAATTTTCTTTTCTTTGTCACGGATCATCGAAAAAATTGTTCCCCTCCGCTCAAAACTTCTTTTTCTATCCTCACCAAATTCTCACCTCGCTTTTTCCCCCCTCCTATACACAGAATATATTATATCTTACTTTACTTAAGCCCATTTTTTTGTTTCCCTATTGTTTCAAACAAACTTTCTCCCTCGGAACGGAGAGAAAGAGAAAGGAACGAATCGAGTACGTTATCAGAAATATGAACGAGAAGGAAGAGGAGGAGGAGGAGGAAGGAAGGAAGGAAGGAAAAGGAAAACCCACGGAAATACCGCGTTTAACCATTTGGATCGAAATTTACACAAATGTCCACGATCCTCTGCGTAGGACGGTGATCGAGGAATGGCCAGTTGGCGTGATTCACATGGACAGTTAGCGACGATGGCCGTAGTCAAGTAAGTCACATTTTCGGGGGTGGAGGAGGTCTGGATGTCGAAGGATGTTTTTACTTTGGAACTTGTGAAATTTGGAAATTTCCGGGGTTAGTTGTCATTGCCGAGTCGAGGGGAGGCCGAAAGTTTGGTTATGAGAGAAACATTCGCGACTGTTATCGTGTGGCGCAGTTATCGCGCGGTGTATTTTTACGCTCGCGAGCGCGCGTGTACGAGCATGATCGTGGCCGCTTGTCCGCCCGATATTTCGCCGCCCAGCCTGGAAACAAACGCGAGCCGCCAAAAATCGTGTATGCGTGTATGTATACATGTATTGCATATTTTCGTAGCACGTTCGGCAAATATTATATACGAATGTTTATACGTTCGTGGGCTTAAAAGAGAGGATTCTATGAATATTTGGCAAATATCGGGGGAGGGGAGAGGGCGTGATGACTCGATGTATGTGGTGGTACGTGATACGAATACGTTTGGAAAAAAAACGCTCGAATTAGCATTACCGTCTCCGCGAATGCTGCGGATTAATGCTTCCCGATTCTCCTCCCCGCCATTTTGTGCGCTGAAAGAGAGAGGATGAAACGAAAGGAGATTTGAAAATCGAGATTCGAGGTAAATCGTGACGATAACGAAGAAATTGAATTATTCTAATTGATTATTTTGCAATACAGATACTTTATATTCGATGGAAAATAAAATATGTGTATATATTATTCGTTTCATATTATTCTATGATAAATTACAATAAACTCATTGAAATACATTTCTCGATTTTGTTAATGTTTCGGAATGTTTTTGATGCATTTTCTCTCTCTTTTATAATAATTCTTAAATAAATTCTTAAAGAAAATGAGAATGTAGAATGTTGATGGATCGATGCGCGAAAAGCGCGCGACGAGCTCGAAGAATAATTCCGAGGGAAAAATTTTCTCTCTACGGGGAACGCAACAGGCAAGAGACGTCAAGTTCGCGATTCCTCAAACGCGATGCGGTTTCCTCGAGTGACGCATCCCTCAACGCGATCTTTCAAATAAATATGCACCATCGTTACATCGATACCGATATTTCTACCATATTTCGAGTAACATTTCCCCAACATACACATTTTTTTTTCTCCCCCTCGCATTTTTAATATCAAAAAATAAATCTACAACTTCCGCCAACAACGTCGACACGAATATGTACGTAACATTCGTTCGTTGAATGGGAAATATAACGCTGTTCAACGATTATTTCGAAACGGATGAGATAATACAACAAAATTCAATAATATTCCCATTCGTTCAGGATCCAATAAAAGAATTCTTCCTTAATTAATCACGATTCGGTTGAGAAAGGTATCTTCTCGCGATCGAAACGAGCGAGTTTTGAACGCTTCGCAGGTCCGTTTACATTTTCTCCGCCTTTCTTTCCCTCCTTCCTCGTCGTTTGCATTGTAAATTTTTTTCTTTTCCACGTTACGTGGCCGCAATTTCTCGCGGCACAAAGGGCGCGCGCTTCACAATGCGCATTGTCGCGCAAATTGGAAAAGGAAATAAATCATTGAAGGGAGGTTAAACGGTTTCGCGGCTCGAGACCGTTTACCGTTTTTTTCGCTCGCGCGGGAAAAATAATGGTCCTCTCCTCTAATTAAACCGGCCGATAACACGCGGATCCGGCCGGCCATTTAAAAAATTTACATCGAAAACGAAGCCTTCCTCTTCGTCCAACAATACCAACATGCATAGACATAGTCTGCTCTTGGATCTCCGTGCAAAGAGATTCCGATTCCCACTGCTTTTTCCCAGTATCGAGGAACATTGCACTCTTTTTTCCTTCTTTCTTTCTTTTTTTTGGTCCACGTTCGTTATAATTTTGCATTGTTTACCCCGCGGATAATCCGACCCCCGATGAAAAACACGGGCGGCTCGCCGCTCTCAGAGCCAGCCGGATTATAATTTACGGCTTTTCACGTTTAATTCGACGCCGCTGCGTCCTAACAGTTGCCCCGTTCGTGTTTTCCTCGCGTTGCTCGTTCGTTGCTCGTTTTTCCCTCCCTCTCTTCCCGCGCCTCTGCGAAAGTGAGTTACCCTTTTAATAGAGAAATTGAAACTGCGACTCTTTCCGCTCTCTCTGCGATGAGGGGAGGGAAGAGAGGACGCGTGAATTCGAATTAGCCGTCGTTCAGGAATTTTTCTTTTCTTCTTTTTTTTTTCTTCTTCTCTCTTTTGTTCTTATCGCGATTCTTGCAATCATTTAATATTCCACGTTGTTTCTACTTCGATTTCTGATTTTATTAATCTCTTCCTCCTTTTCTTGTTTCGAATATTTTTTCGAGTTATTGAATATTAAAATTCAAATTGTTAAATTAAATTTATCAATTATCGTTTCGTTCATTATTATTTCCCCTTACGAATTGGAAACTTTTCAGACTCACTTCTATGTATGTATCTTATACGTATATAACGTGTACAATAATTTGATGCATCGCGCGAGACGAGTATGACGGATCATCACTTGACGAATCGTGGCTCGAAACGTACGTAGAAAAGCTCAGTGCAGTCTGGCAGGGGTTGAGGGGGTGGTTAGCTGTCGCGTATATATAGTGATGGATGTCTGGAGGTTAAAAATTTCGTAGAAATTTCTCTCCTTTCCCGTCTTTCTATCTCTCTCGTAATATTTGCGAATCTATCCGCCGCTACATTTGCACCCTTCGAGATGGGCTAACTCAAGGTTGGTTAGTTCCTCTTCCAGGGGGAGGAGGATGACGCGTTTCACGCATCGTGGAAAGAAGCAGACTTCTTGCCTCCCCTTCTTCATTTTCTTTTCCACCCTTCCATTCGATCGTCTTCTCGCTCGTCCTTCTCGAGACAACGACGGAGAGGGGATTGGAGACTTCCTTTTTTTTTTTTTCAAAAGACGAGCCATAAAATTGTATTCCACACACAGGGAAGGGAGAGGAAAAAAGAAAGAAAGGATCGAGCAACCTTCCAACGAAAACGTTGAGAATCCCCCCGAATGTATTTTGTAAAGGTAATCCGTGGCCGCTTTTCATCCACGGAATGAAACGTCTCGAGTGGGCGGGGCAGCATCCGGCTAAATTTCATCCCCCGAAAATTTTGCATCCGAAACGTGAGAATCCTTGCTTATATATATATTTTTATGAAGGGTATAATGGGTGTAACGTGGGTGTAATTCAACCGGAATTGGAATGGAGTTGGTTGCGGGATCGCGCGTGTCGAATACGATGATTTCGTATTATATTTTGTATTGTTGGTTATATTTCGGATCGAACGTTTAAATTTGGGAATTTTTTAAACAATTATCGGTATCTCGATTTTCAAGTATCTCCGAAATATTTTACACGAAGAAGAATTATTTATGAGTTTAATTACGTTGAAAAAAAAGTATAATTTTTCTCTGGAGAGGATTCGGCCATTAATGCCGAATGCCAAAAACTGGAGAGAAATTCTACCATTTGAAAGTGATATGTTAATGTTACACATGAGAAAGGTGTTATTAATGCTTTTACATCACATCCTAAAATTTGTGAAATAAATATACACGCTGTGAAATAAACACGAAATTTACTGATATTTTATTCAAACTCGTCAACCCTGACGCGAAAGTGTATTCCTTTGAAAAGGAACGAATTATAATAATAACTCATAATTATTAATACAAAATCAGGCAATGTAACGGAGAATTTTTCCCAATATTACGTTCATTCCAAGGTCAGTGTTATAATCGCAATCGATATTTCCTTTTATTTTATCTCTTCCTTCTTTTCATTCATCGATATCGTATTTTAAGATTAAAATTCCTAATTTTTTACTCCAAAAATTAATAATCTGTCCCGCAATCTCTCTTCTCAAACCTCGATTCGATATTCTTCAATTTCATTATTAAAAAAAATATATACAAAATATAATTTATCTTACCTTTCATTTCTCCATCTTTTTCCAATGCACATAAATTTTGAAAAAAAAACAATTATGCAATCTTATTTCAAAATCCACATAAATCTTCTTTAAACCTCAAAAAAAAAAGAAAGAATCTCGTTCTCGACAATACGAAGGAAAGGGAATGTTTAAACTGGAAAAAAAAAAGAGAAAGTTTTAAAAGAGTTTTAAAAAAGAAAAGGAGCCTATCGTTCCTCCAGTTTAAACCTCGATCAAATCAACGACCGATCGATCTGATATATCTCACGGAAGCGTGTACGTGCCGATACACGCGTGGATATACGATGCCCGTGTGGGTGGATACGCCGGAGGGCGTACGCATTTGTCTTGCACGCAAGGGAGGACGGATGGATACACGGGATGGATAGGAGTGGGGCTCTTGAGACACCAGACACCCTCTCGCTGTCTGGTCACACGGCAACCCTTTTTTTAAGTGGCGAGTATTATGTCACTCTTGTGCCTTAATAGACACCTACCCCCTTACGCCTACGTGTTCAGGCTGCGTGCAAAAATGCTTCCCTTTGCGAGCCGAAAAAAATAAAACGGGCGAGAGGAGGGGCGAGGGAGGAGGATGTCGCGCCTCCTTTCTTTCTTCTAGCGAGAAAAAAAAAAGGAAAGAGACACCACAAGGGGGCCCCTTGCGTGCCGTTTTCAGTTACCTTTCGCATAACGGTTTTCAGCATGGGCGCACACCTGGGGACACGTAAGTCTGTCTACGTGGTTCTTCTTCCTCCTTTTTTTTTTTTTTCCATTCTTCGTTTCACGCTCACCACCATAGGAAAGGATAGGTCTTAGCCGCCGGCAAACAATTTCAGGGTATTCAACTTTTACGCACACAGGTTGAAATGTGTTTATGCTTGTTTTTTCCTTTTTTTTGGAGAGAAGGAGATCGTAATCGTTTCAAAATTCGTTTAATTTGTTACGTAACATTTGTTCGTGTCTCGTTTCAAATTTTGTTTGTGGAAGAATCTCTTTCTTCTTGATACAGGCAACGCTATCATTTATTTCTGTCGATCAAAGTTTCTTTTAAATTTTATATAAGCAAGATATCACTATCACTCGTTAATAATCAATAAGTAATCGAGATAAAACAGTCAATTAGAACGTAATACCTATCATTTTCCTCGCTGTATTTATTTTCACGTAACAGGTTGCTCGAATATCCTATGCTAATAATTATACAATTTCTTTTTTCCAAATCCTTACTCCAAATCGCCCTGTAAAAATTCCTTCCATCCTTTCCTCACGAATGATTAAAACGCGGCGACGAATCGAGAGGAAGGAAGACAGCTCGCGCAAATCGATATAGAAACGAGAGGAGGAGGATTCTCTGCGCCGCGTAACAAAATGCACGTGCAATTTCCATCCGTTGGCTGGCGGCTAGGCTCAGGACGGAAACAGTTTTTGGGGAAAAAGAGTTGATCGAGGGACGGGATTTAATACCGCAATTTGAATGATACGTCGCGGGGAAAGGGGGGAGGGGAGAAAGGATGGGCCGAGGTGAGTGCAGTCAGGGTGGAGAGATAGATAATCAAGGGCAGACCGGGGGGCAGGCCGGACATGTTAACCAATCAATCGCGCACCGGCCCTGCACCCATCGATGGTCGATGCTACATCGCGGGGTTGATTCTGGTGTGTACCGGGGGTTTGTTGGTACGGAGGGGTGGTGGGGCAGTGCTCGATGCTCAGGCAATTACCTAGACCCGATCTAGCCCACGGTCCTTCGAGCGTAATCACCAACACGTGCTGCTATTAGGCGTGCACGTGATCGATGCTCGCTGCGAAAAGCGGCGGTCTGCCTGGATCGGGCAGATTTTATCCGGGGGACACGTGCGCCACGTATCGCCATCCCACCTTCATCGTTCCACGGATCGAAGATCGGAGACGAAGACGTTCTTCTGTTCTTCTTTTTGTTTCTTTTTTTCGAGAAGTTATAAAGTTCAAAAGATTTGTAATCGTAGATTTGTTGCGTTTTGTCGACAGGTTGAATACGAGGGAAGAATTTTGAATTGGAAGTCGTAGGACTAGGAAAGGCGAAGATTGGATGAATACGAGGGAAGAGTTTCGAATTGGAAGTCGTAGGACTAGGAAAGGCGAAGATAGATGTTCGTGTCTTTTTTTTTTGTCGTGGTAATGCGAGAAAATGCAATCCCTCTCCCAGATGTAACACGTACATTCAATTAGCGGATCGGTAGCTGGGTGTTTGGCAAAGAGAGGGTTGTAACCATTCGACAATTTCCTGTGGGCTAAATACAATTTGGCCTTTTCCCAATTGCGATACGAGCGATTTTAAAACTTTCCTTTCTCCAGTGAAATTCAGCGTGATCCTTCGAGTAAAGCGGCTGATTTATCGGGCCGATTTCAATCTTCTTACGCGAATGTGCACGCGAACGACGCATAAAGTACCGTTTCGTGAAAAAATACGGGGGGAGTTTCGATGTAAAAACGATGTAAAAAGTATCGTTTTACGGTATGAACGATTATGAACAATCGTGACGAATGATAAAGAAAGAAAGGAGGAAGTTGGCGATATTTTAAACACGATCTTTTTGTATAAAGGCTATTCAGACTATCGAACATCAAAAATAATAATAAAAGCGAATGAATAATCCTTTTCATCTATGAAATTTACTCCAACAATTTCTTCTTCCTTTTAAATGATTTAAAAGAAAGGAATTATGCTAATAGTTTCGAGGATAATAGCTTACATAAAAAGCTTTATGAGCTTTATGAAACGTTGCACAATTAAAATTATGCACATTTTGCATCGAACGATTCAACTCATCACGTTTATTTCCAATAATAATAATTTCATGTAAAGAAATTTAACGCGTATTGGATATTAAATAATTAATATTGAAAAGATGAATTCCTCAGACGATATTGTACACAATTGCTTCATCTTTATTACACCACCTATATTAATATCAATCTCTTCTTATTATCTCTGACACATAAACAATAATAATAACATTGCAATATATATTTACACTCGAATTATCATAATGCAAGTCCACGATCGAGGAATTAAATAAATTAAATAAATTTATTGAATCGAGATCCCTCGATCGATCGACCATCGTTAGACTTATTCAAAATGGCCGACTTTCTTAACGCATTATCACAAGCAGGAACAATGTGCAATGGTCCAGTTCGTTACACTTCCTATTATATCCTCCTCGTACGCTGATAAATGAAATCCCTGGAAATTTAATACCGTTACCCCGCAACAGTTCACGGTTGTTACATTTCATAGGATGCAGCCGGTGGGTGGTCGGCCAGCAGGTACCACACCGCGCTTTCTTGTCCTAAGAAGAAGGTATTGCCAGGATTGTGCAATAGGATTACCGGGGGCGCGGTCGTTGCACACGCTTTGGAAATTTATATCGACGCTTCTTGCCGCCGGCTGCCTGATTTCCACGCGCAAGAGGTTATCCGGTTATTTCAATCTGCGGGGAAAAAAAGTGAAAATAAAATTGTCGACTCTTTTGACGATATATTTGTTTGATTAATTGGGGAGGGGGGGGGGAAATTTGGTGTATTTTTACGGAATGATTCGGATTTGATCGAATAACTCGATGAATTTATTCGATTATGAGTTTCGATTGGATTATTGCTTTCGAACTAGACTTTTTTTTTTGTAAACGAATTTAAACTTATTCTCGTGTTTGCTAATGAAATTTGCATATTTTGGAAGGGAGAGGGGAGGAGGAGGACAGGGATCGATTGATTTATTTTCCCAGGACACGAAATACAATTGAAAAATACAATTGATAGAAATTGTGATCGGCTAAAAACCAACAAATTTACTGAAAATAATATTTAGAATTTTATGAATTTCGTAACATGTACAACGATAATTATACCATGATTTTATAAATAATCTCGTTTTAAAATTTAAATCGAAATCAAACGATCATCGTTGCCAAAATTCGTTTATAAATTCTTAAAAAAAAATATTTTCTTTTCTTACAAAAAGAGAGACTAATCACCGACATCGATAAGAATATTATTATCGTTTCAATCAAACGCATTCAAAACGTAGCTCACAGAATGACTCGATAATTCGTAAAATTCCAAATTTACAAAATATCTATGAAACTATTTAAACCTTCCCTCGAGCTGAAACGAACCCTCGCCCACCCATAAAAATCAAATTTACCTACGCAACACACTCGATAAAAATCAAATAAAACCGAGATCGTGCGGAAACACTTTTCCATTCCCAAATCGGAAATCACTTGACCAGAACCTCTTCCTATCCACAGGAAGAGAGGAAGAGATCAACGCCGAAAACACGAGGCTCGACTAGAGTTACTTTGATAGGTCGATCAGTGGGATTTTCAGTGGGATTTCATTAGGATTCCTGTAGGAGTGATCTTATTGTGATAGCCAATGGAGACGGTTTCACGGTACGCGACGCATCGATAACGGCCTTTGTTCTTTCTTGAGAGCAAGAAGGGGTTGTTCAGAACGATGACGTCGTCGACAACGTCTACCTATCTAAGAAGGTTGGAAGACGATGGTCGAAAGAAGAATGGCTGCAACGTTATCGCGTGATCTTATCGCATTACTCGACCGCACGAACGACTTAACATCCCTCCGCTTCGGGTTTTCCCTCCCCATTTTCCCTTCTCAAACCCCTCTCTCGCGTTTTGACAAGCGCGCGGTAATTCGAAAGTTGCGAGAAAAGAAACGAGAGGAAACGCATTTTCGAGATTTCACAGTTTTCTGCGATTTTTAATCGAAGATCGAAGAGTTTTGGGGAAGGAAGAAATTTTTCTTTGAAAATATTCGACGTATTATACGAGTCTGAAAGATAGGTTGGCTATGATTATCGATGGAAGATTTATTATAAATTTTGTCGATAGTTTTTGTGTGATACGTTCCCTCAAATTAAATTTCAATCGAATTATATCTATTTAAATTGAGACGATCAAATTGAGAAGATATCCCTTCTTTGAATAATTGTCGAGCAATTATCAAGCTACGTGGAAATAAGAAATTCGAAATACGTAGGCGTGAAGCCACGAAAACGTTGTTTATGCGGGCAGAATTTACACACGATATTTAATAACACATGGGTGTAATGTAAATACGACTCGTGAGCACAATGGGGGCAACGACACGAGATTAACCGGATATCGCGTCTGACTCGGGCGGTCTAATACCACTGTCGTTAACCTAGATTCCGTCGGCCCCCGCAGCAAAAGCACCGCCACTTTCATAGCTTGTGACGACAATTTGCATAAATATCCAATCCATTTTGTAGCAAAAGTTTCCTCGATTCGGTATGTATGTACCAAGCTTTTACACGCGTTCCTTTTTATATCCCTCGATTTTGATTTTCAAATTCGACCATTTGCACCATTGCTTTGTCCAATATGCAACGTTTAAATGAACGTCACTTTTACGTCTCGATGAATCGGTTTAACATAGGTGAATTATTCGTCGAAAATTGTGGCTTATCGGATGATCTCTGAAAATTATTAAATCAGAATTTTTCATTACAAATCTCTTCATTTTTTGCGAATCGAAAGTGAAGTTACAAAATATATTACAATTGATCCGTCTTACCAAATTCTAAATTCAATCTTCTTCTTCTAAATCTGTTCTATATATAAAATTGATGTATAACGATGCAAGTAGTTTACGATTGCAATTGAAACATCCAAGAAATTTCGACAAAGCGGTATTTGCTTTTACATTGTTTTTGCATATAAATTATCCAAGATCATTTAATCTTTCGTCCAGGGGCAAATTTGCACAAGAACGAGATCCAGATTCTCCACAGGAAACAGAGGATCCGTGCAAATGTTAGTCGAATACGGTCTAATACAACCGGAACGTAAGAACCTCCCGTGTTCGGATTCCCATTTTATTGCGAATTTCCCCCGTAAATCGGACGTAAAATTTTCCCTTTCCGCGCGATTACTCGATGAGAGGTCGAGGTGTCGAGCTCGCTGCCTCTGATCGTAACGTTAAAATCTACCAGACAGAGAGAGAGAGAAAATAAGAGAAAGAGAGAGAGAGATTGGCATCCTCTCGCCTTCCTCCTCTCCCTCCTCAGAGTCCAGAGCGAGCGATGAAGAATAATCATTTGAATAGAGCGGCACGGATGAAGGGGCAAATTTAATATGCAAATAGCGAGGCATTACGCCTCTTTTATCCCGGTGTTCCGGCCGGTGGAGAGGCGAAAAGGGCCGGGAGGAAGCCTGTGCAATTCTTCGTTTTCTTCGCGCGAGACGAAGAAAACTCTCTCCCTCCCTCTCGTTCTTTCGAAAAGGCGAGAGGAGACCGAGGAGAGTTGGTCTTGAGAGTTGGTGGATGAAACGGGGAAGCGAAAGAGACAGTTGGATAAAGGGAAAAACAAGGAGATGAGGGATGGACGTTGGAGGAAAGTCCAAACGTAGTTTTGCATATCCGCTTCATTACTCCGTAGGAAGGGAGTAACACCTTATCTCTCTCCCTCTCCCTCTCTCTCATTACCCTTTTTTCACCGACTTGATGTCGGTTCAGCAAACGAAATGATTGCGTTCCTCTCTTTCCTTTTCGAGCGGATTGGTCGTTGAAACGTCGAGGATCGAAGGAAGGGAAAAAAAGAAGGAATCGTTGAGTGGCGCAAGATTTCCCTCGTCTGGTATTATTTAAAATTTTTTTAATTCAATTACGGGTGTTAATACGACGATATGCCGTTCTCTCGTGGAACCGTGTTGGGAATGATTAAAAGTGTTTGCCAACGGGTTTTAACCGTGGTCGCAGACGCCACGTCGATGACGCGAGCGTTTCGAAACGTTTCCGCCTCTATTTTTTTCTCTCCTCTTCTTCCTCTTTCCCCCTTTTTTTATCCCCCATTTCCGTAATTTTATTTCGACACTCGCGCGCAAGGGGTTGAAGGGTCACGTTTCCTTCATTTCCAACGAAATCTCTCTCGAAAAGCCCGTCCAGAACGTGGCCGTTAATTATTGACGTTTTAAATTGCATTCCTCCCCGCAACGGTAATTCGATAATTCGGCCTGATAATTCGGTTAATAATCGTTCGCCACTCTTTTGGATAATTATTTCGAGAATCATTTGAAATAATTCGAAAAAGAATTCTTCTCTTCGATCTCGCTCTCGACATTTGATTCTCCTCCTTCTTCTTCTTTCTTTTTCCCCAGAAAGAAAGAGAGATTTCTCTTTCTAATCTCTGCACAAGCCATCTTAACCAATACTACGTTCCAATTTTCCATTCTAAACGAAAACTGGAGGCGTCATCTTTATCCAAGATCGTTTGGCGACTCGTTTCCTCCGCGGTTAAACGTCGAGCTTCGAAAATCATGGAATTCGAGGAACAAAAGGAGTGATGGCTCGGCAGAAGGATGGGGGGAATAGGAAGGGAACCGGAAGTCAGGGTTTCCCTCTGCTGCCACGCGTCCTTTTGTCGTAAAAGGGACGAGGTTGACGGTCGAGCTTGTTGATCGAATCGAATGGAAAGCCTCGTTCGACCACGTTTTTCGCGTGCTACGGCGGAGTGGCGGGCCCCGCCACTTACCAGATGAGCTTAAAGGCACGAGAACGATAAAACCAAATGGGAGAGATTCAGGGAATCGGAGGAGTGGATCCGAGAGTGACCTTTCCTGCGTTAGATGGACCAAAGTTATTGGTTTTATTATCGCGATTTTCGATTTTTCCTCAACTCTCTCGAGATCGAAATACAAATCTGTATACATATTCAATTAAACAGAAATATAAGTACGGATAAATTTATATCACTGTTATATCGAATTTTCAAAAATATCAGAAAATTACTCCATATTTTTATCGAAAAAGATATCAAACGATGTGGTAAAAATTAATTTCATTTCACATCTGTTTAAAAGAAGAAAGAAGAAGAAGAAAAAAAGTATGAAAAGTAGCCTTTAACCAGGAATTCCTTTCAAGCTCACGCTCTTTACAGAAGAAGAAGAAGATGCTGAAAGCATCTGGTTGATCGATCTGAAAAAGAACACTCGTACATGCCTTTGGGAACCACGTATGGATCACTCGCATACGTGGCATTATATATATGAAATAAAACTGGTAATCTCCATGGTTGCGCATCTTCCACAGAGGAGAGGAGAGGAAAGAATGGGAGCGGCGTGGTGCTTTTATTCGCCCCCACAAAAGCACTTTCTTCCTGTTTACTTGGACGTCCTTTATCCCGCTGATCAGCGGCGGCCCATCCCTCGAGTGGAGAAAGCTCGAAATTCGAGCCGGACGTGATCGTCCAAGGATCCTTCTTGCTTGCCTTTCCACCACTGGATTCGAGTGGTGACAAATCAATGAAATCGTTCGAGATAACGTGACAGTTGTTACGTATTATTTCTTTATTTGATCGGCACAGAGAAGAAGATGAGTTGTTATACCTGGATAAGAGATTAAATTGTTATGCGAAACTTGACGCAAGATCAAGTTATCATCTTCCCCTCGAATGATATTTCGCATTCTCGAGGAAAAGAATGATATATTTTGAAAAAGACGAATCAACTTTTACAGGCAATACAATGATTTCAAAATAATTTAATCGTATATTTTTACGACTCAAATATTCCTTTTCCTCGTCCAATAAAATCACGTCACTTTTAAATAAAAAAGATTTAGCTGCTCCAAAATTTAATCCGAAGATCGCTTTGCCATTTTTTCTTCGATTCAGATATCAATCCCAAGAATCGTAACAAGATTGGACCTCTGGATTCTAACCTTTCTAATGAAATACCGTTCATTTCTCGATGACCAGGAGGGTCGAACCATTTCCCGAAAGGTTAGTGGACCCCTCGTTTTCCCCTTCCTCGCTCGTAATTCGATCAGGGAGATTTCGATTCCAAGTTTCTGGAAAAGAAAGAGAAAAAAATAAGAAGAAGAAGAAGCAACAGAAGGAAACAGGGAGGTATCGGTGATAGAACGTGGCAAGTGTTTCCAAGGTTTGCGGTTCGGCCGGAAGATTTAACCCGACAGGTTACGAAATTTATCCCTTTTCCGAAGGAAAAGGAGCCTTGCGCCACGGTCTAGAGATTGAGGACTAAACCCTAACTGATACTCGAAGAGCTCGCTTTCTTAGGTAATTTGTGTGGGAGCCGCCAACTGTGTCTCTTCCTTCCACTCTCCCTTCTTCTCCACCCCATCCATTCTCCCTCCTTGTCCTCCATCTTTACAATCTTCGCATCCACAACTCCACCCTTACAATTCCTTCCTCCCCTTCCCTTCCTCACCATCGAGGTATAACTTACAGACGCCATTAAATGCCAGCGGCAGGTTTAAGCCTCCCCCTTTTGTACCAGGGTGCGCAAAGATTTCGAGGCGCTCCTTTTCTTCTCCCTTCGACCACCCTTTGGCCACCTGTCGCCCGGCCAAAATTTTGACGATCCATCCACCTAGGTTGCGCAACGCCCCTTGCACCGGCTCGAAGAGGGAAGGAATCGACCAACCCCACGGAAATCGGGACAAGGGTGCTCGAGGAGAGTTCCGCGGCTTCTTCGAGGCGAGTGTAGCCAAATTGCTTAATGCATCGCGTATCTGCGCGAGACGGTTCCAGACGAGGAAGGGGAGGGAGAGGGTGATTGTTCGCCGATAATGAAGCTTCTTAACAGGAAGGAAGGGGGATTAATTAATTCGAGACGGGGATTATACGCTCGTTTACGGTTCAAAGGGGAATGGAAAGGGGATGTTTTTTATTCATTTCGGTTTTTCGAATATTTCATCGAGTTAATTACTGTATTGGTAATAATTATGACAGGGAAGGAGGGAGATAATTTTATTTAAGAACGAGTTATGTGGGATTTAACAATTTTTAAAATCTGTTTAAAGGGGATGAAATTGAATATTTTTTCGACGAGCAAAATTCAATCGAGTTCGGATTTCATCCCCAATGATATTGTTTGCTGTTGTACTTTATCTCTCCGCTCGTCAAGTTTCATTTCGAAACAACTTGTTGGAATTTTCGTGTAATGTAATTTTCGCAACGTAAATTCTCCAATGGGATCAACTTCTGTAAGGATTATTTATTTTATATCTCTTTAATTAAATCTACTGTCGAGACTTTTTGATACACGAACCGTAATAATAATACACGATCGAGTTGAAATGCAAAATTCTAATCCGCTCCAAGATTTGGCGGAAGATTGGTGATCGACGTTTACACGATTTCGATCGGCAACCAATGCCGAATTACATAGTCCCCGATGCGCTGTATCTGGAATTGAACGCGCGTACACCCTCCATCGGGAATAACGTTATTGATCGACAAGGACGACACCTCATATCGACAAGAATGACATCTATTTCCGTGCGCTACTTAAACGTGGGACGAAATCAAATTGCACAACCGTGCATAAATCCTTTCGTGGCTCGCCGCCTTCGTTGTGCCGCAGATGTTTCGCGGTGATTGTCCTCCGTGAAAAAGGAGAAAAAGAAAAAGAAAGAAAGAAAAGAGAAGAGAGAGAGCTTAACCGGCGATAAAGCAGCCTTGGGCCTGATGGAAATTGAAAAATGCAAAGAGCCAGGCGGTTCCTCTTCTTAGTTCCCCAACGTTGCTTTTCTTTGAAAATACAACAGTTCTCCTACGGGAACTTTAAAAAATTCCTAACGTCTCCTCTCCGTTCGAATTTATCCCTCTTCGCGATTTGTCCTTACTCGGTCAATATTTTATTCTTACTGCCAGCTTTGAGGTTTTCTACGGGGGGGGGGGGAGTTAAATTTTGTTATTTATAAACAAGCAGAATTATCGAAGATTCAAAGCTCGATTAAATTTTCAGATTCTTAAGAATAATATTATTTTCCTGAATCATTCGTATCGAGGATATTGATAATGGAAAAATTAGAAACGTGTTATTAATACATCGAATTGGATCAACTGTACTTCGAAATGTAATTTCAATGATTATCAAGTAGTTGATCCCTCGACTCGGGGGTGGTTTAAGCGTCATCCCGCCATGTCCGTGGCGTATTCTCCGATGATTCGTTTGGTAAATGATCCATCGCCACGAGTTTCGGGGTTGGACCAATAACCTTTGAACCGTCAGACATCATCCTCCAGTCCTGTGAGAGATAGAAGTGTAGCGGATTCCATCACCTTTCCACCCTTCCATCCGGAAGTTCGAATCCCGCGGGCCTTTCAAGCTTTCCTGAAACTTCCCATCACCTGTGGTTTATAAGTGTACAATTATAATATAATGCCTCAAATTTAATAGTTTAACCTTTTTAAACTCGTGAAAGTATTTGACAGTTTACACATTCGTGAAAATTAAGGTTTCGTGTTTAATTATAAAAGTTATATTACAATTAATGTAATATTTAATTGGATTAAAATCGTTTGTTCAATACGATTATAGAATTATTTTTGTTATATGGATTGTATTTCGATTAAGGCTAGTATTTTCGCATTAACATGATATCATTCGAAACTATGGAATGTTGGAAAAAGCTAAAGTTAATCAAGATTCCATCGATTGATTCCAATACGAGGGACGAATCGAAAGAGGAAAGTCAAGTCAATTCTGAATATTAAATATCCACGACACTGTAGGGAAATTAAAATCGTGTGATATCCGGTTTCTTTTTTCTCTTCTCTACGCTTTTATTCTTCTCCAAAGTTTCCCCAACTTTCAAAAGGACGAATCCTTGGAAAAATGACGCGTTATTAATAATAATAAAAAATTTACTTTCGTATCCGAGGAAAAGTTAGAAAAATATTTGAAAAAAAGAAAGAAGAGATGGGACACGATCGGGACAAAAATGACCCAAGAGTCATATCGAAGTTAAAACAGGGGAACATACTACGGGGAAATCAATCTCTTTCTGAAAATGGAAAATATCGAGAAGATGTAGAATCTATTTGTGGAATTTATTTTTACATCGAAATGAAATACCGAACTACAAATAGCCATTCTGTAAATACTTATTTTCCCGTTCCAACGTAAATAATAAGCTCAAAATTCATCTCAATTAATCTCAACAATTTTTATCACCATAATCAAATCGTTCCTATTCAAATTTTTATCCCATTCAGAATTAAATATAATAAATCTGAAATAACACTTTCCAATATTTCCTTTCTTTTCTTCGACAATAAATTTTTACCACAACATGCACGTTTTACATTTGAAAAATTATTACACAACATTTCGACGATACTTTGATCAAAAAACTTTTCGCCGATGGCGTGGCGATCCCATCCTGTGCAACAAACGTGGAACAAACACAGAGCGGGCGGAGACGATTACTCCCCCTTCCCCACCCCTTCCTACAAAGGTTTTACACCGTTAAATCCTTGCACCGATTTGAAACAACCCCTTCTTCGTGCAACCGCTAATCCCTCGACGCGTGAGAAAACATTGCTATCGAAGTGAAAAAAAAAAAAAAGAAAGAAAGAAGAGAAAAAAAATATTGATCTTACATAACGCATCGCAAGGGTCAACCTCCCTCCTTCTCTTCCTCTCCCCTCCCCCCTTGCTGGAAGTTTGTCGTCTACCGGTCCTAAATCAACAGCCGACCCAGCGGCTTTCCTTCGCGCTGTGTGTGTGTGTTGACACCGGCTTTCTAGCCCGTTTACGCCACCGTTTACGACGCCTCCTCTAAGAATACACATCTCGCTATCTCGAGCAATCTCGAGAATGGCCGAGGGGAGGGGAGATTTCGCAAAATCGAATCCGAATATTTCATTTCCGTAAGGGGATCCGTAATCCTGAAATGTGCTGATCGAAATTTGAATTAGAAAGCCGATTCAAAGCGTACCTCCTTTTCGGATCGATGAGATTATCCTCGAGTTATAAGCGCGTATTGTGCGTGTATCTCGAAATAGGGTTTTTCATCTTGGAAATAAATGTCGCTTGGAAATAAATTTCGCTCGGGCGATTGAAATTCCGTGAAACTCGTAGAAAATTTGGTACCTGAAAATTTCAGCAAATAATTAATTATAATAGTGGATGAAAATTGGATTGAAAATGAATTCAGTTTTTTTATTTTATTTCATTTTTGGAATTGCCAGATTTTGACACGCCATTTTCCAATTGCCAATCATCCGATCTTCGGTTCTTGTTGTAATTTCTTTATTTAAATCGTTACTAAAGATTAATAATTTTCCTTAAAATTAATTTAAGGAAAGTTATTATAAGTTGTAAGTTTTTATGATAAGATAAAATATTTTAATTATTCAACAAATACCGAAATTCCATCGTTCCAATCGTAATCGTTTCATTTTTTTTTGGTATTTTTTTTTTGAAACATCTACTTTTTCTTTATCATTAGAAACGGAATGAGTCTTTGTCAATTGAACCGCGATTTCAATAGAAATGGAACGAGGGAAACAGAAGGAAGGAATATAGGAACACGTAGCTTTACGTACGTTTTAGCATGGTACGATGTACCTTGTCTAACCGGTTAATCAATTTCACGTCCTGTACTCCTATTTTAGGGTACGTACATCAGTCCATTTGAATTGCGAGGACAATTAGAGGCCTGCCGTGTAATAGGATCCCGGATCTGTCCACTGGCTTGTAGATCACAGGTTTGTACTACTTGACGGTCCTATTGAGCGAGAAATAATTAGCCCTTTATCTAAGCCTACCACGGATTTATTGTAATCTATAATATTTTAAAATTTCCATCCCCGGAAAATCATTTGCATTTATAAACTCGATCCACTTGATGATATTTTCGAATCGTTTCGAGCTAGATATTACAATTACAATTGGAAATTATTCGTTCTTCGAAAATTATAATTTTAATAATTTGTTATAATAACGTTACTTTTCAGAAATATCCAATGTATTTTACGAATGTATTACGTTTCACGTTATTTCGAAAATTTGCCGATCTATTTTGCATTCTTGCACGCATATTTATATCGTTATAATTTATAAACGGGGGTGTATAAATTTCGAAAAATGGACGCGATTTTATGGTAATAGGAAAATTTGTTTTTTGACGTCAAAGGTTATTAAATGTATTTTTAAAATATATATTTCGTAAATAATACACACTTTAATCTCGTTTGATTTTTAAATTTATTTCTTTGCAATGAACGCGTTAATTCAACACGAGATATCTTTGCAAGGATAATTTCGTAAATCGAAAGTGTTTCGTTCTGTCATTGGAATGAAAAGAAAGGAAATACAGGTATATTTTTTGAAGATAAATTCGAATGAAATGAGATTACGTTGTATAATGAATAAATGTGAATTTTAATTCCATTTAAAATTTTCTATATTTCCATCTAGTCGCCGGCTTTAATTCCTTTATCACGTTACGTCTTTAAAGGTATTCCATACACACGTGCATCTCTTTGCGCCCGAAATTCCGCCAGCATTCCTAGAATTCATTTATACAAATATTTCACTTGCAACCGTGCCTCCCAAATAATCACTCTCTTTCCTTTTTTTTTATTTATATATATATATATTTTTTAACAAATATTTCTCCATTCAATATTCGAGAAGTTGGTGCATAAAAATAAAAAAACGAAAACATGAAAAAATATTTGTTCTTACGATTATTCTTGAAAAAAAAAAAAAGAAAAAAGACTATACTTCCTCGAAAAAAAGATGGCAAAAAAACGACGAACAAACATAAATTTATTACACATTTTATTTTCCTTTATTTATCACTTATTTATCACATGGAATATAAAATAAATTTATCAAGTTGTATCAATTTATTTAACTCGCACACACGATACACGATTTGTTTGTATTTTATAAATAAATATTTAATAAAAACTTTATTTCCACACGTGAAACATCTTTCGATCGATATTCTAAAAAGAACAAATATAGCATTCAAGAGTATATCCAGATTTAAACTTAATCTTGTCGCAAAGCATCTCGAATATTGAATGAAAATTAGATCAATCTCCAACTACTTTTCTGAACCAATATTATACAAAACAATTTTTACGATCCCTCGAATATCACAATACATATTGAAATATATATATACTTTATATCTTTCACCATCATTTAACGTATTCACAAATAATATTTTTTTCATACATACATCTCAAAAAATTCGTTCAACAATCTCTTTCGAAATATCTCGTCTGGTGAAAATTCGAAGCCAAGCAATTCACCCACTTATTCGACTATTTTCCACCACCCTGATGCCTCCCCCTGATCCCTGTGATCTTCTGCTCCGACGAGACCGCTTATACGCCCGGAAACACGTACGCCTCCAACGATCCACTGTACACACACACACACACATATACATATATATCCAACGCGTTCCTAGGAAGAGGAAGAGATACACGGCCACGAAAGAGATACACGCACAGGAGATTAATTTTCGCCCATGGCGCTAAACCGGACTGATACTCGAGCCACTCGAGACATACTTATTCACACCCTCGTCATCAAGAGTAGGAGAGGGCATCCCTTTCGCCCGACAACTCTTTTTCAAATCCCCCACCACGGAAATTTTTCTCCAAGCCCTGTCTGAGGAGGCTCGCCGTCTTTGAATTCGGGGGAGGAAGGGGAAAAAAAGACAGGCGACGACACTGGATTGTGGACTTCATGACCATGATGCGATAAGTGTACGGATAGAGTGTGCACAGCCGCAGTGAATAACCCATCACCCAGGGGTTGTAATTGCGGCCTCGACTACTCGGAAAGAAGCCTAGCCGACTTTTGTCCGCGTTCTTCCACTGTTGGATGGAATGTTTTGTGCGTGATGGGGGAACGAATTTCTTTCTTCTTTCTCGAGCGATAATCTCTGGAAATAATTTTTGGAGTATTAAATGATAATAATATCAAATGAGTCTCTATACTTATGTACTCAGATTCCTCATTGATTTTTATTGTCAAGTATATTTTCTTTAATCTTCTTAGAGATCGAGGCCTAGTCTAGTATTCATAATAATGGAGTTTCGGCCAACGAATTCCATCGTTACGTAATTAATAAAAGTCAGGGGAAGGGGAGCGGCGAAAGAGGTATAAAGGGAGAGGTCGTGAAGATCGAGGGGAAATGAACGTTAACGCGGCTCCGTGGTTGAAAGAGATTGAATCCTTCGAGGAGGCGGAATCACCTGTTAGGGCAACCGTTAAAGGACTTGGTCCTGCGTCCTTCCCTCAAAGGAATCCGAGAAGAAAGGAATCCTGCCGCTCTCATCACGTCAAATTGCCAACCCTCTCCCCCCCTCTTCCTCTATTAGTGGCGCTAAAGAAAATCGCCTCGGGCTGTGTAATTAATTTCGAATCGGGCTTGCTTTCCCACACGCTTGCGCGCCTTTGTTGATAAATTGTTAATACGTTTTGTCTAATTTGTCTCTTCGTCGTCCAATCGTTTCGTGACAAGGATCGAAAGTTTTTTTTACTATTTTTAAAGGGAGATTTTGAAACTTAAATAAATACAACGATCAAAGACAGGATGCCGATTAGATTAGAATAATAAAATATAAATTATGCAACAATTTTAAAAATCACGATCATTTTGTTCGTATTAATTTTTGAGTGGTTCGAAGACGAAGTTTTCGACAAACGAAATATCTCGCGGCGCTGAAGGGCGATAATCAAACGATGCTAACAACCCTTATGGCAAACGACGCTCGTCTGAACTATCGAGTAACGGTACTTAGGCTCTCATTACTCGAAGCGTCCTATTACGACGTACTGGGTTAACGAAGGGCGCCACAGATTATCTGTCTTCCGTTACGATCCCCGCATCAAGATCTTCTATCCACTTAGCCGAACAACGACGTTATGTACCCGACCTATTTGTGAATATAACTACGACATAATCTGACCGTGGAAACTGCATTAACCCTGATTATTTCCCGTTCCTTGTTAACTCGCGCTCCATCTCTCCGATAATCTTCGGTTAATTCGCGTTAATCGAACGAATGCAATTTTACTTCCTCCCTTTCAATTTTTCCACTCTCCTTTTATTCTTGTCTCTCAACTTATCTTCCTTCCTTTTACTTGAATTCTTAAAGAATGGATCAAAAGTACAATTATGCGAGAAAATCTACGAATATATAATCGAAATTGAATGTTCTCAAAAAAAGGAGAATTTCTCTCGACTCGTAGCCTTATTCCGATTTTTCCGCTCGAAATCAAAGGTTTTACACTTTTAGAAATTTTTCACCTTCTTTTTTTTTTTTCGAACCGCTGGACAGGACGTTCCCTGTCAAAGTTGGAACAATTTTTCGACGCGCGTCGCGTTTGACGGGGGGTGGCCGTGTACACGATAAAATTTAAAATATACGACGACACGTTCGCGGCCTCGAAAGTGGCTTTAAATTTCCGTTACGCCTAGCCAGCCTAGATATTTCCAGTTATGGACTCCTTTCTGATTCCGCCTTCCCATTTTTTATCCCTCCATCCACGACCCAGACACCACAGAGAGGGTGTCTGACACTTTTAATACGTCCCTACGTATAACCTACGTATAACACTGTACAACCAACCTCGTTTCCATCCATCCCGGAAAAATTGTCCGTGTTCGTTTTTCGCAGGCGCAATTTATTCCTCTCCGCCCACGGATAAATTTCTCGTCGATCGTTTCCGTGAAATGAGATCGCTTCCCTCTGTACGCGCGTGTGCGGTCAACGAAAGTTTGTTCGACGCTTGGAGAAAATTAATCTTTAAAGGTCTTTTCGCGTGGAGAGAAATTGGGGAGAGGATTAAAAGGAATTGGGCTCGGTCGGATGAATATCGGAATATGGGGGGTGGAATATTTGGTTACACGAGTGATTCGATTAGGGGATGACTTTCATATCGGCTCGAATTTGGGGAGAGGCGGGTGGAGAGTGCACTTAGGCGCCTCGTCTAAGTTCATATTAGGCGCAGTCAACTTGTTAGGCGCTCTCTATCTTAAGGCTCTTGCATAAACTTGATAAATTGATGCTCGTGAGCGATATGGGAAGTTGTGGATGGATGGAGGAGGGGTATGTATATCGGGTTAAAAGTGGAGAGAAATGGTCAACGATGATCCGTGAATCTTTCTCTTTTCCTGAAAGATAAATACATAACACATTAGGATCGAAGTAGAAAGGTTAAGTAAAGGAATAATGTGATTTTATTTCTTTCTCTTCTTTTCTTCTTGATTATACGTATATTGTGAATTTATTATCTCTTTTATATACGCGTGTATATATTATTATACGTTCATCGTGGGTGTTAAATCTGATAGTTGAATTTACATATTTTGATTAATTGATCATTTCACACCGTTTCGAATTACCATCTATTTATACGAACATATGAACGAATTATCGTTATACAATGCATCGTTAGGATTTAACGTGATTAACATTCGAAAATAAACTCGCAGCGACTTACATTTTTAAATATAATACGGATTAAGGTACATCCTTACGTTTATTTCTTTTTTTTTTCACAGCATCAATCTATTTCATATTATACCAAGCATTAATCTATTTCACGTCGTGACCCCTGCCTTTTACGCCGCAATTCCCTCTTCCATTTTTCAACGCAACTTTCGTATCATCTCCCTTGAAATACTCTCCTCCAAGCGCACGCGTTGGCCACAATCGTTAAAAAACTTCCATTCTCGATCCAATCGACGAGATCGAGGATGATGATTTCGACCTTCTCCCGCAATGATGATCCATGATTGTAATTTGCATGGGAGCAGACACGACGACATTAATAACAATACGGTTTGGTGGATGGAAGAATAACGAGGTGCGTCGAGTGCACGGCCACGGACTAAAAATTTCCCGGATCGAACGATTCATCAGCCGCTTTGTTCGTGTTTGATGGATGGTGCCGGTTCAAATACACAACGAAATTCCGCCCGGGCCGAAAATGGCACGCCTTTGATTCCCGCTTTGATTACCCGCCAATTAATGGACTATTTCTATTTCCAGATTGAATACGCGATTCCGGCTTATTACCCTCCGCCCCCTCTTCGTGTTTTATGAATAATCGGGTTACACGACGATTATTATTATCATTTCGTTTCGACTCGACGGACGACACACGATGCGAACGCGTCAAGCGTCGATCGATTAATAAATTCGAGGAGAGGACGGCGCGTCGAGAATTTCATAACAACAGTTTCTCGCACGAGGATTTGTTATTGTGTGTCGATCGTACTTACTTTGTAACGAATGTTTTGTTTCTATTATTGAATCGGAGTTTCTATTATTGATCGTGTATCGCGCGTGTTTACATTTGGATCGTGCGAAATTTCGTTTCCTCAAACTTTCAATCCGAGTTTCTAGGATCGTTTTTTTAACAAAATTTACGATTGGATTTGTGTAATTTTTTTAACGTATTTTTTTGCGAACAAAAAAAATGATCCGCATCGGAATTTCTTCCCCCCCCTATCTCTTTTGCGTCGTTTGATCGATAATTTGTCCCGATGATATCGAGTCAAAATTCGCAAATTTCGTAACGAAATTTTCGTTTCGAACATTTTTCCATTTCAATCTTTTAAATCAGTGTTTGTCAATCTGCATATCACGATACAACAACGTGTCACGAGAATATTTCAAGTGTCACAGATGTGAAAATTTTACCGTGTACAAAAATATTCTAATATTTATTAATACGTTATTCATCGTTTCGACAATTTTTTCAACAAATCTAGATTTAATAAAAAAAAATAAAATAAAATCCTCCAAAAATATTTACACAAATTGGAAAACTAAAACTAAAATATTATTTCATTCGAAATATTATAATATATTCTCGTATAATTTGAAATTAATTTTTCCTCTTTCCGTTCAAATTTTCATTTATCATTTATCCCACGACATAGCGAACATTTGATTCGATTTTTACATGATATACAATGGACAAAAATTGAACGCCTCCCTTTTTATTATACCAAAAGTGTGAAGGCGTATTAAAAATTAGGTATTAAACTCGGTCGTAATTAAGATTTAAGGGGGTTGTAAACGAGGCTTCGTATATATCAGAGGATTGGTAGAAAGATATTGCAACCGAACTTTCACCCCTCTTTAAAAGCTCTTATTCCCCGAAAATGGGTTATTAAAAAATGGATCCACGATCCACGATTATTGGAGGGCCGACCCTCCTTTCTTCCTTTTCTTTTTCTTTCCTTCTCAAGAAAGTAAAGTATAGTAATTACGTATGGAGGAGGGTGGGCGATATTAACAATTTTTTGGTAGCAGGAAGGCTACATTATCGTGCGTGTACCTCCAGTCAACTCGTAAATCAACGAACGAATGAATATTTATGGCGGTTATTAATGGGATTACGTTGTTGAGGATTATTCGTCGAGTATAACCGGCGAGGGGGTGGAACGATACAATGAGAGAGAACGTAACACGGCATACGGTCTTCCTATATTATTGTACTCGTGTAGGAAGCATCGTACATGGATGCGATTCGATCATTTTGCCTCCTCTTTTATGAATCGTGTACAAAGTTGATAGTTGAAGAGCACGTATTTTCGTAGTAATATTCATTTTATATTTGCTTATCGATAGTGCAACGCGTGTGGATTTAAAAATTTCTTACTCCGATCAATTGCTCCGATCAATAATCTTTATAATTCTCCATAACACAGTCCAATTGTCTACACTAATTTCAATTGTATCAATCACGGTGTATCCATGCATTTAATATTTCCTTCGACGTAATCTTGCGCGTTAAATCAACAGATTTTAATCAAATTTCAGCGCGACCCGATTCGAGAACAAGGGAAAGCAGGACGGCTCGTATCCGCTTTGCACATCGGATTGGTCGGTCACTTTCAACGATCGGCGATGGTGTGGGGGTATGAAATTGAAATAGCACTTTCAAGTGCAGTGTGGTGAGTAGCGACAACATTACCAGCAACCCTATTTGCGTTACCTTCGTCTATCAATCAGGGACAAAGGGATTCGTGGATCGTTGAATCCACGGTGCATGGATTCCAGCTCGTTTGTGTAGCTTTAGTCCATTCAACGCCAATCCCAAAGTGACACCATCGACATTTTACATCACCGGCATTCCTATAAACGTGAACGATCGTTTTGAATAGCCAGAATTGCGGAAGTTAGTGGGCCAACTGCAACTGGGAGTTGCCAATTCGCGGATGATAATGAAACGTGTGATATGATTTGCGCAATGGCTCGCGAAATTCCACCCCTCCCCGCCCCCGTAAATAAAATTGTTAAGATTATCTTTATTGTCGTTCAAATATTAAATAATTTTATGTCGCACGAAATCGATAATTAATTTAAATAAAAGAAAAATTTGTAAAATTTTCGATAGATGGAAAGGAAATAATTTGCTTTCATTGAAGAATTTTCTTTCAAGATGAATATACTTTAGCTATTATACGAACGCGTAATAGCTCTCTTTTTTATTCGTTATTTCTTTCTCTCTCTTTTTTTTCTTCTACAAACGTTCAAATATACGGTTGTCTAAAAAAAGTAGAATGAAATAAAATAAACAAAATAAAACCTGGCCGATTGTTAAATTTTCGCATCGGGATCAAATTTCTGCGTACAAACACGCGTGTTTCGAATAAATTTATCGGTCGATTTAATATCACGCGATAAATCAAACCGGCGTGTAACGATGAGATTTTAATCCACAATATAATTTATTAACAAGATATTTTAATGCAGATTATCGCCACTGCAATATTATAATATGTATGACACCCGGGTTATTACATTACGCTGAATACCCTGTTATCCTTAATTTAATCCTGGATCATTTCAATTTTCCACAACGTTTCGATACGATCGATACAAAAATGTGCGTTGAAGTTATCGTTAAAAAATTATTAAAAAAAATATATACACATACCTTTAAACGCCGTACAAAGAAAGCTTAGATTCGACGTTTACCCCGTTTACGTGGTATTAGCTTCATTATTTCGCTTAATGGCGCGTTTGATCAAACGATGCCGCGGCGACGCTATTTGTACAACTAAATTAGTTGGATGTTGGTAAAGGGAAGGAAGGCTATGGTACTTGAGCGTGAAACCAAGCCTGGATGGAATGCAGAGTTCGGCAGAGGGGTTGTACGAGCGGGGGATGGGAATATAAAACTGGAGGACAATTCGAGGGACGGCGACAAAGGATGCGAGATGAGAAATATTGAAAGCGTCGAATACAAATTTTATAATAAATTACTGATACTAATTTCTCACAATTATCTTCCAATTCATTTTATGCAAATTAAAATTTACTAATAGAGAGAGAAATGAATTATTATTAACATTCCATAAACCACGAACCGTTTTGAATTACGTTAATACTTTATCATTCTCCTTGAAAAGGAGGTAGAATATCCTATATAGCGTAAAATCTAGCCGGAATCATCTCTGCCATCATCCCTTCGTCGTGGGGAAATTTCATAGCGTAAAATCAGAAATCCTTGGAATCAAATTCTCCCCATATCATTAAAGAATCCTCGGCACATCAAAGGAAGGAAGGAAGGAAGGAAGAAATCTGGATTCAGACGCGTTTTCTATATCATTTCAAGTGGAATGGTTCGTGTTATATATCCCCCCGTGTGGAAGATGGATGAAAGTTTAGACACTGGGTTGTGTGTGGTAAGTGTGGAGGAGGCGCGGAGAGTTGCACGGTTGAATGCGCAATCGGTTTAGAGACGGCCGACCGACGATAACAAGGCTTGGGGAGGGCCCTGGTAAAAAAAAAAAAAAGAAAAAAAAAGAAAAAAAAGGAAACGAAACATCGCGGAATATGCGTGCGGAATTTTTCATGCAATCCCATAAATGGAAGCCGCGGCACGGCCGGTACGCACTGCGGAAACATTTGGCCTCGTGCGGTCGTCTCTCTTCTGCTCGAACAGCTCCGCTCGCCCCCTCTCCCTCCCGCCCATTGTGTATATACGAGGGAGCACTCGTCGTCGTGCACTGGTTGCACGTTCCATTGCGCAAATGCGCCGTTTGGATTCCACCGACGGCCGCGCTCCAGAGATGTATTTTATGGGCGGGTTGTGCGCGCCATGGAACAGGCACAGTGTTCCTCGTCCAGGAAGTCCATTCCAGGATCTGGTGGGATAAAGGTGGGTCGGGATCGGGGGAGAAAAAGTCTTTCCCTCCGATTGTTTTCTCGTTTAATTGGCCACGTTGCGAGCAAACCCCTCGAATCTCTCTCCAGCATCTTGGTAGATACCTACCAAGGAGTTTTTCGAATTGAACTGGCTGAACGATTGCCAGGCCGGGTTTAATGCCGCTCCTTGCTGTATCACTTTGGCCGGAGAACGTTTCACCACGGTGGGCGGATTCTTCGAATGTTTATGGAACGTTTATCGTATTCAACAAGTTCAACCCCCATTTGGAAATGAAGCTGTGTGTATTTTGATTTTTTTATTGGTTATTGGAGACACGATGGAATAAATGGAGGAGGAGATCGTGTCGAATAATCTATTTTCAAAAATAATTGGATCCATAAGTTAGTTAAGACTTGATTGCGTGATATTGTATTATGAATAATAATACTCTACTATAATTTGGATGGATATGAAAATGTTTAAGAAGCAGCTTTTGAATTTTCCTTTCATTTGTATTTCATTTTCTATACTGTTTCAAATTCTTCTTTCGTTGAAAAGTTCTTTTTTTTTTATAATAAGATACGTGAAAATTATTTACAGGACGGATGGAATTATGATTAACAGTTCTGTCGAATCTACATAATCATTTCATGGGAGCAGGGTTGTCGACATATCCATTTAGTTCATTACCATAATTAGGTGAATCTGAACCGTGGCTCTGTGTGTTTTCGGGGCTTATCGGCATGTTCATCGTCTAATCAATGCCATGAACCCTCGTCATTTCATTTTATCACTGTGAGAATTCGTGAGACGGGAAGGGAAAAGCCTCGTATAAGGGTAGCAGAATTAATAAATCATCCATCGATATAAAACAATTCTCGTATCGTGTAAATTAATGTAAATTAATTTATATGGTAAACTTGAAAGGATCAAGATATCCATATTTGTTGCAATGCATGCATATATGAATAATAAATGAAAATATACTTGTGAAAAAGTGAGTGTTTATTAAGTTAATTAAACATTAATTAATTCTTAAAAGTTTAGTAGTAATTTCATAGTCATATTACGAATTTATAACATTCATTGGAAATAAATAGGTAAATTAAATGAAATAAAACAATTTAATATTGAAATGTTTAACAAAAGGACAATCATCTCGTTTTTGTTAAGCATATTTTTGTTTAAAACAAAAGTGATAAACAAACTTTTTAATATTGGCAATATCTCGTTTATAGAATTAAATAAATTTTAATTGATTGCCGAACATTGATCGTTCGATATTGAGCAAAATGTATAAATGAAATAAATATTTGGATAAACTTCATTATGCTCGAACGATACTACATTATTTGTATTAAATTAACACGTTAAACAGATTTATCATGCACAGAGTTGAATATCATATTTGAATAACAAAAAAATAAAATAAAATATGCTACATTAATTATTAAGAATTTAACTTTGTTTCAAATTGTTCCTTATATTTTTTATTTCAACGTACAAAACAGGATAATAGAAATCCTACACATCACCAAAATCGGGGAATAGATACAAAGAGGCTGTTCCTTTTTAAAGTATTACAAGTTTTTTTTAAAAATGTTTTGTACGTGACTTACTTACTCCACAATGATTCTCATCTTATGCTATATACGTCGACGAATCTTCTTGAATTATAACTTGAATCATATTACGTAATATGTCGAGACAAGGTGACGACGTGGCGCCACTACAAATATTTCTTAAAGAAATAAGGTTCTATTGCCTAATATGTAATAACTCGTCAGCGATGCCTCTGGCACGATATTTTTCTCCAGCCAACTTCTCAACGTGTTCCAACGCTGAATGTGGGCCGGGCCACTTTTACAACGTCAGTTGTAAGAGGAACGAAGGACGAAGGACTCGAAATCGCCCCTGAGAATAGTACATCCTTCCCCTATACGAAGAAAATCGAGGATGGTGTCGTAAAAAGGAATTTACTGGACGACTTATGCTCCTATAGAAGAAAGGGCGGTAATAATACTAGCCAGATCTAAGATAAGAGTTCAAAGCACGAATATTCCCGTACAGTGTACGAATTCTTTAATTAGATTTACTTGAAATAAGGTCGCATGTTGAATTTTGCAATTTTTCTAATTAAAAAAGCATATATCTCGGATAATTTTGTAATTAAAAAAAATTTTTCGCTCGTGAAATACTATTTTGCCGAAGTTTATTCTATATTTTTCACGAATTAATCGCTTTTAAATTTTTTGAATAGTGTTAATTATAAATCTGTTTGTTGAACATTGATATTACGAGATATAATATGATCGATTGTTACGATAATTTATTATGTCTTTTTATTTTTGCAATTTTATTATATTCTGAGCAACGAACAATACTTAGAAACTATTTTTCTAAAAATTATAATTTTATAAAATTATAAAGAAAATATTTAGTAATTTTTAAATAAGATATTATTAAAAATTTGGAATTATTTATTTATTATTGCTAATAATATTAAGTATTTAATGTAAGAATGAAATTATTATTTTATTTATTATTATTTTATAAGTTTTAATAATCTATTTTTAATATATTTTTAATTAAAATATTTAAAATATATTATTTAACGTTTTAATTTTTCGCGCGATTTCTACTCAAGAATTGGCTTATAATGTCGACCAATCAGAAAGCTTCTAAGTAAACTGTGGCGCGCGACGTCATTCTCCTGTGGATAATCATCGCGAGAGGACGTGTATCGCATCGGCTTCGGTGATTCGTATAATTTTATTCATATTTTGTTACCAAATTTTGTAAATTAATCAGTTTTGTTTATTTAATAATTCATTTAACATCATTATAATAGTGAAATTAATTAGTGCTTTGAGTTTTTTGTGTTTTTTTTTGATCATTTGTGTATTTGATTGTGAGGTTATCGATACTTCGTAGTAGCTTTATTGGATCTGGGTTTGAATTCACTTGTTGCTTCATCTTAATATAGTTCTTTTTATACATTTATTTTACAATTTTGATTTTTATTTGTGCAGATTGTTGGAATAACATCGAAAGAAAAATGATTTGTAGCAAGCACATGCCACGACGATTCGTAGCTGATGACGTAGCTTTTCTTCAAGGTTAGTAAATTTAACAAACATTTGCTTAGATTAGATTTTTATAATCTTTTTATCCATATTGAAACGAATCAATTTGATTTTATTAAATTAAATTACAATAATACGTATTTCGATTTAATACGCATTTCAATCTAATACGTATTTCGACCTACATATTTCGATACTGCGTCTATTAGTAATATTTGTATATATTTCTCTTTCTTGTTCAATGTTTTGGTCGAAGTACGTGATAGTTTTTCGTTGTAACCTTCCCAAAAAAAATTGCGACTACGCGTTCGTGTTATGCTCGACATGTTTCGACATGTTTCGACTCGTTGTCGAACTGCGCATTTCTTTTCCCTTCGTTATTTGATAATCGAAATTGTGACGTGGCAGCTATCGATATTCGTGTTTAGAAATTTAGTATTTTTCCTTGAGATAGGTGATTTATTAGCTATATATATACGTAAAAGTACATATTTTTTTATTTTTTCATAATATAATCTTTCTAAAAAATTGGAAATATGCGTCATATTACATTCGTGTCGTATATATATCGTTTCGATATATTTCTATTTTTCCGAACTACTGCGCATTTCTCTTTGCTCATCCGTCATTCGATAATCGAAATTATGACGCGTAATTATCGATAATCGTAGTGTTAGGAAGCCATGTTTCTTTTGAGGTGCGTTTGTTTGCTGCTGCGTAAAATGTGAGTACATATTTCTTTTTATAGCTATATATTATTTATTATTCGTATAATATATTTATTATTCGATTAATACGTACGCTTATATTATATAATTGACAACCTTTCGAGTCTAAATTATTTGTGTTTTATTCATTTACATACTTCGTTTCATAGCTATACATGTATATATTATTCGATTAATATATACGTTTATTATATAATTAACAATCTTTCGAGTCTAAATTATTTATTTTCTATTCATTTATTTTAATAACGGGATCATTTATTCTATATCATTTCCAAAGAATATTTACTAAAAATATTTTCACAATCCGCCGAAAACCTAACCTATAACATACATTCCTATAACATACGTACATTCCTATAACACAACCTATACATTTTTATCACGCGAAACTTTTTATCGTTAGCTAATAGCTGTTATAACTCGAAATATGTATCTCTCGCGAATATAAATTGGCAATTAAAAGCAAAAGTTTCGAAACGGCACTTATGCGTGGATAGCGAGAAAGGGGTAACGGAAGAAAGTGAGGAACGAGTCAAAGCGACGTCTCTCGAAAGTTTCTCATTCTTGGAACTTAAGTTTGCCTTTCAGGGGTTGTTCAGGTAGGATGAGAGAGACCAAGTCTCTTCATCTGTCAGGTGCAACCAGTTATCGAGTTACTTAAAGCGTTCCTCTTCTCATAAACGTATCTTACGCTGCTTATGACCGCGTCAAAGGGAAAAGTATCACTTGACATTTACGTAATCCACGAACTGATTTTTTTCGTGTATAAAATTGCGTATATGGGACAAAATTCTTTTTTTTTTTTTTTTTTTCTTATTCGTGAAGCGTATTAATAAAATGCATCGTCTTAATTTAATGTGTTTCAATTACTTTTTATTTAAAAAAATTTATTCATTCTTGTTAATATATCGAGTTAACGTATAGAAATTACGATATTCTCGCCGCGAAAATTTTCATTCTCTAAAAGTTTAGGATATTATTATAGTCGAAAAATAAGCGAGTTTCCGCGTTAAATTAAAAAATAATTTTTAAAATATTCGATTGCAATGTAGTTTGTACGAGATATAGCTTGCAAAAATAATTATCATTTCGAAATCGGACAAATGGTATAGGTATATATATATATATATGACAAGAAATAGAATAGTTTGCAAAGTTAGCAAGTTATTAGAGAGCTGTGGCGTGACGACATTAATAATACCTTATTATCTCTAGATACAATTCGTATATTGCTCGAGAATAAATGGGAATGTAGTTAGACTCCACCAAAAACTATTTGCTTGTGTCATCAAGATTGTAGTATACATTATTCTTTTTTTATTTTTCCTTTTTTTTTTTTAATTTTAATCGCGATATTCTTTCTTTAGACGTAATATTAGATATTTTTTTTTATATTTTTAGACTCTTAGCACATTCTTCATAAAGAATAAATGAATGGTAAAGAAAGTTTCGCGTGTTGAAATTCGTAGAATCGCAATTTTCGCCGTGTAAAAATAATAAACGTAATTAGATACTTTTTTGGCAAATCGATGAATGTCTTTTTAATTGATTATAAAGAACAAATTTTCAAATTTTGTCAGGTTAACGGGCGTGAAGGAATCGGTTTAAAAGTTCGTTGGTTTGTTTCGATTTTTTAGATTAAAAAAAAAATATCGATGAAAGGAAATATTCGAAACTTTCGTGATTTCAACTCGCAATTGTACACACGTGTGGATGCGTATGCATGCGTGAAATCTTAGCGAATTTACGAGCGGCATAAAAAAGGACAGCGTATAACCGATACAGAATAGAACTTTACGAAGCTTTTATGAGCGTGCGCAAAAAATATAAAATTTATACACCGACAGTCATGAAAGGCACAATTTTGTCGCGTGCTGGTTTAATGCTTGGTTTTACGATTAGAACCATCCAGTTTCGTATATTAAATTCTACGCCATCAGTAAGCATACGCTTGTCACTATTAATTCAAGTTTATCGTATCAGGTTATGAAATCCATTTTAGAACTATAATAAATTCAAACTATTATATCTGTATAACGATTGAGAGTCGCGATTAAATTTTCCCCATTTAATATCACGACGATTCAAAATGTATTTACATAAAATTTTCCGATTAATGAAAATAGAGTTTGTTACATTTAATCTAATTGGCTTATTAAAATAAATTTATCACTTTAACATTAAAAAAAAATCGTCAAGCTCATAATAGATTTGTTATTCGTCTCATTTCGAAGCAGAATATTTTTGGCAGAATTAATTCTTAATTTGGACAAAATCAGAAAACATTCTTCTACAATTTTTCTCAAGTCAATCCACGAAAAATTTAACATCTCTCTTCTTCCAAAATGGAAAACTAATTATATTTCAATGCTCTCCAAATATATTCAGCTCTATTACACAACCTATCTCTCCATACGTGATCATCTCCGACTCTCAATCGTTAATAATAAAACTATATTAATCATCCTTTCACGCGTATTCGTATTTAGATCGAACAGAAATATCGTCCCAACTTGTTTCTCGAAATCGAAATCGAACGCGTGATAACCGATATAAATAAAATTACCCCGTGAAAACACGATTGCCACTCTCACCGATCACCAATCCTCCGTCTCCCTGCGATCGATCGAGGAATAAACGCGGAATAGGCGTGGATTTGTCGTTATTCGCGGCCGAGGTATACACATTCAAAAAGTTGGTCCCAGGTCCCGAAATGGCGGCGTGCATGGCCGTGCAGAATCAAATAACAGAACGCGGTTTGTTTGCAAGCCACCCCCGAACGGCCAGCAGGAACATACAAACCATTCCCCTCCCCCATCCACGGAAAACAGTCGAGTCCAGTCGCGAGTCCCTGCGACCCACCTCCCCCTCCCCCTCCCCTGGACCCCTTGGACTGTTGGACGGGACACGGCAATCAGCGCGAACGACAGTAGCAACGTTCACCGCATACAGATATCCACGGTTTTATTTAGGGCTTTCGGTTAGAAGGTATGGACAAGTACAAACACGGCCTCGTAGAGTGGAATACGACGAAAGGGTTGTATATATGTATATTTGTATGTATGTATAGACGTTGGATAAGCTGGTTTACACAGGTATACACAGGGTGCAAGTGTCCTGGTATGGCGTATATGTGGTATATAGTTGGCCTCCGCGTATCCACGAGCCACGAGTGGAAATTCATTTTAAGTTTAATGGGGATTTCGCGGGACTAATCCGACTCTTGAGCGATTTCGCCCACCGGGGAAAGCTTTAATTAAGGACTTTACCAGGTAGTCGACGTGTGCGTACACACACAGATCTCCACGACCTTCCCTCCCTCCCCCCCCCAAAGACGAAATTGTCCACTCCCACTATTTTATCGGATAAGAGAAAGATAAGGGCGGGTGCATAATTGAACAAATGATAGCCGCCAAACCGGTCCGAAATCCGATTTCGACCCGCGCTCATTAGCTCAATTGCATTCTTACGAATTGAATAATGGAATAGGCTTGTGTTAATTGGGCTAAAGGAGGGGGGGAAGCTCCTCTTAGACGTGTGAATAATATTTGGCGCGCAAGAGTTACGTTACTCGATTCGAAATCGAGTTGGTATCGTGTTAATTTCGAAAAATTTCTTATTCCCTTCTCTATTTCGAAATTTTGAAAACTTTAAAAAAAATAAAGAAAGAAAGAAGAAACGTTAAAAGGAACGAGGTTAAATTCGCAGAAACGGAATTAACGCGAGCAGAAGGAGGGAAAGAAAACGTCGTTATCAAATAAACCACCGAATCGACACGTACCGTACTCATTATCCGCCTCTCTCTAATAACCGCGCCTCTCACAAAGGCACGAAAATCTTCATCCGTTAGCGTGTTCGTTGCATAATTGACGGCACACCCGCGAGAGTAAATTCGCCTCGTTTACCTGTTCCGCTCGAAGCCGGCCACTTTTCACCGGCCCGTATAATAAAACGGTGAATAATTTTAACGAATCGACCCTCTCCGTTTAATTATAATACGCATAAGGGCAAGTAATGAGATTGAGCCGCGCTTGATACATCCCGTACGCAAAGTACGTCCTCTCGCATCTCTCGAGGATACGTGTATATATATATATATATAAACCCTTAAAACGTCGTCGAAACCCGTCGTTTCACCCCTTCCCCCTCTTTTACTCGTTGTGCACGCACACCACAAGCTTCGAGCCGTTAGTTGACGTTAAAGGGTTTCGAGCACGCGTTGTTTTCGTCGCGAAATCCGTATGGATACGTACGGTTACCATCGGGGAAGGTAGCCTTGTGTGTATCCTCGTGTATATCAGCTCGACTGAGAGGAACTTAATAAAGAGCACCGGGGCGTATTGCAATTTGCACGTATGATGCTCGTTTTGGCGAGTGAAAGCTTGTCCAGTGTGTGGGTGGATGATGGGGTGGTAAAAACGGATAGCCAGATACCCACGGGTCGTGGATGGGAAAATTATTAAATTCGTCGGATATCTCGTTTTCCTGTCCCTTTTCAACGTCCTCCTGTTCGAGGGGGGAAAGACCGACTCTTACGCTCGTTTCACTCTCCTCTCCCCTTCGAGTATCGGTGTCTTTCCTCGAGGATCGGTCTTTTCCTGCATCTGCAACTGCATTTCCCGGTTTTAAGATGAAATTCCCAGACGGTGAGTGGATATAGCGAGTCGGGTTTCAGAGTCGGATGGATGATAGGATGGCGGCGGCGGGGGGGTGTGGGTCTTACCGGCTTAAATATTCTCTCGGCCTTTTCCTCCGTCTCCCCCGGGAATACGTATTCTATTTTAATTTCATTCGTGTATTGAAAATTCTCGTGAGTGGTTTTAATGATGTTCTTTTTTACGTAAAGATTGCTCGTTTCGTTGTAATTTATCGTAGAAAGAGAGGGATACGATATTTTTCAAAATTAACTTGTATCCTTTTTCTTGTTTTCGAAGACCATAATTTATTGTATAATAATTCAGTCATTATAGAAAATTGTCTATGCATGATATTTTGAGTGCAAAAAAAAAAAGAAAAATAGATTTAGTTAATATTATTAGTCGGTCTTAAAATATTCGTTGTGAAAAGAAGCGTGATTCGAAGTTAGACAACTAATATATTTCACTATATTGCAATTTAATAATTTTCATTAACGTATACGATGATACTACGACGATTGTAACACGATATATCGATATATTGATAACGGAAGATAATTTCGGATTTTCGGCTTATTATATTTAGATATATATTTTGTAAAATAGTAAACGTTTAATATCGGAAATATCGTGATTCGTGTTGGAAAGAATTTTTCGATTCACGGACGGATGTAATATCCGGTGGAGTGAAAAATTCCCGCGTGCTACGCTGACGAGGATTCGTATGCACGACGACGAGAGAAGACTCCAAGTTTCCCCAACTTTTAATTGACTCCATCGTGAAACTTAACAGACACGACTTTGATCGTCTTCCTTTCGTTTATCCCGGCCCGCAATATTCCAGGGAGACTTGGATTTGACAAGTACGAGAAACGATTTTTACCGGCGCGCAAAAGTTTGACAGGTTGAAAAAGAAAAAGAAGAAGAAAAAAAAGAAAAAAGAAAAGAAAAAAAATTCAGAGGACAAAGTCTGCGAGTCGATGGAAAATTTCGTAGGTTCATAGGTTAAAAATTTTCGCGATAAATAATATTCAACGACGGTGGAATAATATTTTTAAACGCGTTAAAAATTAATCCTCTTCATTGAATCGAGATTTTCTTTTTTTTTTTTCCCCTCTTCTGTTACACGAATGTTATATATTTTTATCGAGTGTGCGGTTTAAAATTGAATTAAAAAATTAACAAGGAAGGGAGAGAATGAAGTAGAATTTCGCGTAAAGTTTTTAATTAAATAAATGGCCCCCAAACATTCAAAATTCATTATAATGTTGTAACATCAGAAAGTGGAGTTAGAGGTTGTTGGTTGCTATTTAATTTTTCGTTCATTAAGTGCGCTTCTCTTGCATAATCACTTTTAAAGCGAATTTTAATGGAAAGCTACTTTCATTTCACATATATATATATTTTCGCACTTGAGCTTTTCTTACAATTTTTATTACTGGTAGTAATGTAGATATACTTTAACATCTTTCGATCGTTTTATAATCATTTTTTTTCTTTCTTCTATAAAAAGTATCATACATTTCGATAGCTTAATGCAGATATTTAATTTTTTAATAATAATGATAAGAAATATTACAAGCGAGGCGTCATCAACGATAAGAGAAAACAACGGCGCGGATAATCTCGTAATAATTTTGCTTTGAAAACGTGAAATTTCAGATTAATCTCCTTCGTATTCTTAACTTTTCATTGGAACTTTATATTCTACATATTAAAACCGTGGTCATTCGCGGGGGGAGGGGGAGGGGGAGCTTTCCGGCTAGTTTACCTGGAAATTACATTTCGCGTTGCATGCATTGCCTCCCCTGCTGTGGACGGCTGGAATTACAAATGAAGAAATAGGGTAGGGATGGGAAACGAGGAAGAGACGAAAGAAGATAATCATATAAATAGATTGCAGTTCGTCAAGCAGAACGAAACTCCGTACAATTCTTTTGTCTGCCAACTTTTTTATAATTACTTTATTTTGTAATTTCGTCCGGCCATATAGAATGCAGGCATTTTTGCATGACTCTTTCACGGTTTGTAGTATTTTCTCCCACAAACGTTCGCATTTTCAAGCAAGGAATACGGTAAAGGAAAGACGACGCGAATTTATGGAATATATTATTTTTAATATAATATTTAGATTTGATTTTCTTCTTTTTTGTTATTCGATTCCTCGATGTTTCTAATATTTTATTTCGAATTAACTCTTCTGTAGCCAGTATTTATTAATATTAGGATTTTCAATATTCTCGAGAAAAATGTACAATCGGTATATTTAATATATTTGGATTTTTCCATATTTTTATGATATTCGGTGTAGACAATATCTAGATTTTTTTTAAAAATTCCATTAATTCCAAATAAAATATCCGTGCATTATACATTTTTTTCTTCTCTCCAAGGATCGAATATTTCGCTTAAAAAAATTACGCCGATTCGCTCTCGTTAGTCCATAATGATCGTTCGCTTGTGTATCGTTTCAACCGAAAGATTGCGTCTAACTATGGTGAAAAACAAAGTGCCAGGGAGGTGGAAGAGGAATGACGTAGAATGTATAGACTCCGCAGAACTGCTTCCAGCTAGCAAGAGGAGAAATAGGAGAAAATGGAAGAAGAAGAACTGGGCCAGCGTGAATAAATTGCGCCTCCGGCAAGAAGAGCGTTGGCTGCGTACAGTCTGACCGGTTAGACACAGCTGGAAGTCTGACAAGTTTCCAGGCTAATATTTGTAAAATACAACACGCAAAAATATACGTGCCTCTGCTCCCTCATTCTTACTCCCCGATTCAAAATTGAATGAAACGTGTATAAAGTAGATGCTGAACATTGAAATTTTTTTCTTTTTAATATGGAACAAATTTAGATCAATAATTGTTACCTGATCGATGTAGAATATCCATTCAAGAGGAACGATTTTAATAACAATGTGAAATTATGAGATAATAAGATACGAACATCTTTGGATTTTGACACATATTTTTAAAATTAAAGAAAGGAATTAATTTTAATCCGTGTTGGAAGAAAAAGGAATAATATTAAACGAGAAGAAAATCGTAGAATTCTGAGTTTGTTGAATATGAAAATGATTGCAAATAATTGCAAACCCTGTGAAAATCATTACAGCTTACAAATTTAGAAGAAAGAATAATATCACATAAAATTCAAGCATCATTCTAATGAAATGCTTTTACATAATTTAAAAACGATTCGTATTATTTTGTAAATGGTGTTGCGAACTCAAATATGTTAGATACAGGAATTATGCAGGTATTTACACGAAGAGAGGAACGTCAAGACAATGGGAGGCGAAAGTGGGCCAGCGTGAATAAATGGTACTCTTGATAAGAACATGGCTCTTGATAAGAATTTACAAGCCATTAGAATTTTGATACGCTCTGAATTTCATGTATAAAATTTCCGTTAATATTTTGCGTATTATCTTTCAAGATATATTTCTTTCTTATTCCCCATTTCTACGAAATTATTAAATTTTTAAATATCGCTGTTGAACAACACCATAGAATTATAAATGAAATCACAAAAAGTTATATTTGGAAAATTTCGTACTGCATTCGACGAAGAACTTTTTTTAGTTAATATCGTAAAATACGAGAATTATTTCGCTCTGAAATTAATAAAGAAACCTTTAAAAAAAAAAACGAGATCTCCGCAGTATCTCTAGAAAAGAACTTGAAACTTGCTCAAGGATTTCGAACTATCCGAGGGAACGGTAGAGTAAGAGTAATGTTTATGGAAGCAAGGAATTTTCATCGTCGATGGAAATGAAACGTTTTGCCGTGTTTATTCCTCCCCATTGCAGTTTCAACTTATCCATCCCTTGAAACGAAATTCTTTCGAGAAATAATGATTGCGCTTCCCTATCTTCCCTTACACCACCACCACGGTTTGGAACCCTATTAAAATTTGAATTTCAAGCACGGAGAACAATCCTTTGTCCTTTGGGGCCGAAGTCACCGCCACAGATATTGCTCTTTGTCATTTCTTCTAGGAATAGCGCTCGATGCAATCTGCATAGCTTCGTTACGAAACCGATATCGTTCCACGGAAAGAATATCGAAGATGAATCAAGTTACACATCAAGATACAATCATCTGGATCATATACGATCTCTCGAAAGTTTCATTTATACATAAATTTTCTTTCAAACGAAACATCGTGTCATAATATTTCGATAATCAAAATCCAAGTATAAACGATTTCCAAAAACGATTGAAAGCAGCAAGATTCGGCACTGTTACACGCTGCACACAATATCGCCGACAAGCAAATATCGCTACCGCCATCCAGTTGAGAGTTCAGCGGTGAAACAAAGGGCGATATAATAATAAAGCGTGTAAAGTGAGGCAAGGGAAGGGAAAGGGGAAGGGGAGAGGAGGCTTGGAAACGAAGATAAAGGGGTGGAAGGGAGATGGTGAAGGATAGTGTAAGAAAGTGGGCCACGGCGCGAATAGATTGCGGCTGGGATAAGAAACGGAGAGAGAGAGCCCCGTGTGTATTCCGTCCGGTCAGAGACAGGCAAGCGGCTATTTTCTCTGGAACCAACAGCTATCCAGCTTCGCAACCACGAATGTAACGGCACGAAAGCTGGCGCTTGCGAAATATACGAGCGGCCCTTGCACCACCCTTGCATGCCAACGTGAACGTGAGCATATAACTCGTGCCGCGAAAATCGAGCCGTACGAGCTTTAATACCCGTTCTTCCAACCTTGCCACCGCCTTTTTGATGCTCGATCGAGAAGGGGTGATTGCAATTGTACAGCAAGAAATACAGCAATGGACTTGTCTACTGGATTAGTTCATATTAATTATCAAGAGAATGGAAAAATGCGAAGAAATTCTTCAATTGTTATCCTTCTTTTGTTGTAAAAAGAAATAATGCGGTATGAATTTCCATAACGCAGGTGAGATCTTTCGAACATATTTTCTCACCTCTTCTTCATTCGTGTTTCTTTTTTATTATATAACGTTCTTCCGTGTGTGCAATCGAATTTTTGGAAAGCGCGATAATCACGCAATTGCAACGAGAACATCGTAGATTCGTGCAAAAGATAGGTGCTCGACAGCGTGTGAAGATTGTAGGCGCTGCAACGTGCTGCAAACTGGAAGGGAAGGAAAAAATTGCGACATGCTACTAGCCCCCCCGTCATGGAAGCGATAATACCTGCTTAGAGAGACGATTATATAGCGACGAGGCTGGCACGAGAACATGCATACGCCTAGTTGAACGCATGTAAGATACCGAAGTTACTCGTGGCCGATATCAATTTTCACACGGTTACACGGTAGCCAGAGCGCCGCAGGAAACGGTAGCTGAACTTCTTGGCTGCGAATGCTAATGTTATGAACCGGTTTACCGCTCTAAATCGATCGCCGGCTTTAGATACATGCCATGTTTCGTGATCCGATTCCGTTTCGAATATACGTATATGCTACTTGTAGTGGTTTTTAATGACTTTTCTTTTTTTAATTAGAGATCAGTGATTACTTTGATTCTTATATATTTTCGGAAAAATTATTATTTCACTTTTATTTTCAGCAGAAATATAATTTTCATGCTATCGTGAGATATTGTAACTCGTTTTGTGAACTCGTATACGAGAAATAATACGGAATTGGTTAGTAAAACTTTCGATAATCGTCCCATTTAAATGTCAAAATTATATTTTATATATATCTGAGTATCACAACTGTTGCTCTCTGTTCTTACGCTCTTTCAATAAAACGTTTAAACTCACGATCACGTAAACCAAGTTAAAAGTTACGAATCCTCGTCATGGCGTCTTCGGTAATTCTTGCTTTTGTTGGAAACCGCGAAGCAATCCCGACACCGGTATTGCAGCCGAATTTGATTAATCCCTTACTTAGTAGCGGCTTTGGACCGACTAAACAATTCGCTTATCAGGAACAGACGGTGGTTGAGAGGGAGGGAGAGAGAGAGAAGCGATGACGACGACGACGACGACGACGACGACGACGACGACGACGACGACGACGACGACGACGACGACGAGTCGAGGCCACGACCTCGGCACGTCACAACGAATCTATTCGGTTGTTACAGCTGTCGAAACTATGAAATTCAATGCATCGAATTTGCATGCTAATCCGCCTGTCGTAAACTAGGCATGTATAGATCGCGTGGATCCGTCTAAGTTGTAATTGAATGAAGACACCAACGTTGCCCAATGTAACCGAATAACTCGATTAAGACGCGTAGCTAACGACTTTAACAACCGTGTGTGTGTACACGGATTCGATATATGCATGAAGCGGGACAATTATTTTTCCCTTTTGAAATTGTGTCAAATCGATATATAGTCTCCTTCATCGTATCGTAGATTAAATATTTCTAAGTGAGCAATGATTTATCAAGTAAATCAATATAAATAGTTAGATATTCATCCTTTTTTTTCTTCTTCAGTGTGTATTATTTTTATGAAAAATAAGAGTAGGATAGAGTAGGATAGAGTAGGAGAGATGGATATTTTAGGAAGCAATTAAATAAAATAATTGTTAGATTTTAAGATTGCACAATTTTCCTATAGCTGTATAAGAATTTCTTTTTTCTATTATTAACGAGAGAAGGTTGATTTGAGTGACGAAGAAAGAAAAACAAGGAGAAATTCGGGAAAATAAAAGAGGGTGGTTCAAGTGTAAAGGGGGGGGGAAAGAGGATATCAAAGTTTAAACTATTCAATTATAATTCAGGAACAACTATGTTTATCGAAGTTGTACGCTAACATTTCTTGTCGAGGAATCTCGTCCCTAGTTATGGAATATAAACAATTCTGTAGTAGGAGGGTAACGAGCAACCCTGCATCGACGACGTTACGTTGATTTTTCCAATGGATTTTCTTCGTGTTTACCTTCGTTGCGTTGCCCATCCCACCCCCTCCGTTTCCCCGTCGCTGTTAGAAGTGTTTTCACATTTATTTAACTTCATTCGCGCCTGAACAACCGTTTTATCGCTTGTGTTTGTTTAAACGGCCAATCACGGGCTAACGAATCGATATTTAATTACGTAAATTCGAGATGGGATAAACAAATCGTGATGATCATATGTTCATTTCTCTGTAAGGGGGTGGTTCGTTCAATCAAACCGCTTGTTCCCGTATCGATGTATTAACGGATATAAAATTACACATACGGTTCGGTTGCGTGCACGAATATCGACGAGTCAAAAATGTTCCAAGATTATTCCGATATAAGTGTAACTCGTTTCCTATTTAACTATATAAGCCAAATACATTATATCACATTGAACGGTAAATTATCGAGAACTCGAAGAGGGGCGGTATTCTTCGTTTCTTTAATAAACTATTTCAGAAGAGAAATTTTAAATTGATCGGTGTAAAAAAAAGAATTTCATTTAAAAGAGAGAAAGAATAATAATTCGCACAAACGAATGACGTTAAAATTATTGAGGGAGAAAAAAATGCATCGAAAGATATATAAAAATCCGAATATGTTATATCGATATTATTTTATAATCCCTCTATGTATAAATTCGCGCGGTGGAATATTCGAAAAAAAAAAAAAGGCCATCAGAACTCGATATAGCAAATTTTCAAGTAACCAGAGGATTTATTTCCAAATAACTAGCGAAGCTATCACCGCCGTGTTGCGCGATATTTGGGATTTTCGATCGAATTCGGGATACCCCCGAGAGAGATCGGGTCGGGAAAAATGAGGGATCGATGCCAGGTGCGGGGCGGGGGCGGTGCGTGGCAGCCGAGAGCAACGAGTTAACAATTGCGATGATTCATCTATCACGCCACGCTCTTATTATAGCTATATTGGAACGATAAAACTCATCCCAGCAGGCCCCATATGATATAACCGACTGAATTCCATTTAAAACCCTGTGGCGGAGCGAGATAGCTGGCCGAATTATATTTTCCAGCACGTCGCGTGTAGACCGATAAGCAATCGTAAGAATTGCAAATAGCGTTTTTTAATAAAATAAATTTAGATAACGGACGAATAATTTCAACGCGAATAATTTCTGCAATCTCTCTCCGGGAGAAATATATCGATGGAGGGAAGGAAGGGGTTGATTCGATTTTTCTTTTGTTCTTTGTCTGTTTGTTTTCGTTTTTTTGATGATGCAGAATGAAAAAGGGAAAGAAAGGAAGTGTCTATCGCGCAAAATATTTCAACGATTTCGCGGCCGTCGCGAAATGCAGACGCCAAGTATGCGCCGCCGTTTGCAACCAGAATGCGTTACCGAATGTTTCGCACGCCTTGCAAAATATTCGAAATTGTTTGCAATCCTTTCTTCAGTTTCGCAGCGGAAAATTCGAAGAATCGAGTTGTTTGATTTCGTATTTAAAACGCGAATGTAATTCGCGAGTAGGAGTATAAAGGATACGATTAAAATAGAATAAAAAAGGTATATGAAAACGTGAATAAAAGAAGAGTATATAACGAGATAAAGAATATAAGGGGAGGATGTGATAAGTGGAATATAAATTAAAAATGAAACGAATTTAGACGGAACGAATTTCATCTCTATATTTTTGGCTTCTGTTTCTACACGCGTAATTTGTTTAGTAAGCCTTTACTTTTTTATTCGTTGTATAAAATCCCTTTTGCTCTTATATTATATCTTCACGTTTCTTCACGTTCTCCTCATATATAGTATTTCTAAAACTGTTATTCTTCTAGAATTTTGCTCTCTTCATCCAGTGACCAATTACAAATTAATTATACACGCGTTATAAAAAAAAAAAAAGAAAAATTTTACTCTTTGAGAATGAAATCGTGAGAATGTACATTGAAATCCCTTTATTCTACGTTCTACAATGGCTGTGTTCCTGGGGAACGGGGAGCGTGGAAATACATGTCGCGTAATGATGTTAAGCTTAATGGCCAATCACAGGGCGAGTCATTACCATTCGCGCGCGTTCCATTTTTTACGAGGCTGTCAAGCCGTTCTCCAGCCACTTGCAAGTTAAATTATTTCGGATTTATGTCGGTCAGAGACATAGCTCTTTTCACCGAACCACCGCTTCGGCAATTGGTGGGAGGGGGTAAGCGTTGACGAAAGAAGAAATGAAAATGCCAAGTGAGATCTACGGGAGGACATTTAAGGTGAAAAATTGAAAAGAAACGGCAGAACGGGGGAAAAGAAACGGGGGGAAATACAAAGGAAAGGCTTGGAGAAATGGGCAGACGTTGGAATATATAGGGGAGATATATCAGAGATTGAAACAAAATTACATTTTTTTTTTTTTTTTTTACGATTTTAAATTGATATAAGAAGATCCGATATGCAATGTATCGATTTGTATTTTATATAATTTTAATAGTTATTTTTTTTTTTTTTACTTATTTTAAAATATCGCTCGATATTTTTAAATTTTTAATTCTATTTATAACAGATTTATAATCAGATTGAAAAATTTGTGATACTTTTGTAAAATAGTAAAATGGAAATAATTATAACGTGTTAGTGACTCGTTAGTACAATAGTTCTTTGCGAAATCGAACAACTTTTTATTTCCGCGTTTGACGTTTTATTTATTCATCGTATTACGCGTATTTAATATTATGCAACATTAAATACGATACGTTTTAATTGGGATAAAAAGTGATTATTAAACAGAGATATATCCAGGTGATGCGGGTGTATCGGGATTTCTCAGTAGTATAGGAAAGAGTTATATCAGGCAATATACGTGTTACAAGGTAGCTTGCTAAAATTAATATTTAAATCCTCTTTATTTCGTTGAATATCTTGTTTAATATATCGATTCGGTGTATTAACAATTTATATGCTCGCTATTTATTATGTTAAATATATGCTAAACGCATACTGTATATGCGCAAGGATAAAATACAATAATGACACGTTTATGGAAGAAGTGAAAAGCGTAAAGTTTAATACACGTTAAAATTAAAAATCGTTGGGAATAATCATCGCCCGATTCGCGTATCGATTTATATATAAATTGTTTAACAAATAAATATATCGTGGTATCGTCATTAAAATGGAAAAACATCCAGATGATTATGCGTTTCTAAAATTGAACGCGTGACAAAAAAATCATTCTTGCTCGCCGAATATTTCATTCATTAATTAACCCAACCGACGAAATATTTACATTAATACGTTTTTCAGTAATTAATTTTACGATGATTTACGAACACGGTAAACTCTTATAGCGCGTAATCACGATAAGAGCGTAATTTCTGATTCCATAGTTACTATATACGTAATTAATATGATTATGCTATTTAAATTAACGCTAATTAAATTTGCCGTTCAATTGCACGCCCATGTTTATAACGTTTCGCGATTAAATTTTACCTTCAATTTCTCAGCCTGAATATTTAATTTCCTCCTTTATTAATACACTTTATATTTTCATCGTTAAATATCTTTTATTCCTATACGTTCATTAATGTTCCACGCTGGAATCTCATATTTGCGACGAGAAACACAAATTCTTGTTATATATACACACACACACACATACATATATATAATATATAATAGGGGATAATGGATATACGATTACATAATATAATATTGTCCAATTCTGTGCACATTATTATCACATTTCACAATTGTCTCGTTAGATACGTCGGGGCCCGCAACTCCCACCCGGTATGCCAAGTTTTCCTTTACGGTTTGTTTATGTCGCATGCGCACTATTTGCCTCAAGAGCCGTAGACGGTTCGCCACTCTTTCAGTCGACGGGAAGCGTGCGGATGTTTTGGATCTCTTTGCGACTCGTTCGTTGTTGAAGTATATCGTTCGAGTATATCTCGTCAGCAATATTAGTTCGGCGAGCAGTTCTACCTGTGATTTATCGTCTCCTCGTGCCATTCGTTCGAGGCAGGGGGAGGGGAAAAAAAAGTGTGTTCGCGAAATTTTTTCCTTCGGTGAAAATCACTCTCGTTTTGGCGCGAATCAAACGCTTTAAAAAAAGAAAAAAGTTAACGATATTGGTGAATTAGGGGAACGTCCAAGTACGTGAAATGTGTAAGAATGTGATCGAAAATTTAAAATGGTAAAATATTTAATTGTCACGAGTCTACAATCGGAGTTTCCATATGTATTTGATAAATTAGTAGTTGGTAATAGAAACGTGTTGGTAAATATATTGACAATTTCTTTGCCAGATTTTTCGAAGTTAAAGTCGTAGTTGCTTGTGAATAATCTCTCTCTCTTTTTCTTCTTCTCGTGGATATAACAACGTATCGTTAAAAAGTTAGCTCGTTCATGTATTCGAAAACGCAGAAATATAATTTGTTACGTTTTAGAGAAACTCGGTTAACTCCGATTCGATGATATATTCGCGGGACGCGTGTGAATTGACGAAACTTTGCGTGTAATGGGAAACTACGAGTGGAAACTTTAAAGATCACGTATACAACGCGAAAGGATTACAAGGATCATTGCGCCCCCGGAACCGCTGTTCAACGCGTCAGTGGTGAGTCGAACGAAAATATTAGATCTAGATTTACAATATTTATATAATTTCGTCGTAAGAAACGAAATTTTTTCTTCTTTATTTAAAATTACTATCGTAAAATTGTGCCGTATTCGAGGAATTTGCATTTTAATGAAACTATCTTCTCTCTTATCGTATCCTCTTACTATTTTAAAGGAAGAACAAACACGGTCTCTCGATAAAATATCTTCGCCAATGTACAAATAAAACATCGTTTCTGGAAAACATCGCGTGTGTACCATAATGACATATTTTTAATTAACGAATATCCAAGGAATGTTTGATCGAGAAATATTGGCCCCCATCGAGAAACATTCTATTTGCCGATAAAGCCCGTAAAGAAATTGTTATTCATAACTCTTTCTCTTCGCTTTCTCTCCGATGAAGGAACACTTTCCACACCTCGGCTTCCTTCTTACACACCACAGTGGATCTTGAATGAAACTCCATCGATCCACCTTTATTACCATTATATTCCTCTTTATAATTATCTCTTGGATTAATCGAACAACGTTTGCAATTTCACGAAAATAGATACGCGTTCTTTTTTTTTTTTTCTTTTTCTCGAAGATATTAACGAGTCCACACACACGAAGCATTTGTTTTTTCAACGACACGCGGAGCAATTTTTTCCACTCTTTTTTTTTTTTCCATTTTTTTCCCCTCTCCATACCTTCGGGACACGCAGGTAGTAGCATGTTATTATCGTACCTCGGCACGGAGAGAGAGAGAGAGAGAAAGAGAGAGAGGGAGACGGGCTAATTGAAATTCGGATAATGGACGAATCGATGAACGGCTACTGTTGCTTCGGGCTGAAAACGCTGTTTTTGTCGACATCGTTACGCGGAATTTAATTTTCATGCCTCGCTAATGTTACCACGACACTCCGTACACATCGATTCGCCATAGTCTTTCTATCGGTTTGCCCGCGGCCCATAACGCGTTCGTTCGTTGGACGAACGGGTGTTGCTCCTTTTAATTTCGTCAAATATCGAAATATAATAATTATTAGGTTTAAGCCTTGATCGGTTGTTCATTGACAGTGATTGGCGAGCGTTCACTAAGGAAGGGGTAAGGGGGTTAATTGGCCCATTAAACGGGCAAGATCGTTTCCAGAGGGTTGAGATGATGTCTTGTGGCTCTTTCACCGCCTTCGCCATGCTGCGGATTAGGAAAAGAGCCGTCAAGCTCGTGGATAATAATATTTATATCGCTCAATCCGATCCTTAATCTTGTTTAATCAGCTTATCGTACGATGAATGTAGCTGGTTGTAAGAAAATGGGAAATTTTTTCGGTTGATAAAAGTTTGTTGAAAGAAAGAAATCAGTTATCTTCATCATTGACGAGATATTATTTTATTATTCTTGTAACGTGGACGCGAATTTTTGAAATAGGATTAATAATAGGGTAAGGTAAAATGGGACGGTGAAATATTCCATTTGAAATGGGATATTTATTAATATTAATAAGATTTTTGTAGTGGCTAATTATCCGATTGAATCCTAATTGAGCTTTCTATTATTTTCAAGTGTCGCTTCGCTCAAGGGTCGAAACTCTTGTCGAATCATCGTTTATCGTTTCCCGTGGAAAATTTCTAAAATCTACTCGTCGCGTGATTATATTATAATTACTTGGTATTACGAGCAATTGTATTTAATCAACGTATTCAATAACGTATTTACACGTATTAGCAATAGGAAATGAAAATTATTGTTATTATATTCGACACAAATTGTGAAATTATCACTCGTGTTGTATACGTGTCCAATATTCCTATTCCAAGATCAATACCAATAAACATCAAGTTCATTAATTAAATTGACAGTCTAAATAATATTGCTTTGTTACGCGGTCAGACAAATGTGTAACAATTTTCTAACACTGTTGTCCCTTCGTCACGACTCAACATTCTTCAAAACTAACTCGAATTATGGAATTTATGAAAATTAACGCGATAGATATTAAAAATCATTGATATTACCTAAGTATAAAAAAGATTCACTCTTTCCTCTTCCCTTTTTATCCACAATTATCGAACAGTCGTCTATTTCAACATGTATGAGTATCGTGAAGGAGGCTGAATAAATTTACATTCACGCTCCATACACAAGAATCTACTCAATCACGATATAATTCATACACAATTCGTACACAATTTCCAAAGAGGAAACTCAACCCTGTACGTGTGTCGTGCATAAGTCATATCATTGCCACTTTCGATTCGATCGAAATTTCATTTTGCCCAAACTAACAACGCGTTAACGATTTATATTATACGTCTATTAATCCCCGGAATTTCGTGCTCGTGCGAAATTCGTGCATACGCGAGCAAAATCTGTGGGAAGAGGGAAGAGAGAGAGGAGAGGATTTTACAACAACGACTCAGCGCGTTTACACCGTCTTCCAGGGTAATAAAGAGGTTCATAATTTAAAGTGACCTGTCGAGATACGGACTTATAAATTGTTTTAGCCGGCATGGTGGTCAGCATTATCGCGTCATCGGAAATTACGAATGCTGGGAGGCTTCCTCCTCCATACCACCCTTCGGCGTAGTATGGCATCTTTATTGTTTTCCATCGGGCATCATCATCATCATCGTCGTCATCCCCATACGTGCGTGCACGGTATTCGAACGGACCACCGCCGTCGATTGTGTATAACGTTCGAAGCGAATCGTTCCGCGAGATACCCGACCCGTTTTCAATAGATACATACGCGCCCCCCTTCGTACCACGGTAATTAGAAGCAAATATTCATACGGGATGGGAATTCATGATTAACGATTCATCGTGATTCGTAGGAAGATCGAACGATTGGGGGAGGATTGTACGTACGGATGTTATTACGTGCTTGGATATTTAAAATTTTTCTAGCGTATTCTGTTAGAAATCTTGCAAACGAAGAGACGAATACTTGATTTTATTCTTTCTTCTTTTAAATACTTTTTGCTTTTCGTTTCAAGAAATTCGTTGTTTAGTTATCTCTGCGCGATTACTCGAAAGTTTGTCAAGTAACAGGGTATTAAATTTTTATGTAATGTTATATCCTCTTTGTATAAATCATTTCAATGATTATTAATATTAATCGTGTTGATTAAAATGAGTAGGATTTACAATAGAAATTCAATTGGTTAAATAAAAATTCTTTTTGAATTTTTCGATATTTAATAAAATTTGAAAAGAAAAGTTAAAGTCCGATAAGGATTAATTGATTATTAAAGTATCATCACGTGCGTATAATTCGTGTTTTCATTCTTCGTTTTGATCGAACGATTTGAGAACGAATTGATAGAAAATTTTTTTAATTTATACAAAGAGGATTTCTTGTAATTAAATCCTGTTACTACTTACCCATTTATTTTCAATTTAATTTAGTTCGAGATTGATTAAAATGACCGGTGTACACACGTATACATAATGTAGCAGTAGAGAGAGTTGTCTTTGAGGTAAGAGTTAACTACGTCAAAGGTAGTACTAAATTAATTGCTACGTATACACTACGATCATCTATGCCTGCATATAATTCGATCGAAGATAGTTTGTTATCTCTAATATATAATATCGTCACGAAAGTGAAATTTTTAAATCTGATTTAGATCTAATTTTTTTGAGATCGAATAAAGTAGGCATAATTGAAATCGTATCCTTCAAATGATATAATTTTCTTTTCTCCAGAAAAGATCGAATTATTTTTAGCCATCGAATAAATTAACGACGAATATAACGTGATTACATTCTAGTTCAGATATTCGTGTTTCCCTTTTTTTGTCTTTATAAAGGAAAGCATCGACTCGTGTTTAAGTTATTAAACAGAGCAAAGTAAATATTGACTTGGTGGCGTCGTTAAGCCGAATTAAATTTCTACGAAATTTACGTTATCCAGCAAAATCTCTATCTATCATCTCTATCAAAATAAATTTCGCCAGGATATAAAGATACACGCGCGCCCAAAATATTTGAACATCGTATTCGATCGACAAGCACGCGTGGTTTATGTACACACGCACGGTACCTTTCCCTCCCCTCACAGAGATGCTTTACCTTATATATTCAAAAATTTATCTCGATCGTTCTGTCAGAATCGTTGATCAGAATTCAAATCGAAGGGATGATCGAGCCTTTAAATATGCATCGATCGAGTTTTTCGTACGTAAGCGTCGTCTTAGGGAACGATAAATTTTTCACTGTTTTACGAGCAACCCCCGAAAAAAGTGGATCCGCGAAAGAGAACACCGTTTACACGCCGGGTAAAACGTCTTCCAGGATATATCGATGCACGTTTTGAGAATCGATGAATCCTTCTCTCTCTCTTTCTTTCTCTCTCATTCTCTCATCGTTTTCCCCGGCCATTCTTTCTCGCCACTTCACCTTCCTCTTTGTACCTTTTCAACTCTCGATATAACTGGTTGCACGGCTGCATAGACGCCTGCTGAAATTCACGGGCTTATTTGATCGCTTACTTTCCTTTTGACGTGAAATGTTCCTTTGTAGCGCGAAAATTTGCTTTTCACCACTATGTGCCGAGATACACCGCGCGAATATAATTCCGCGACTGACCTTTCTTTGCTTTCAAAAGAGAGGTTGGGGGGGAGAGAAAGGGGAGGATAGATCGTGGTGAATTCGCGCAGTTTTAAATAAATTTAAATACTGGGATACATTTAATTCTGCGATAATGGCAGCGCTTAATTTTTACTCGGGGGTGGCGAGTCGGTCGATCCAGCGTGATCCCGAAATTTTTCGTCAAATTTGAAAGAAATTCGTGATTTTTAGGTCGGTAAGATTTCGTTAAAAAGAAATAACGATTATTCGTTGAATAGAATTGTGAACCCAAGAGAATCAAAACGAATGAGATCGTAGAATTTTTGGGACGATTATTCTTATATAATTACTTATAATCATTCACACAGAAATTTTAGAAATAAGAATAAAGTATCGTTATATTTTACCTCATTGAAATTTTTAATTACGGAAGGAAAGAGCAAGGTTGAAAGAAAAATAGCTTCTACTTAATTTCAATATTTTCACTATCTCATTCTCTTCTCGAATCATCTCGAATATCCTTACATCATTTCCTTACATTTTTGATGCACACTGGAACAAACGTGTTCTTCTCCTTCTTTCCTTCCTTCAACGAACTTCTTCCAAACAAATTCGGCTTTTTCGATCGGGGTTAAGAGTTGCTTGCTACAGTACACAGTTACCAAATGTGAAACTCCCGTCGAAGAATCGCCTATTTTCTCCAAGCCTCTTCCTCCTCCAACGCTCTTCTTCCACGTGGAGGAGGAACAGCCGACGAGAGGAGGTTGCTCGTGTTTGCGGGTGACTGGTTTGAAGGGGAACGAGTTTCGAGAACTCTTAGGGGGCGGCACCTCCTCTTCCTCCTTCTTTTCCTCTTCCTCCTCTTCCTCGGTCTCCGCGAAAAAGTTAGCGAAAAGTTGGCCGATCCCCGGAGAGGTCCGGGAATCTGCGTTCTTAGCCGAGACCGTTTTCCATTGAAAGCTTTCTTTTCGGGGTCGCACCTGACGGATCGACTTATCGCAACTTTCCGTCTCGTTTTCCTTCTCGTTTCTTTCTCTCGTGGATGAGAAAAGGAAGAAGGGACGGAGAGGAGGAGAGAGTCTCGTGGAATACGAATTCTTCGAGGTAAGAATAGGAGATCCGGATACTCAAGGTCGACTCGAGGGGGTAAGGATGGGAAATAAAGTTAGTTAGAAAGCTTGGAGAAAGAGGGAAATATTCCGGTGAGATTGGAAGAATTCCAGGAATACGGCCGAGAAGGCCCCTGGCTATCGGTGCGGCCGAATAGATTAAAGATTAAAGAAGAGCCGCGAAGAGGATCTCCAGATTTTATTAAATATTCAACTATCCCTCTCCATCGTTTATAACTATATAGATATCGGTTACAGAAAAGAAAAAGAAAAGTCGAGGGGGGAGAAGTCAGTTATCTGGGAAGTTGGTGTGGCTCGTCTCCAATCTTTTTGGAAAATTGAAACTCGAGCAGCTTAACTATTGGAACAAAGTCTTTTTTTCTTTTTTTTTTTAGAAATATATTTTAGATATGGATTCGATATTGTTGTATACGAGTTGTGAATTGGATATATAATCAAACAAAATTTTTTTTTTAATAATAAATTAATGCAACGGAAGGAGTAAGTGGAGGAAAATTAGAAATCGCCCCTGGTTAAATAATTGGTTTGCGAAATTGCATTTATAAATTTGTAACACGATGTTGATAGAACGAAGCACGTGTTAATATTTGAATTGGTTAATTGAAAAACTTGTACAATTTTGAAAGAGATGTCCACGATGTATGCTTCAACAGGTTTTATCCTCAAGGGGCACGAACGGATCTGATGGACGCTGATGTTGTATGATTAAAAAAATTTGCCTGTGTTTTCAGCACATATGTTTTGTAATCGTACGAACAAAAGGATTCTAAAATTATAGCACGATTAACACAGCGAATTTTTTATTATTAATACAATTTTTTAACGTATATATCCATTTCATCACGTCTACAAAATTGAATCCGCAAATAATTCTCTATTTGACTCGCTTCACAAATAATCCAAAAGGGATAATTAAAAAAAAAAAAGAAAAAAAGATAAGTTCATTCGTGGAATTTATATTTAAATTAAATTTTCAATATTATTTATATAGCATGCAAATTTATAGGAGATATATACAGGAGAAGATTATACTCGTATTTCTTTCTTTTCTAGTGAAGTTTTCTAGGAATTTATATATATATATTTAAATCAAATTTTCAATATTATTTATAGCATGCAAATTTATAGATACAGGAGAAGATTATACTTGTATTTCTTTCTTTTCTACTGAAGTACTTACTTTTTTCGAAATCGTTTCCTCTAAATTCTCTAAAGTATAACAATTTCAACAACATATTTTATCGTAATATTACAGTACAATTATTTCTTCCATAAAAACTCGTCAATTTTGCATTCCCTTATCTCAACGCTGTACACACACCTCATCCATTCCAATTGAATATTTCACGCGAAATTTTCCACGTGGATAGAGTTTTCCAGACTTCATTTCTCGGGGATATGTCCGGTGAGCGTATCATCGGGGAATATTGACACGGTAGATGTTCGCCCCTCCTCCCACCATTCGGTTTCTTGTGACGCGCAAGGAGAGCCCTCGCAGGGCCCTTACACGTAACCTTACCTCTCCCCCGTCGTAAAAATGCAAAGCGTTCCTCTCGCGAATAAAAAGCTTCCTTCCCTCCCCTCCCCCCAATTGGCGCGAACCTCATGAAACTTTCAAAAGAGACACGACCTATAGGGAGGAGCGTTGCTGCGTACGGAATGCGTTGTAACTCTCCCGTTCTCCGCCATTTTTTCCATTCTACACTTCCGCTTTGTTGCATCCGGACGCGCGGACTTCCGCTGCAACGCGTTGTTGCTGCATTGATATTTTTTTCCGTCCGAATCGAGGATCTTTTCGCGCTTTCTTTTTTCTTTCAATCCTTCCTCGCTGCGAATTTCGTTATTTTGTTCAGCTTTGATTCGAGAAATCTCAATGCATCCTTAGAGAGAGATAGGATGAAACTGATAGGTTCAAATGTATCATTAATGATGGGAGAATGATCGTTGAAATTCTACGGAATCGAGGATAGGTTTCATTGGATCCGACAATGAGTTAACACGGTTTCGAATGTTTGAAATGAATTTATTAGTTCAGAATTCAGTTGGAGAAATCACGAGTTCGTTAAAAGATTCGAAGAAATTGTGTGACGATAGGCACGTGATAATTTGGTTAGAAAGACGAAAAGTTGAGAAATAATAATAATTGGTCGAAAGGAAATTGAGGAGTCGATAAATAATTTTTATCGAGCAAGTGGAGGAAATGAGAGTAGATTTATTCGATCAGCGTCAATTCTATATAAATAGATTTAGAAGATATCTTTCTCCTCCCCTTCCCCCTTTTATATACAGATATTTTTTGTTACGAAATCTCTTTTCTCTCGGAAATCTATTAGATAGAAACGAGTGATTTAACACCATTTCTTCTCCATCTGCCGGTTGATTTCTTTATTTTCTTGAGACGAGGAAGAAGAATATGAATCACCTGCATTAACTCTCTTTCTTGGGATTCGTAAATCTTAGTCCATTATATATAATAAATCTCATTTCGTTGAAAGAATGGTTATATTTCTATCTTCTCTTTTTTTTTCTTCGTTTCGTTGAATGAATGGAAAAAAAAAATGGAAGAAATTGAATTAAAAGAAGAGTATTCTTGTCCAATGAAATATAAATTTCATTAGTGAATTGAGTTATTTAATGAAATATTTTCCCAACATTTTAGGTCTCTTTTAACCGTACTAATTTACTTTATTCGCTCTTTTTAATGGATCTCTATCTCTTCTCTATTTTTCCTCTCTCTTTCTCTTTTTCCTACTTTTTCTTCCAATTTTCTCTCGATAGATTTGATCAGAAATATCCAATGAGAGTTCTTGGAGGTACAATTGTTGGAAGTTTATTTTAATTTTTTTTTTTTCCAAGAACACAAAAAAACATAACGCGTGCTCTTTCAATCTGTTTTTCTTTCTATCTTTAAAATCAAAATATACACTTTATCTTAACAAGTTTTGATCAGTTTAATTATTGTTATTTGTTACTTTTGTTCTTATCAATAATATAATCATATTTAATTTTAGAATTTTCACGCGTGAGGTCAAAATTTTTAATTTTTAATCGCGATATTTAAATTCGTGCAGGTTAAATCGATATTTAATATATTCGATTGCATTAAAATAATATTTTTCATCCCTCTTATATATTAAAATATACATTTCTTTGAAATGTCGTGATTCGCGAGTAAGTTGAACTTTCTTATTTAAGAGATACGAGACACCTGCACCGATCCAATATTTCATATAAATTTTCCCATCAATTACATTTTCCCCTTGCTCCTTCGATTCTCTCACAATTTCCTTTCCTTTCCTCCGCGAAGAAAGAAACCAATTCTTGTACTTTGCGATCCGCGGAGGATCCTGCTTTTCTGCTTCCCGAACGAGCTTCTTTTATTTCCACCATCGGAAACCGGAAGTCGGAAACGCGTGCGGACCCGTCTCGTCTTTCACGACGAGAAACGTGCCAACCCTTTCCCTCCACGTTTGACAATCTTCTTTGTGGGAGGGAAACGGATGCATAGACGTATCCCTCCGCGATAAATTCTTTTTTTCTTTCTCTCGCCGTTTCTTGCCGCCGGATGGACAAGTTTTCGTGACAGAAAGATACGTGACGGTCTCTCGATACTCGATGCTCTTTTCGTATCCTCGCCGCTTCTTTATAAATATATATATATATATATCAGGATACACCAGGAAACGCCTTCTTTGAAACAAGTTCAACCGAGAGATGAAATACGTGTTGTATTTTCGCCGAAACGACGAATTTACGATGATCGAAAATGGAGTAGGAAGGTTGTTGAATTAGGAAAGAGAAAACTCTCTGCGCTAATTTTATTCCGTTCCTCTGGCTATTTCGCGCGAGAATTGGGGGTTGAAACATAAATCTGGATAAGCCAAGGAGAAATATATACGATGAGATATCTGTTTTTAATTGTAATCTGCTTTAAAATTTCTTTCTTTCTCTCTTTACGTTTGTTTGTATTTATATTATACGCGGATTGAAACCTTTGAAAATAATAATTAATTGAAAACAGCAATGTTCAAGGCAATCAGAACATTTATTTTTGTTTTATATGTAGATTTAATATACTTTCAAAATTATATATTGAATTAGATAATTTCGTTATATCGAAATAAAAATATAATTTTTAAAATATTCGAATGATCTTTAAAATTTTATTCGAGAAACGGCATCATGTTTAGTAATATTTAATCAGTAATGATATAATTGAAAAAAAATTGTCATCAGAAATAATTTGATCCTGAAGAATTCTCTCAATTCCCTCAATTTCTCTCGTGAAATAAACAAACAAACCACAAAGATAATTAATAATTCCTTTTTAAATATATTCTCAATATTTCTCCTTCCTATTCTCCAATCGTTAATTTTTCCCCGTGTAGAGGGAGGAAAATTCGATTGCGGAGCAACAATTTCTTGGCCGACCAGTGAGGGTTGAACGAAAAACCAATGCGTGGAGCTAAGGCAGTTAAGATGTTATCGTATTTCGGTGTGCGGCTAACTCGAGGGAATATCCTCGATCCTCCACCATCCTTCTCGTCCCCTTTTCTTTCTCATCTCTCTTAGCCGCACTACCCCCTCCTCCGACGAGCCTCCGATTCTTATCGATTTTGACCCCGAAACGCGATCGAGTTCCACCGTTCTTTTTCGCCTTTCCCCCTTTCGACTCGCGCTATGAATCTTCCTAACGGATCTCTGTACCACGCATTAATGTCAGACGCATACAGGGTCTCGAGATTTGACCCGGTTCCTGAGTTATCGGCGTTATGGTGGCCATCCTCGCTTTGGATTCGTCGTCTCTTATTATCTATTGTCTTTCTAGGTTCTTTTTCTTTTTATTAACGAAGTAGCTGAACTTGTTATCGAAAGATAAGTAGTTTTAGTTAAATTGAACGATAATATGATAATTATATAAGGATGTAATAAATTATACGATGATTTGATTAGATATATCGAAATAAAAATATAATTTTTAAAGTATTCGAATGATCTTCAAAATTTTATTCGAGGAACGTGAATAGAGGAAGTTTTATACTTTTCTTTTTCATATGACATAATGTATGTCATTTGTACAAGTTTAGAATATTAAAATTGGCAAGTTTCATTTGAATTGATTAAATCGATGGTTTCACGAATTGAATATATCCTATTTTAAATAAAAATTATTTCAATGATTTTTCTGTACAGGAAATTGTGATTGTTTCACAATTTTGTTTTTTTCTTCTTTTCAATCTCTTCTCATCTTTAACTCTAACGATTATTAGTTTAATCCACCCTCGACACGCCGTTTCGAAAAGAACGTTATATTTATAGGATAGAGACTTTTCCTCCATATCTCGATGCTCCAGGATTCTTTATCCATCGAAGGTCCTACGGGTCGATCTTTCACTCCGTGCCATTGTTATTTGCCCTTCTTAATAGCCGGATGGAGGGGTGCTGCTTGATGCAACGATCATTGCTCTCTCAGCTTCTTCCGGATTATTAATATCTTGCTCGAAGATAAGTTTGGATCATCGTACAATTTCGGATTAAAACGAGGCGATCGAAATCGAGTAGTAGATAAAATATCTAGCTCGCCTTTTCATTCTCATTCTTTCGAACGGAATGAAAGATTCTTCCTTGTGGTGTAATAATCGATTCCTCTTTGACCGAATTTCGGCCACGCCACGGGGATAAAATTGTTGAACGGATCAGATTTGATCAAAGGGGGTGGGTCATAGGCTGTCATACGAGTCATAAATCCTGGGCGACGACGACGACGAGAATTTCGTTTCACAGGTTGAAGAAAATGTATGTCGCCAATTTAGCTTCCACTCTGTTGCACATTTTTCTTACTTTTTCCCCCTCTCCACTTTTATATATACGTTTTTTCGCGACTTAAATTCTGCTTTATGGTCTTATTTCTTATACACATAATTCCTCCCCGAGAAACTTTTATCGCGTTTATGATATTCGTAGCGCAGTGATAAATTATCGTGAAATTTCTATGATATCGTTGTTTTCAATTCGGGCCCCACTTACGAGATTGCAAATATCGATCGATGAAATTCAATTTTATTTTGATTAATGTTCTAACGTAGTAAAAATTGAAATTATTTAAACATTCGTAAATGATTCGTGAAAGTGATCTTTCTTCGCATGCGTGTCTGTCCGGTTTTTCGAAATATTCCAAGATGCCTGAATAAAGTCTTATTTCATTCTATATCTAATATATTCAATCGTCCAAATTATTCTCATTAATCAACTCACCGAATGGAATTGATCGAATTAGCAATATCGTTTTCCTTTCCACGTATTAATTCCACCCTGTTGGCGTGTCTTTACGCGTAGCATGGAGAAGACATTGCACGTATCCTTTCCACGTATTTCCTCGATGATTCAAGGGCTCGATGCTCGTGATCAAAGAGGGGCTTACAAGGGAGGGGATCCTTTGTGAGCCGTCGCGTGTGATTAAAGCGATCCAACGTGACGTGGTCCCTCTCGACATTCCGGCCAATATAATTCCGATTTCGGGGGCGAGTTTTCGAAAGCGCGAGCAAAAACGACAACACGATTTCTCGACGTTTCATTTTTTTCCACAACCAAAGAAATCTCACGAATATAAAGAGAATCATTTCTATGATACATTTCTCGAGGAGATTTCTCTCCTCGCAATTGGGATTTGCATGTGGAGAGAATTATTTCGTTTCGAAATTTCGGGTTTAAAATGATACACGTTTTATAAATTTTGAGGAAGTGATTGAAGTGGAATTGGCGAATGGCTGGTGTAATTTCCTGGTGTAGCGATTTAAGACGGAATTTCCATCCTCTCCCCTTCGTTATTATTCACATGTAAATAATTAATAGAAATTTAAGCGGGTGTATATTGCCGGTTCGTTAGCAAGTTCCAATTTAGTTGATATGTTTAATGTTTAGGTGGATGTAGTTTAAAGTTCGGCAAAGTTAAGTTTGATTTCGAAGTTAAAATTTAGAACGTTTTCCTCTTATGTGGAATATATTGGAGCAATAATGGACGTGTATATCGTTGATACATTAACGTGTCGTTGGAGATTTTGTTAAAATTTTTTTTATTGAAATGAATACCGATATTCGATGCTTGTTAATATTTATAAATAATATTCAGTATGGTTAATTCAATCATTATCGATATTTTTGATAACGACGATGCACAAAGTGTTGGAATTACGACGTGTCGTGAATAATTTTAAACATGATGATTATTGGGTGTTATCGAAATTATTCGAATAATTATTTGCAGAATTAATATCTCTCTCTCTCTTTCTCTCTCTTCGAATAAAAATAACATCGTAACAAAGATAAAGATCGATTGGTTTCTGTTAATCGTATTGGTATTAAGAGCGATAACGAGAGAAGGCTGTGTGTAAAAGTAAGAATCGAGGTCATTTTATCTGACCACGCCTTTCTACTTCCTGGATGGATCGTTGTTTTCCTCGTTAGATTAAAGCTCGTTAATCGTTATATCTTCCTCCCTATTTCGTACTCGCGATCAGATCGATCCTGTGAATCAGTTGATTCTCTTAGCTCTTATTGATCGGTTAAAAAATATCGTCAATTAATTAGATATAATCCTATGATGCAGACTTCTTTAATCTTTTTCAGATTGGCTTTTTTAAAACTAGGATTTTTTATTATTAAAATTAAAGAACGAATAAATATCATTTAATGTGAATCAGCTGATTCTTTTAGCTTTTATTGATCAGTTAAAAAATATCGTCAATTAATTAAATCTAATCCTGTGATGCAGATTTCTTTAATATTTTTTAGATTGGCTATTTTAAAGACAGGATTTTTCATTATTAAAATTAAAGAACGAATAAATATTATCAAGGAAATGAAAAGTGTGTAAAAATATTCGATATATATATATGTTCCTTATATCAATCTGATATTCATAACATCAAAATAAAAATAAATTTACCAAATTCCTTTCCTCGTTTAAAATATACGAATTTAAAAGGCGTCCAATTTATTCTCAAATCATATCATATGCCGCGTATTATTTTTCTTCAAATCTATTCCTTTCCCCTTTTCGTAATTCGATTCGCCTGAAAATTATCCTCGCACTCGTTTGATCCGACGTTAAACAACGTCGCTCCAATTTCAGTTTCCCTTTAATGAGAAGCGATACAGAGAGATAGAGATACATAGATACAGAGAGAGAAGGGCGGATGGATGAAGGGAAGATTAACGCGACATCGCGGATAAATCAACTAAAAAGAAAAAAAAAAGGGGGAAAAGAAAAAAGAAGAAGAAAATGGAAATGAAAGTGCTCCACTTTAGAACGAGTTAACAATTTGCGCTTCGTCGTCGCGCGAGGAAATACGTAGAGCTCGTTTAAAAAAATCTTTGATGCCTGCCGTGAAGGAAGAAGTAGGTCGGTGCTTCGGGGCAAGAACCGAGGAGAATTAAGCTCTCGCCTCCTTTCGCGCTACCATTTTTCTATCCCCCTGCTCGTCCTCTGTTCCCTCTCTCCCCTCGTATTCCTCGTGATCCACGAGAAACCACGCGTATACACGCACACACACACACGTATACACGCGAAAACATGCCTCGTGGCGTCCATTTTTCAACGGCGTTTCGAATTTACATCACCATGGTTCCATTTCCACCATTTTCAACCACCATAAACTTTTCGATTTTTTTATAATATTCAGCGTTTTTCATTTCTGGTAAATTTCTCTTTTTAATCTTCGGAATAAATAACGGGGGAGAGGGGGAGGAGGGTTAATAAATATGATGGTTATCACAGTAGCAATAATGGTAAATTTTCAAATTACTCGCTCGCGAAGAATATTGCTCGTGGATTTTTTTACATTTTTTCTTTTTCCCTCCCTCCCCTTTTTTTTATATCCCTATATTTCTTTTTTATTTTCGAAATAAATAACAAGAGATGAACGACACCCAATGGTGATAATAGTAATAAATTTTTTAAAATTGTCATTTGTTCGCGGGGATTCAGCGTTCATATTTCTTGTACGATTACTTGTAAAATTTAACGACTCGGATCCTATTTTTTTTTCAAAAAAAAATATAACTTTTATATTTCTCGAACCATATATATATATATATATATACTTTAAAGTATCATTATTATTAATGAACAAATTATTAAACAATTATTAACAAGAATAATTGTAATATTCGAATCGTATATACGACACTCCATAAGAATGTCACTCCACTTGGTTTAAATCCCATTCGCAGTGACGAGTGTTCTTACATTGCACAGTTGAAAACGCGCGTTTTACGGGGATACGGGATCCCAGTTGTTGTTTTCCCGCCGTACGGTGGCTCAACGGCAACGGGATTAACTCGATTTGTCGAAGCGGTGGATGAAATAAAGCGACTGTCAGTTGGGCGAGAACCGGCTCTCTCGAATGTTTGCACGTGAATAATTACGCCGCAAGAGCATCTGTTCCAGACACTCGTAAAAACTGACGAAAATGGGCGGACAATCTCCACGAATGCGTGAATTCCCTGGAACGTCGATTAGTTAACGGCGCATTTGAGCAGTTGCCGGATCGGTAATTAGCGGGGATTTTTCTTTTTTTTTTTTTTTTTCCCTCTCTCTGAAACGGTACAATCCGATGTGGATGGAAATTCAGTCGAGACAGAGGGGTGTAATGTCTTTTTTCTCTCTTTCTTTTTCTTTTTCGAATCGCGTTTCCACCGCGTTTCTCGTTTAATCGAAATTTCCCCTAACGTTTCCAGCAATTTTTTTCAATTCTTTCCTGTAATTCAGATTTTATTTTCCTCCGTTGATGATTAATTTATAAATCGAAATGCGAGTTCGAGGAATGATGATGACGAGAAAATTTCATTCAAAGAATTTATTGGACGTATTCCATTCATTTCGATTCACTCGTTTATCTGTATTTATTTTTGCTGGAAAAGTGTTCTGTTTCTATATTTCTATATAAAGAATGGAAGCATCTTATCAATTAGGTTCTCTATCGGAAAATTAATACGACTTGGAAATGCGATTAATTTCATCATTCATTTAAATACTTCTCGATGATTCTTGAATTATAATTTTTGTTCTCGCTATTTTATTCCTCAATTCGAGGTACTTGGGATGCCATGTCGTGCCAACGAGATACTTGTACTACTTAATATTAGGTGTTGCTAATATACCAGTTAACATCTCATTGCTGGTCTTCAATTATAATTTTATACGTTCACGATACGATTCTTCACTTTTTTCACGATATTTCGAACGATCGACGAAATTAAATCGTTCTACCCTCTTTTGATCGTGGCAGTTGAACGTTTCTCGCTCTTCAAAGATACTTGATCCACCGATTTCTAGAAGGATAGTCGGTCGAGGCACAACAAGATATTTTCCTTTCCTATCTTTCGCCGGGAATTCAACGAGGAGTAAAGAAACTTTGCTCGTCCGTGAAAGTACACGGAAGAACTGGTCATTACCTGAGAAATCGACGAGCGCGTCTCTGGAAAGAGGTGGTGGTGGGTCTGTAAAAGAGCGCGGCAAAGAAAATGAAGGAGACTTTCTTTGACCTCGTTAAATGATACGCTCTGAGAAAAGATGAGCGGAGCGAGTTGCTTCATTTTCTTGATTTTTGCCCCTTTCATTGTTCGAAAATACCGTTTAAAATGTTTTATAGATACAGGATAATTTTGCAAGATGAAGGATTATTCTTCTATATCCATTTGAATCTCGAATAAATTAAGATGGATTGTTAGAAGTTTACCAATATTTGAAATTTTTCTACAATCCAATTTCGATCATTTTCTGGATCACACGAGATTTTAAATTCACCTCGATAATACTTTTTTTTCATTATATCTTTATTTTAACACAAAAATTATTTATACTCGTTAAAATTTATCTGGCCCAATCTATTAATTGATCGATATTTATATGTTACGCTTTCGCCAAAATCTTTACATGGCGTAGATTAACGCAGAGAAAGATAAAGAAAAAAAAAAGGGAAGAAGAATATTCTTCGACAAAAATTGCATTTCGAACTTTGATGAAAAACTTTCGGCAGAAAAGGAAAAAAGGAAAATCTCGTAAATTCGGTAAATCTCGTACCTTAAACCGTAATTTATTCGCCACGTTGTCAAAGAAGGGGAGAGGGGGGGAGGAAGGAAAGTTGGTTATTAGTTCCTCTCAGGATAACACGACCCGAGATTTTTTTTTAGGAAATGAGGTCGATCCGCTGATTTTAAATTAAAACTCACCCATCCCCCCCCGTATACATAACACCGCGTGAACACGTCGAGATCGATATGCCTCATCGATATTCACCCCGGTATAAATAATCGCGAATATTTTACTTTCGAAACTTGGAAGCCGCCGATCGTCAATCGTAATCGAAATAACTACAAGAAGAGATAAGAAGCCTCCTCGACCCGTCTCGGTCCAGCCCCTCTTCTCCTCCATCTTCTGAGATAATGCGTCCGCGAATCCATAAGAGAAAATCCACCCATCTCGAACTCGAGTAGTGCTATAAGCCACTGAAATTGAAGGTAAATTAATGATCGCAACGAGTCGTCCACCAGTAATTACCGATCCCGTTGGGAGGGGGTGTTCCTCTCGAGAGGGAGGAAGACGAAGACGAAAAAGGAGAAACGAGGAGGAGGAGGCAGACGTTGCGGACAGACAGACGCGAGAGGAAAGAGGAAGAGAAAGCAAGAGAAGAAGAAGAAGGAATTCGAGCAAACCTCTCCCCCTCGTAATTTCTCGTTCATCCCTTCGCAAACTTGACGGTGCCTAGGGTTATTCTGAAGGAGTCTCGAGGTGACGGTGGTGGATGAGGGGTTGGTTGGCTGGCGGCGAAGGAGCTCCGGAAACGGAGGAGGAAGGGGAAGGTGGAAAATTGGTGGAGAGGAAAGAGAGGCGGTTGAAGGGAGAAGAAGCGAGCTGGGACTTTCTCTCTCTCTCTCCCTCTTCTCCGGAGAGGGCCGGCGTGCGGTAGGTGAGTTATTGGCGTTACGTTAGACGTCACATGCAGCGCGGAGCTGGCAAACCTCCGCCTCGAGTGCTAGGGCCTATCCTCCTATCTTCGCAGCCGAGTAAGACGCAACGTCAGATGCAAGGCAAACAACTCAATCCCGGGATGAACGCTCGAGCGAATGATACGCGTTATAGTCGACGAATATCGGACCGGACTTGATCTTTACGAAGCTTATTTTTATTACAATTCCAAATCTCTTGATTTCATAATTCGATTCGATACTATTAATCATCCATTGTATTCAAAGATTCTTGAAAAGTCTTGGAAAACAAGTTTTCTTCTCCGCAACATTTGTCAACGATGTTGACAATCAAAAGCCGTTCAAAAGAGCGAAGAGAATCTTGCAAAAGAAAGGAAAAGGAAGGATGATTAAATACAGAGGCACGTGCCTCGCGCGCGTTCCACCTGTCCGCCCAGGTAATCCTGGAATCGCGAACGAGAGAGAAGAAACGTCTCTCATTTCCCCTCTCATTTCGCGCGAAATCCGAAGAAAAACGAGGTTGCATTGTTCCCTATTGACTTCGACGACGATCGTCCTCGGGACCTGTCCTCGCACGGTGAGCTACATGAGAAATATTATCTGTTGCCGGGTGAATAAGGAAAATGGGCGACCGTTGTGGCGGCAGTTTCTCTTGTGTCGGCGGGAAGAATACGACATTGTCGGGCTGAATATATCGAGACTCGTCTCTCGTGATCATTGAAAACGATAACTATAACTGGCAGTCACGTTTCGAGGATCAAGATATATATATATATATATATATATATATATTACGTATGATGAATACACGTCGAGGATTTATCGATGCGTGCGGAATCGGATTCTTTTTTTGCGTTCGAGTGAAGAAACAAAAGGGTGAAAATTGGATGCTGTGAAATTGGATCGGTTGATTCTTGACGCTCGACGGATGATTAAACGGCTCTCTTCTCCGATCTTATTGTGTTTTAATACGGTATCGATCTCGCGCGAAGCTGATAAATCGAGATGTGACGAGCGAGATATCGATACGGGGACACGGAAACTCGTGCAAAATGTTAGAGTTAACGCGATGTGGCGTGACACGGGCTAACGATATGCAATCAGTCCACCAGGACTTTATCTTGTACATATTACTTTACATTTCTTTCACTCGATAATGCTTGAAAAATACCGAAAGTATGCGTGTCTATGTGTGTGTGTGTTGTTCGTGGCGAGGGTGTGTTTTATCCCTCGGATAACGGGCCGCAATTCATATTCTGAAATTATAATTACACGTCGACGTGGCTGATGGAGATTTAATTAATAATTTTATTTAACGAAATATATATACGCGAAAGAAAAAGAAAAGCGCGCATCTTTCTTTCGTCGCAATTACGAATTTGTTACAAAATTTTTGTTAAAAATTATTGGCAGTATTAATTCTTCTCTATTCAATATTTAATCTTAATTTCTGAATCTGGATACTTATATAAATCCAGATAATAAATACTTTTCTTAAATCTTAAATCGACGAGAAAATAAATAATTAATTCGATCGATTTCGCGCATAGAGTTTAAAATTTTAAATTCACGAAAGAGAAGTTTATGATTTATCTTCATCTCGCTGATAATTAATTAATAAATTAGCTCGTGTGACAAAGTATAAGCAGAGCAGCAAATGCACGATACGAGTAACATTTTCATCAAACTTTTCGAAATAATTGTACAATTAGGAGATGGATATTATTAATGCATTATTTTTACCAATCTGCACGACGATTAAACGGGTAAACACGTTAGACAAGAGAGAGAATTATAAGGATTTAATAGCTCGAATACATACAATGGCCACGCGTTACTACGTGATCGATCAAAGTTGAGGATCGATTGGAAACTGCCAATGCTTTGTTCGATGTCTTTCTTACGTAAAATTTTTTTTTTCTCGCTTTTAAAAGGCGTTGTTTTTCGCCAAATTTTAATTTGTATTTGAAAATAAAGACAAGGCAAGCGTGTCATCATCGTCATTTCATCGTCCATTAAAATAATGAATTATTATTTGCGAGATATATGTTCCTTTGTCGTGTTATATAACACTCGTACGCAGCCAGATAGGAATTGTTCCGCATTTGTTTTCGTAATTCGACGAAACACACGTATGTACTCATACGCGGATTCGTACACCAGCCAGCTCTTATAAATTATTACATTCAAATGCGATAATATTGTCGCTCGAAACACGGAACGATCAACACGTTGTGTGTGACGCTAAACATACTCGAATTCGTATCTGATTTTGCGAGATAAATTTATAAAGTAGAGCAAACGAATAAAAGAAAGTGTAAATGAAAGTTGAAATGTACAGGAATTGAAGTATAGTATATACATATAAATTTCGTTTCGGTCGAGATTGAAAGAAGAAAATTTTGCACTGTTTAATAATAGACGGCATAATATATTTTTCGTTTGATGATGGAAGATGAGAGAATTTCGACATTAACGTTTTATAAAATTTTTTACGCGTCAGGGGATATTTAATTCGCGAACGACATTCTACTAATAATTTTCATGCAAAATGACAGCTAAGAATCAAATTTAAATAGAATTCCATTTATGATAATTGCATTTTGGATTTTCACCCGTGTTTGCGACGAGATTGAAAAATTTCCTAAATTTCGTTACGATAAATATTGCGTCCTCTATCGAGCTCTGGAACACACATCAACGCTTTACCTTAACAATCGCCAATTCTGAAGAATCTAATATAAATTTTCACCCATTAAGATGATTAATAATCGAATTTCCAAAATATTTCCCTCGTCTCGCCGTTAAAAATTGCGCTAAAAAAATTCAAGAAAATTCGATGAGATCAGATTCGCTTATTCGGCTCCCGTTATGCAAATAGAATTACCTTAGCCGGGGGTATTATATAGGCGCAGCTTTTCAATACCCCATAACTCCCCTTAAGGAGTGTTGAATCGATTCCATCGACCGTGCGAGGCAAATCCCCGGGACGTTATCAAGGAGAAGAGGCATCGATCTAAACCGCGATCGAATAACCTCGATCGAGGGATAGTAACACGTATAGCTGTGGCGGCCCTCTTTCGATATAAGGAATAAGAGCTTATCCGAGTCAAAGTACATTTATCTTGACCCAATGCGAGCCACCTTCTTCCGGCCCTCGCCTCTTGATGGAATACGTGCGTCGACTACTCCGTGGTTTCCAGTTGCTGGAAATTTTTCCAGGCTCTTTTTTTCTTCTTCCTCTTCTTCCTCCTCCTCCTTTTTTTATATAAGGACGACACAAACTTTCCACCTCTCGGCCCCGATCAGTGTCACCGTCAAAAAATCGAATTCGTTGGATGATACGTCGTCGTCGTCGTTTTCACGTGGTTGACACGTCTCTCTCTCTTTTTCTTTCTTGCCTTCACGAAATTTGTCGATTCGCGGTGTGAAAAAGAGAAAAGATACGAGATGGGTGTTATATAGGAAAGAAAGAAAGAAAGAACGATCGATTGTTTATCCTTATTATTGGATTGGAGTTATTATAAGCTCGCTGAGCGTTTGTAATTGGATATTAAAATGATCGAAGCGGATATTGAGCGCGCTGTTAAGCTTCTTTAGTCGTTTCAATTACCAAGAGACGAGCAAGTAGGTATCAAGGAAAAAAATAATGCATAAGGATGAGAGAACGAGATATTTCCTCCATTTTCCCAATTATCCGCTTCCCGATCCTGGGAAAAACACGATGTATAAACGCGACGATATCGTAAATTGTTTTAAGAATTCTTCTCTGTTTTTGGAAATTTTTTTCTCAAATTCGTGATCGATACCTGCAATTTTTATGAATTTCATGGATTTATCTTTAAAAAAAAAAATTGAGAAAACGAAAAAATTTTCCAAGTAAAGAATTTATTTCATTTAATGATCTATCCAGAAATTTTCGAAAAATTTTTCTCCCAGATATTTACGAGCGACAAAATGATCGCTACGCTAAATATTATTATTATTATTATCGCGTAATTTTAAGATAGAAATTTTGTATAATATTGCGCGCAACTCAACGAGGGAGGAAATATGAGAACGAGTTTTGAAAACGAGAAACTAACGGAGAAACGTATGGCAAAAGAGTATTGAAAAAACAATGAAGGCAAAAGAAGGAAAAACGTGAATGCGGATGGGGGAAAGAAAAATGAAAGACTGGACTGTAAAAACAGAAACCGAAAAGGAAAAAGTGGAAAACCCCCTTTACAACGGGGGCGGAGAAGAAAAGAGAGAAAAAAAGAAAAGTAAAAAAAAAAAAAGAAAAAAAAAATAGAAAAAGTTATCCGCACACCGTCGAAAAGCTTTATCCGGAATCCTGGAAATCTGATTCGTAGGGAAAACAGAAACAAGGGGCTCAACGCCGCAGGATTCGATGGGCGGGTGGAAGTCAACACGTAGTGATTTGTTATCGTAACGTCACGATGATGTTTGCGTAACAAATCCTTAGCCAGGTCTACGCCTCGTAGACTTCCTCTTTACACCTACAGCGCAGCTCCGGGCATGAGATTTCACCCCTTGCAAAAACACCGAGCGAATCTTCGATAGAAATCAGCTGCATCGCTTTACGAAACGGATTGTCGAAATGATTAATAACGATCCGTGACGACGTTTTTCACGGGATTAGGGATAGAAATTAATCGCGTCTCTTCGTTATTCCTGTATTATACAATGAAAATGTTATTTCTGCGTTAAAAAAATTATCTAATCTTCAGAAAGAAAACATTTATGCTCTTTCATCGATTACAGTAAATTGCTTTATCGAATTATTTTGTAAATAAGATTCTTATTAAAATTGTTCCAATAATAAGATTCGTGTTAAAAGCGATACAATCAACATATGGAAACAACTCTCGATCCGATTCTGAAGTGCTGGATCAATGATCAGTGACAGCGTTAAAATTACAGAAACAATCACATGAGATGTTGGAAACTTAAATCGTTTCGACCCTGAAACTGTGAAAGATAATGTGGATCAGTTCGAAGTTTGGAAATTTGGATCATTGCCTGCAACAATAGAAGATCTTGCGATTCAATCAATCAGGTATTTGAATCATCTTAAAAATTATATTGCTTTGATTTCGAATTTTTTTTCAAAAGGATTTCAATAGTGATTTGAGTAGACGTAAATTGGCCATCAATTGACATCTTCTGATAGAAATCTGTTTATCGAGTTTCAAGAAGAAATTATAATTCGATATCTTAAATTAGAATTTTAAGTTTGGATAACGAATTCGGGATTCAAGATTAATGATCCAGGAATTTATCATTCGTATCTGAAATCTAAGATCTGAGGATTTTGATTTAGAATCGAAAATTTAGGATTCGATGTTTCTAAATTTGAGAAATTGTTACTTTGAATTTTAGAAATCTTGAATCTTTGAAGGAGATTCAAATAGAAATCTCTGTAATTCTGGATTCGAAATTAAAATTCCAATCTCAGAAGCTTCTGATAAACATATTTTCAAATCTGTTGATCAAACAGAATTAAAACTCCGATGGAAAATTAATGAATACCGCATCATCCACGTGTAAAATTTTAAACTACTCATTGCTCAAACATTTGCAACGAAAACGTTTCGAGAAATAACCAGCTCTCCAATCGGGTAGTGCCACCGATACTGAATAAACTGTGCCACGACCTGGCAAACTGGCATCGTCTCTCTCTCTCTCCCCTGCCAACCTATATTTCAGACGGCAATAAATCAGCTAAGATTCCGGAAATTTACGCGCGACCCGGATCTTTCGTTGCTATCGTTCGTTCAGAAATGAAAAGGAGGAGGATTCCTCGAGGTTGGAGCGACTTTTAAAAAACGTCGTGGTGAAAGAGGAAGGAAGAATTCTTCGATTCTTCCTGCGAATTTCTTGGCTGCGGTTAAACCGACCAATCGGGTGGCGAATCTCTTCTTCGTCCGCTCACCTTTCGAATCCATCAAAATCCCCAATGACCGAGTTTTGTTTTTGGAGAGAGAGAGAGAGAGAGAGACTTCACCCTTATTAGAGGTGTGTGCATGTTCAAAAGCGATACGCGCGCGTTATTCATTCAATGTTTGAATAGTTTTAGCAAGGGTAGGATTACCGTGCTTTCGAATCGAGAGGCAATTCAAAGCGAGCGAGGGAGAGAAAGAGAGATAGATAGAAAGGGAGAAAGGGATTATTCAGAATTTCAATCGGGTAATCTCGATTTTTGATTAATTAATTTTTTTTCCATTCTTTCGATCCTCTCTTTCTTCTTATTTCTCGATAAAATATAAAATAGGGAGATAGGGAGATCGAGTCATAAACACCAGAGAGATATAATATTCTTAATTTTACAATTTCCTTCTTGCGCATCGAGCGTAGCTTGTTTAACGACTCAATTTCAACCGTTGTGTACCCGTAATTATGTGATCATGTTTAAACAGAGCAGTGCCGGCATCAGCGAATTTACTTCACCAAGTAGATTGCAGTTTAATATCGCCGGCCTGTAACTACTAATTATGTACTAATTTGGAGTTAGCTAATAACGTAGTGGCAGATAACGATGTCCGTACCTAGGCGTCAGCTGCCTTCGCTGGCGTGGCTCGTGGTCATATATGAAAACGAGTCGTTCTTTGCTCCTGTCCAATTCGTTCCCAACCTGGACACATTTGTTGGAATATAATAATTATTGTTCCAACGTCACTTAATTATATCCTTCGACTCTTATTTATTCTTCAATTTCCTTTAAACACGAATAAGATAGATATTATTCCAATTCCAAATTTTTAAATACATATATATTGTACATTCTCTGAGATAGAATAATAAAATAAAAATTCTCTTATCGAGCAAACGCAGCTTTCTCAGAGTTACAAGAATATATCTTGGAACGAAGATAAAGTAAAAACGAAATATAATTCGAGAAATAAAAAAAAAAAAAAGTCGAATGCATGTCACGTGGATAATCCGACCGTATATTCCTCATTTCTCTCTTCGTTCCTTTAAACTTTACCTCTTGTGCCGTGCAGTCGTGAAAAGATAGTAAAAACGACGACAATGGCCGATTCTGCGCGGCAGATACGCGGACGTACACGCGTTATCGTAATGCCATCGTTCCCGGTGTTATGGCCGACATGTGTCGCGTGAACAAGTCTGTCTACCTGTAGAATGCACTGTCTCGCAGCCCCTCTCGTTGCCCCTGGAAAGCCGCTCGTAACGACTCGGCGTCGTCAGCCGTCATAACGAGACTCGTAATGCGAAATTTATTGTGTGAACAGCTTTAAAAAATTAGCTCTCTTCGTTTCTGACGTTTAACACCTGTTGGCTCCCATTGTGTCACGAATACTTCGTTTTACTTCGTTTCCGCCGTATGGTCTAGAGGGAGGAGGGGGGAAGGGATGTGTCTCGTTCAATGAAAATTCCATCCGTGTTGTTTTTTTTCTTTTTCTTTTTATTCGCCGGAGAAGAGAAATTCGTCTAATTTAATAATGGTGATATTTCTGTGATCTTTATAGGGTAGTTGTATCGAATTGTGCTTTTTTATCGAGTATTCGAGCGAATGTAAAAGAAAAAGTGTCGTGAAAAGGAAGGCAGTTTGTGTAAAAAAAAAATGCATTCTTAGTTAATTTATATTTATGTATTATTATTATATATAAATGTGAAATTATTCCTCTCAACTTTGAGTTTAATGAGTTAATTTCAACTCGTGAAATTCTGTCCCGTCAATTATTATTAATTAATTATATTATTATATATTAGAGAATAATTATAATTGTATTAATTACGTCATATTATTAAAGAAGAAGAAATTTCCTGTATGAATCGTACGTAGTGAATTATATTTAACAGGATTTGTAACAAAGAATATTGGAATATTCGAGAAAGAAGAGTATAGGAATTATATAAATTATATAATTAAATTTTCTATTCGCCACTATAAATTAAACGCGACGATCTTTTTCCCTTAAATATTGATCATCTGTCATAATTAATCATAAAACCACGCGTACACATCTAAACTTTTTGTTTCGGAAATTATTCGCGATCCAAACCAAATTCATACCCCGTTATTCGAACAACCATTGAAATTCCCCATTCAATCGAATTCGAGTCGTTCGTTCAAACTCTCCATTAATCGAAACGGAGAGTGAATTAAAGTTTATTGCCCCCTCTCCTCTTCGAAAGAAAAGACGGATTTCGAGAATTAATCGACCAAGGTCGATACTCGTTCGATCGATTTCGCGGGACTCGGATCAAAAGGTATTTTCTGGGATGAAGGGCGTCGCGACAATCGTGCAAAGGTGCGTTAATTAAAGCGTCTCATTACTGCAAGCTCTTCTCAGGTGCATCTCTCTCTACGCCATCCTTGGTCGATGAATTAAATTACCGATTTATAAATGTCGCCTCCTCGCAATTTGACAAATAACGGCGAAAGGAAGCGGAGAGAAAGGGAACAAACGTGGAGGGAGAGGGATGAGGGAAGTTCAGATAGTCGGAAGTTTTTAATTAACACGCACCAAACGACGTACAAAACTAAAGCCAACCTTTCGCCACTTGGCCTCGCAATGAACGAGTTACGAATGAGAAAAGTAGAAATGGGGGAGGAGGAGGAGAGGGGAGGGACGTAAAATATAATATTTCTAATTTTCGTGGTGTAATTATGAGACGAGAGGAGAGAATTCATTTGCAAGAAAAAAAAAATTATATCGCGATAGTTCTCTGTTGATGGGATAAAGCGTTGTTGGTACCGTTTGAAACAACTTCTCGATGCCGATATTGATCGATTTAACGTGTTTCGTCGAAACACGCGCGCTGCACACGTTCCTCCTCGATTTAATTTTACTCGAAGTTGTTTAAACTCGGGTTAATTATTTTGAAGACGATTAAAATTGTTTCTCGAAAGAAAGAAATATTGGAGATAGAATTTCGAGAAATCCTTTCGATTTTTTTTTCTTTTTGTAGTAGAAAGAATTGATTGAATCGATCAGATACAATTTTTCTACGATTGTTCTGCGTTCATTGATACGACATTTATAAAAATTTCTACAAATTTTTATAGAGAGAGGACTAAGATCAAACAGATACTTTTTCCTCGCGATTATACGAAATTATATAACGCTTTCTTATTTACTTAATTCACGTGTGAAGAAAATTCTAAAATCGACAAAACACATACGTAGAAACGTATCGAAGAAGCGCGATTATTCCAGGAAAGTTTTTCAATTAACGCGCGATTCGATTCTACGTACGAGTGCCGGTACACAGTGCCGGCAAGTGACGCGCGACGATCGTGTGTACAAATATTCGTCGTTCACCCGGAACAGTCGTCGTGTGGGATCGCGATACAGATACACGACGAGGCGTAACACGGCGCGGATACAGTATAACAGATCGAGCATGGGATTCCATGAAGCGGTCCTCGTTATAGGCTCCTCCTCCTCCCCTTTCCTCCCTTCGTATCGCCATCGATCTCACCCTTCACGGTTCCCAATTATTTTGTCCGCTCGTAAAACTCTCGCAGGCTTGATTTTACGAGATGCGATGTCGTCAATTTTACTAGCAATCGATAGACAATTCCCCCCTCCCTTCCCCTCCCCCGTGTCCACGATTCCGCGGGACAAATGCAAACTCTCGCTCTTGTCACGCTCAGCTGCCCCCGGTGCACAGGCTGCAATTCAAAGTCCTTGTTTTGCGCCACGTGGAAACGTGGTAAACCGGAAGGATTGGATCCCGTGTATTTCCGACCGAGGCCGCAATAGCTTTCCACTTTTATTAATCGCGTCTGCCTGGCTCTTTTTTTTTTTTTCAACTCTCACCCCCCACGCTCAACCTCCCCTCCCCAATTTTTGCGTTTATCCTGCAAAAGAAATTGAAAACTAGCTCCGCTCCGATAGATTCTCTCTCTCTCTCTCTTTTTCGAATTTATCCAATTTTCGCGTCGTTGAATTCGGTGAACGATCTTAACGGGGATTGAAATTTTTTTGGGAGAGAAGGGAGGAGCGAATTTCACGAAAATAAAATATTCTTTATTAGGTAGATTCTTGAGATTGATTGACGAATATTATTCTTTATTTGTATCTTCCCTTCCAAATGAATATACAACTTTCCAACGGTTTCTCGAAATCACGGAAAATATGAAAATTAATTCGCTTCGACCGATAAAAATTCGCATTTCGTTTCGATTGCAATCATTCGAAGGAAAAGCGTTCGTTTCTCCGCCATTCTCCACTCCGTGTCCGTTCTTCGGTGCAAACATGAAATCGAGTTTACGGCGTTCGCGCGGACACATTAGCGGAATGAAAAGGTATCTTGGCATTTTCTCGAGGTGTGCTCCCTTGTCTCAGGTGTCCGGAGCCAAGTCTGGGGGAGCAACGCAAATCGAGAAACTGTCCGGATGCGGCGGATAATTCCATTTGACGAGAAAATGTTTGCAGCTCGATGCGACGGAAGCTAAGGAAGTTTCTTGCTCAAACTTTCATTGCTAACCGGGGTTGATGCTCCTTGTTCTTTATATATATATACACAGAGATGTTGGGACGAAGTGGATAGAAAATTTAACGAATTGGCACACAAAAGAATCCCTTCTTCGTCCGAATAAACGATCTCAACCAAATGGATACCAAATTTCTAAGATATTGCGTGTAATTATATATTCAGATTTGTCACGTTTATCGTGTGGGATAGATAGTATTTATAATCAAACATTCAATTCCTCCAAACAATTATTCTTCGAATTAAACTCGTCCACTCGATGCGTTCCTTTCGCCGCGATTATTATTATAAAAACTTCTCATACAAATCCTCCCTCTTCGAAAATTCCGTTCGCTTAATTAAACGTCCCGACAAACGATCGCATCGATCAAGTATCGGTCGTTCTTATCGGGGAATCGCGACGACACAGGGATAAAGGATTTGAGAGAATTGGAGGGAAGGGAGGGCGAGACAAGTGGCACCGGTGAGTAACGCCGAGGGTGGCGGAAGGTTGATGTTATCGAAAGGTATCGATGCAGAGTGTGTTAAAGCTGTGTGTATGTATGTGTGTCGAGTCGTTTCGTACCCTCGGGGCTTCCCAGTGTGCCACCAAGTCTGGGAAGGAAAGGAACGGTCGAACAGACTGTTCCTCGTTTCTCCACACCAACGACTTGTTTAAGAATCTCACCCTCTCTCTTCCTTTTTCTCTTCCTCGGCTCTCTTTTGGAAATTGTGTGTCTACGTAGCGACAAGAGGGGAGGGGACAAGTTGTTTCGAGCTTATAGTTGAAAGATCATCCTGTTCTTGAGAATATTTCTCGTGTTGGACACGAGGGCGATGCTTTCGTATATTTTTTTGAGAATTTCGAGCGATTTGCTAAAAAATAGTTAGTTGTTTTTTATAGAGTTCGTTGGATGATGTATGGAAAATTCAGTTTTTTTTTCCAAATTTTGCATACGTGTACAAACGAAGCAAAAAATTTTGAAAGCGGAAACAAAAATCGTTTCATCGGGGGTGGATTCATGTATATACACAAATATGTTAATCCACGCTCGCACGTTGAAAATTAATTACCTCTAATAATTAATAATTACCTGCTCAAATAAACTAATCATCAGTTCGGGGCACGATAATGGCAGAAAGAGTAATTTCTGGCCACATGATTGGCCATCGCATGTATTAATCGTTAAATTAGTAATTGCCTCAACAATGGAACAAATTGATTTTACCGCGGTATAAACGTGAAATTGTTGTAAAAAATAATTTAAATAACACCAAGATAAATACTACACACTTTGAAACAAAATACACGAAACTTTGACACGCCACGTGATAACCACCCCGATATTTAATCCCTCGATTTTTATAATTACCCTCCCCCTATATTCTACCTCGCCTCGCGCGAAATTCCCGATATTAAAATTTAACAACCCCCTCCTCGAAATTATCCTCGCGTATTAATCGAATACCGTTACCTCATCGATACTTCAAAATCATAATAATCCCCACGAGAGGATCCTCCTCCTCCTCTTCCTTCTCGTTATTTCTCGATAACCTTGAATTTTCTAACCTTCTTTCCCGCTTCTCTCTTCGACGGGCTAATTCGATCCGGGATTTTGCGCGCGTGTACGAGCGCGCAATCTTGTTTACGCGGGCAACACGCCTGCCCGGCGTGTTTTGCCTTGTTGCGGCCTCGAGGGGAGGGAGAGGTGGCGGTCTGGCTGCGCCAGAATGGAAATACGCCCCCGTCGAAACCACCCCCGTCAGACGTCTGCCGTGGGGTGTCTGAGAGCGGCCCTCCACTTTCTCTCCCTTCCTCGAAAGCGGGATGCCTGTATATGCTTGTACCACCACCTTCTCGTGTCACACCTCATTATGCCGCCGGTGCTTCGTTAGTCGGTGGCCGACGTCGGGATCATCGACGTGGGAACAAAGAGCCCAGCGATCGACGCTCGAGTAATTTGTCGGCGAGGCACGAAAGATTCGGCTCCTCTCGAACAAATCTCTCTCTCTCTCCTCTCTCATGTTCTCGTGTATATATATATATTTTGCCTCCGGACGATGGAAGAGGGAAAGTCGCGATATAACAATCGTGTTCGAGCACCAATGACGACAGGTCTAGACGTCGATGAGAGAAATCGTCGGGATGGAGATTGAAATTTAATTCTCGGTTTTCGAAGTTCTTGGATATGTTCCTCGATATATGTATTACGGTATTGTTTGGCGTTGGAGTTATTAGCTGGGACGAGGAAGAATACTAAAGTAAATTTAGTTTTTTTTTCATTTCTGATACGAATCGTTAGTTCTCTTGTCTGTAATAATTGAAAAATTCATAAAAATTATTTTAAATTATGTATGTAAGAAAAAATTGCACAGTTAATCCACTGAGGTATTTTAAAATCGTTTAAATATTAATATATGTCTGTAATGAAAATCGTTTACGAATAACTTGGATGGCTCACGTTAATAATAAAAGTTTCGCGAGAGGTGCTGTCGTGTTTCGAGCAAGATTAACGGTTACGTGGACATTATGATATTTGAACAGGCCGAGAAAAGGAAACTGTGAAGAATTATGAAAAATTTCAATATTATCATTGATACGAACGTTATTAAAATTAAAATTTTTTTAATTAAAAATTTCATCGCGAAAGATGGATTAAATATGCACAATTTCAATCGCGGCGTACTAAATTGAGAGGAAAAAAAAGAGAAAAATATTGGGAGTATGTTTGAAAATTTGAAAAAATAATAAAGTCCAGCGGAGGGGGTGAGAGGAGATTTCCGATTTACATAAAACGATGAACGTGCACTCACGCACGTGCAATAATGATTGCGAAAGGAGAATCACGGAGAGATAAGCCCGTACTCGTAAACCAGAAACTTGCGCAATCACAAGTTGGCAGAAGTCTACTGGGAACGGGTGCGGCTGAAACTCATAAAACTACCGTAATTGTAAAACACGAAAGGGCGGAGGCGGAGACGAAAAGCGGTGGGTGGCCAGCGTATGCCACGAGGCTCAAATTGTGATGTATTTCACTTGTTGAAATCGTTAAGCTCTAACTTCCTATCGAGATCGAAATTACGTGATGAATGAGTGTTGGGAAAATTTTGTTTCCTTTTTTTTTTTTTTTTTTTTTTTGGAAGGGAAAAAGTCTCTCTGATATACATATAGAGTTTGGTGATATTTAATTATAAAAGGAAATCAAAATTGTCGATTTCCTCTGGAAAGAACTTTGTTAGAATTTCATTCAATAATTCTGGTTCCAGTGGAAGGAAAATAATTTCGATTCTATGTGATTGGTAATAGTGATGAATTTGATCCAAGAAATCCTCCTACAAGGATATAAAGTGATTATTATTATTATTTATTTTTATTTCACAAAATATTACAAATTCTCAAACATTGAAAACCATCAGTTTTCTTGTTAAGAAATTTCAAAATTATCAGAGAGACAAAGTTGCAAAAATAATAGCAGATAGATTCAAAGAATAAAAATTAGGTTTTTTTTTCTTTAAATAAATGATAACTTTGAGGAAAGATATTGGAGTAATCTTGGACACGGGATAAATTAAATTACAAGCGAGATAACGTGCAATTCCTATAAAACTGTAATAGTATCAAATTACGTAGTTACATTTGTATCAGAGGAAAACAGACAAGAATATTTCGGGAAAAAGCTTGCTTCAATGGTGATAGTTGGAATCGTTTACGTCGAGGCGAAAGACTCTCAAAGCACGATTTCCTTTTATCGGAAGTCGATATTCCTTTCCGGTCAAGTAAAAGCTGCATCTCGCCGATTTCTTCAAATCTGGAAAGAAACCAATATTCGTATCCTTTGCTCGTCGTCGCTAATGTCCTCGCAGTTTTTCCACGATTTACTCTTATTTCAAACCACTTTCCATTTATACAAGGCACGTACGATACGATTGTTTTGCTATGAATGTACCATGTACATTATACAATTCTTATCTAAACGATAAAAGATGGGAAACGGATTAATCTTTTGCGAATTTATTTATATCATCTCATTTCCTGAGATGAAAAGCAAGAGTTAAAACTGATACATGCAGGAGATAGGAGATCAAAAAGATGAAAAATAGAAAGAAATTTGGGAATGATTAATTTATTTCTTTTGTCAAGAAGTATATATTAAAATGAATTGGAAAAATGTACATAGATTATATTTCATTGGTGAAAGAAATATTTGCTTTTATAGTTTGTATTCAAATTTGTTTCATACTTTTTCATCAAAAATTATTTTATAAGTATTAGAGAACTTGTGGGTAAAGATTGTTGAATAAAAATATCAACACAATAAGATATAATTTTTATTTGATCACGTGGTAATTCGCGTCATAATAGTTAATTCCGCAGCAGTATTCTGATTTTAACATGCGTTAATATTAAATTGTGTCAACTATAAATTAGTATTGTGAATAGCAATCATCGATAATTAAATTCCACAGGCTGGCATTATTATCGATTATCCTTTAATCTACTTAAAATCTAATTCGGTTAGGGAACAGTAAACCGAATCGGATAATCGAAAACATCGGTTTATAAATTCTCGCCTATCATTACGTTACATCAATTATACGCCGGCCTGCCTCCAAATACGTTTAAAAATTCAAATTCCACGCACATCCTCGTCTATACCATAAATAAAAAAAAAAAAATCAATAATAAAATAAAATAAAAATCGCATAACTTATTCGAAATAATACTCAGCTTGCTCCATTTTCAATCGTATTATGTAAACCATGTTTATAAAAGACTGTACTATGCAGTCTTTTTTTCTCTTTTCGTTAAAAGATACTTGACGATATTTAAAAACTGGATTCGCGTGCACAAAGATGGGCGAAACCGTTTTGAAAAATTCACGGTTAGCAGACGCGGAGAGGAAGCTCTATGGGCTCTATAGTGGGTGTATAGCAAAATCTTGCATAAAAGTATCGCATACAGGCGGAAGTTGGATTCGTTCGCGTCGATGCCCGTTGAAACGGTGCATAAAGGATATTCAGTCGAAATTGAGGAGCAAAATAACTGTTAAAGTGCAACAGGATTGTGAACCGTCGCCCCCCCCCTTTTGCGTGAATGAAACGACATTTAAGAAGATTTTTAAACGATCCCAACTATGGACGGAGAAGTGGAGTGAATATTCCAAAAGAAAAAAAAAAAAATTTTTTTTCACGTGAATATTCACAGATAAGTTTTTCACGGGCTTGACAGTAAAAATTGGAATTCGCAGGAATTTCTCGTTAGTCTTCTTCTTCTCGCTTATCCGCACAAAGTGTAAGGGGCATTTCACGGTCAGAGAACGTTTAAAGGGAGGGAGGGAGGGAGAGGGAGTTTAAAAAGACGATATTCTCTTTTTCACGCGGTTGCACGATTATTCTCAAAGGAATATCCCATTCCGGGGATGCTTCTCGCGAATATGAATATTTCAAACAATGATCCATTCCATCACTGTTTCCATTCTTGCATTGCTTTTATATTACGTAGAGTAATTCTTCCAATGGAAGAGATGGACTCTTTTAAGTCGAATTATTACTCGAGAATTATTATTCGAGGAAGAGATATTTTCTTATGACTTTATGGTATAAATTTAATAAAAACGCGTACACACAGGTATAGAAAAAGGATGTATGATAAAAATTTATTTCGTCTTATATTTTATTTCACGATACTTTTTTTTTTTTGTCGTAAACCATCGAGTCTCAGGAAATTACGTTTCATCGAGCTTTACTCTTTGGTAATTGAGGCGAACTTTGGTAACTTAAATCGACTTCTTCCGTGTTCCATTCCCCTCTCCTTTTTTTTCCATCCCAGGGATGGAACTATATCGATTTAGTTAACCTTCTCGCCAATATAAAGCACCATGCTCGAAAGTTGATACGAGAAATTTAAAAAACTTCGTTACAAGTTTGGCCACATTTGCCATTTTTCGGCCAGTTGGTCCAACGAATCTTACGTCAAATTGCTTGCTCGATTTCCTTCCTCCTCTCTCTTATTGTATCTGTTTAATATCAAAAATGGAAAGAAATTCTTACGAGTAGCAAGTTTTATATTCATTACACTTTTTGTGATAGGAATTGGTAGTTTAGAAAATCAGAAGGGAGAAGTGACGTATCTCATTTTATTTTATTCCAATTTTTCAATTTAAATTTCGTGGGCATTTAGAATATTTTCATTTCAGAAATTTTAAAATACCTTCTAGATACGAACAAATATCTTGTAGACGAAGTCTAGCACGAATCTTGTGAATTTTTTTCTAGATGTATCAATTAATTGGACGAATGAAAGGATAATTTATGATTAAGAATAATTTCAAAATATTCGAAATATCAAGTAGAACATTGCTTTAACCATCTCGAAGATACGATTTCTTTCGACAAGAACTTTTCATCGTGGAATCGATTCGAAAGGAACAATTTGGTAAGGAAAAAGGGGCTAAGTAGACAGTAGTGGCGAGGAGAAATCGAATCAGAAAAAAGAGTCTTGTTTCAAAAAGGAGAAGAGAGAAGAAAAGAAATAAGGGAGGGCGATACAAAGGGAAGCCAGGGAAGAAATGAGCTCTCCATTGAAAATAATAGACTTGGATACGTCTTTCGTCGTGATACATCCTTACCTTCCTTCCCCTTCTATCCACCTTGGGACCAGTTTTCCTACACCTCGCGATCACCAGCATCATCTCCTCCGAATCACAGCAGTCTTGGCACTTGGCCTGCATACTGTCTGTAGACAATTTCACGTTTCTGCACGAGTTGAACGTTTATCCGATAAACCGCGCCGAGGCCTGGGCTCGATAAAGGCATTTTAATGGACTCGGAATCGGGGTCGACGCGAAATTAAATGTTTGCCTGTTTGCGCCTGTCTCGGCGCCAATTACCCGTGAGAAATTAACCTTTTAACCATTATACCCGTGTTTTGATGGATTATCGTCCCTCCCCGATTCGCGTGATATATTTCTAACCGAGATTATCGATAGACCAGGTTTTTTTTTTTATTATTCGTCCAATGTGGACGATTAATTTCAATTTTTGGCACGCGTTTGAAATTATAATTCGCAAGGCTAGCTTTTGCAAACTCGATTAATCGAAAGAATTCGAAAGAAAAATAAACGGACGAGAGATTCAAAAATCAGATCAATCATTCCCTGAAGAAAATTCTTATTTAACGTAAACGCGAAATATCGAATTATCGAAGCGGATTGAAATATACTGAAAACGGAGCTTATCGATATTTGATAGGCTTTCGTCGAATTCGTGTACGTGTTCCCAAGGAGAATTGGCCGAGCAAATGGGACGGGAAAATGAAAGATTAGCCGCGAGGGTGCGACAATATCCCCCAAAAGGAAGAGCGGCCTTGAAACGCTTCAAAGATCCTCGTCTTGATAACCGCGGACCGCTCTCGATCCGGGGGAGTCTTTAGATGTTCTACGGAATTATTTAGCGGTGCGTAAGCCGCACAGGGTCGGTTAGTTGGAAGGTTTAATGGCTTCGATTCCCAGTAGTACGTTTGCCCGGCCCTCGAACTTGCCGTTACTTCATCTCGCTTCCTGGCCCAGAATCGTGTAAATAATACATAATGCGGTATCCGTGCAAGTTAAGCCGCTTCAGACTTTATGACTCCGTATCGAAATTTACGATGCGTTGCGATAGAGCGCGTTATTAATGCCCTATCGGACGTTTAAGCTTCCCTTAGTCCTCTTGATGTCGAGGTCTCGATAGAATTCGAAACAAGGAATCCCCTGTATTCTCCTCTCATCAATAAAATACTCGATAGTTAAAGTTTCATAGAAATAATGCCAGATTATTCTCTTTTATATTCCATTCTCGAAATTCGGACTCGAATTTCGTGAAATTTTCTTTCGTTACTCGATTTTTGATTGAATAATAATCCCACGAATAATGTAAATTCGATTTTCGTGTCCAATCATCGGTGGATAATTTACGTTGTACATCGAGAATTATTATTCGATTGACGATTAACGAATTGGAGTCGCGATAAACGTTCGAAATAAACGTTTGAACACATTTCGCAAACACTGTTGTAGCAACGATAAAACGGGATCTACGAGAACGGTTGGCGTAGTAATTCCAGCAGCAACGAATGATCGGACAACGCGCATTAGATAATTTCGAAATTATTAGGCGGGCGTTATTTAAGCGGAGTGCGCCAGCTCGTGGCCGTATACGCCGCAGCGACCACAGATGGTGGTCGTTCGGTCGCTAAACGTCAAATCCACCTCTCTTGCTCCGGGCGAACGTCACGTTAAAGGCACGCGTGTATATGGTCACAGGTATAACTGTGAGCCGGATATCAGGCTTTCCGCACAGCGGCCAACCTATGGCGAGCCCCAGGTTTGCCAACTGTGCTATCGTTTCGACGAATCGGGGATCGATTCGTGGACACAGGATATGGCAGAAAGATATTAAGGTTTTCGTTCGTACATTCTTTGGCTTCGACAAAGAATTTTACAGTTTGGATCTGGATATCAACGATAGTTATGAATAATTTATATTTTACATCAGTGAAATTGATTTTACGTAACATCTTCTCGTCGATCTTTATTCTAACTTTTTGACCAAATTTTTTTCTCGTCGAAACGTTGGGAAATTCTGGCGAAAAAGAAGAATTGGGCAATTTCGAAGAACATTGGAATGAAGCGAAAGAGGCGAAGAAGAAGGGAGAGTAATCGAGAGAGGCTCGGTTGGCATTAAACGGCCCTTTCGCGTTTACCCTCGAACTTCGATTGAATCCTTTCTGGATTAAAGCAGGGCCGATTCTTCTTTCGAGTTCTCCTCATCGATGCCGATCTATCTAAGTGGATTCATCGCCGCGTGCAATGTGATTGCTCGACGTGATTGCTTCTCTTTACGCGCGAGAGAGATTTGAATTAATCCGGATTAAATCCTGTTGTTTTGTTACAAGTTTATTCAAAGATACAAGTTTAAACCCGTCCCTTCTTTTTCAAGTTTTCGATAATTCGCGCTCCTCTATCGCGCCCTCGGATCAACGAAATCAATAATGATCGAAGGTAGAGGTAATTTGCTGTAAACTGATCCGATTAAAATTTCTCTTCTGAGAAATACGTATATTCAATTCAATCCTCTTTGCGCTTTTCGATAAAGTAAAGGAAAATTTGTTCCCTTCTCCGAGCTTCGATCACCGAACGAAAGACGGATAATCGACGAACGAAATATCGAATACTTGGCAGAGCAGTCTTCTCTCTTTCCCACTGATCGAGATTAAAAATTAAAAGCCCCCGAATTTTTCGAAAAAAAAAAAAAATTCAACTATTATATTGCAAGGGGCCCAAGAATCCGAAATGAAGACGTAGGAAGGAAATCCGACGGGACACGGCAGCTGGCCAGGCGAGCATTATATTACGTATCGTGCGGCTAAATTGAATTCTCGCGCCCCCGCCCTTCCGAAAATAATATTATGTTTTATGCGCCGGCCACCCGCGCCACCCTATTGGAATCCTTTAATAGGAATTTTTCGCATTTTCCGCCCGTTCCCGGCGAAATAAGACCAGCTAAACGGGGCAGCAGCATCCATTGGCACAGATTCCGATGCGCCGGGGGCGGGAGAGCTGTGGAGGGGCGAAGGGATCTATCCCCCGTTCCATCCCTTCCCCTTTCCTTCTCTCTCCTATCTTCACGTGGCGGAGGAGGAGGGGGTGGCGCATAGGGTAGACCGTGGCCCTGTTTGCTTTTGCTCTTTACTTTTTCCCACGGTGATGGGGAGGAGGGGGAGGGGGTAAGGAAAAATTCCAACGCCGCCAGCATTCACCGCCGATATCAGCCTTTCCCACCGCCGCCCATCGTCGCCACCGTCGTCGAACGCCGCTACCGCCATCATCATTCCCGCCGCAACTCTTCACTACCATTACCGCGGATAAAAAGCGGGGAAACCCCCCTCGCTTTTGAGAGATGGCGTGGTGCGCACGCGACGCTCGATAACACTTCAGAGGACGAAGTTAATTCCCGACCAAGCGGATGCATCCAAGCTTGAACTTGGTCCGTGCTACGAGCAAACAGGGATGGGGAATATTCAAATTTAATGACGAGATATCCTGTACTTCTTTTTTTCGTTATTTTTTCGTTTCTTCCTGTTATTCTTCTCGGCACTGGTGTCAGTACATGGTCTTTGCTTTTTAGGATTTCTGGTTTGCTGGGAAGTAAGGGGAACGAGTTGATCCATTTGAGGGATGTGACGAGGGATCATAGTGAGTCTCGAGATGCGTATTTTTTAAAATAGAAGAAATGTAGGTTTATCTTTCCGGTGATCGAATTTCGAACAGTAAATAATATCCCTCGATCTGTGGATGGATCAAAAATTCGTAAAGAGTTCGCATCACGAAGATCCAGTTTTCCTTCCTTCCTTCCTTCCTTTTCAACAACTCCTCTATTAATAATTCCTTTTGATATAATATAATAACAATTGGACGGGATACAATTTCGTCTAATTAATCAATCCGTGATATAACGAGGCGAGAAAATCGTGGGATCAGGAGTAAAAAAAAGAAAAAAAAGGAAAAGAGATATACGCGTACACGACAAAGACGAAATAATTTAAGCCCGGGCACGCAGGTTTTCATCCGGTTTGTAGCGTATAAAAGCGATGATCGGTGAATGTAATCGTCAGAAGCATTCGCGGCGAGTTTTACGGCTGAATATTTCAAGCGTGGATATTCGAGGCGCGTGCTGTTTTCGAGCCTCCTGTGTACACAACGCGTTCTCGCGGTTAAATTCGCGATGCGCCATTGCAAACAATGCGTGAGCAACGAGGCTTCTAAACGATCTCTCGCGGACCCGTTCGTAACTGGGACGTGAATTTTTCAAGCTTTCAGATGTGTTTACCGTGGCACGTTCCACGTTGCGTTGATCGATCTCTCTTTCTCTTTTTCTTCCACCTACGCGTTTTTTTAATTTCTTTTTTTTCCTTTTTTTCTCTCCGATACGTGTCATCACGAACGGACACACCGATATCCACCGATGCAAACGTGGTGGATCGTTACGCGTGTTATTTGGGTCATCGTACGTGCGTGTGCGCGTACGTATGTGTGTGTGTGTGTGTGTGTGGAAGATAAAATGAATCGACGCGTGTTCATTATTCCCCGTCAAATGTAATTTAATCGAACTCGAAGCACTCGAGCCGTCTTGCATAACGGATATTAATAACAAATTCCTGGATATATCGGCTCGAATAATCACCTTTTCATCGTGCTCGACCTCTGTTTTATTCAAATCGCGTGATGGAAACGTAATTTTTTTCTTTTTTTCTTTTTTTAATTTTCATTTCATCGAGGGATTGAGATTTGAACTTTCATGGAATGTAATCAAAAGTGAAATGGAGAAAGATTTGGGGACGAAAGATTTTTCGGTGAATGTTCGAAATTGTATCATTTCTTCATCATTGCAATTTTTCTTTTTTTTTTATTATTATTTAGATTTGGATATTAAATTAGGATATTTTTTAAAAAATAATAGATGTTACGCACAAATAAATTTATCCTTTATTAAAGTAATTATCGATCAATCTTTTGTAAATGATGTATTATTATTGAAAATTCGTATTGAAAATTAGTTTCAAAGATAATGAAGAAAAATAGTAGTGTATATATTATATATAAATTCGATGATAAATTCTAAAGGTGGTGTAATAAAAAATCTCCAAGATTTTAAATCATCTTTTCACAAATTGCCTTTTTATGCTCAAAAAATTGTTTACATCGTTCTACCATTACCTCAGAGCTTGTATTTTGTTCGTTTATCTCGCACGTTTCACGAGCGCATTGAAGTTGTCGCTAGCTACCGTGTTATCATTCAATGAAAAAAAAAAAAAAAAAGAAAAAAAAATATTAAATTTTCTACTAAAGCTTCGCGTAAACACGCGACCAGTTTGTTCCGTTTGGTGTGCACGATACATTTTTGGCGCCCTATCGACTCGCATTCCACTCGAAAAGTGCGGAAATTGTCGACTATCGAATTCGACTGCAGTTGTTCGATCGCATTCTGTTGGCATAAATGTATTCGATTAGTGATGGGATTAAACCGCGAGTGGATTCGAACATTCACTGATCAAATTTCAATCCTTTGTATTTCGAAAAAGAAAAAAAGAAAAGCTTTGAAAATGTGTGTAAGACGATCCTTGAAGACTTGAACTTTCCAATATTGCTCGAAACTCGAATACTTCGCTAGAAATTCTTCGTTCGTTTGGAATTAAATTTTCTTGCTTATCTCTTGAAAGTAAACTATTCCAATTCTCATACACGATTTCATAATATATATATACATCTCGTAAAATAATTTAATTTAATATTATTTTTTTCCTAATCGATTTTTACAAAATGAATTTTCCGATTATACATTTCCAAATATTGTGCTCTTTCGTGATACAAATTTGATTCGATAATTTGACATTTCTATCGTACAAAAGCGCACAATCAAAACGAAATTAAATCGTCCGTTTAAAATCCCTCCCCCTCGAATGGAAGGAAAAACAGGGCTGTCGTCAAATAAATTTTTTCACCATTTTCGTTTCGAATTAAATTCAATCGCAAAATTCGATTCCATCGCATGCTACTCCGCATGACAGTTTCAGATCCGATACCGAGTGGCATTTCGAACGAGATTCAAATTTATTCGAAGGAGATGTTTCCTCCAGCGTGGAACAAGCTCCGCCGTTTTACGAGTTCATCCGTGGCGCGTCCGTTTAATTCGTATTTCGCTTCCGGCCCGAATGGAATAACGCTTCGAAATTATGCCTCGATGTTTTCGCGAAACTTTATCGTTCTTGGCTGGTGCGCGAAATGGCCGACGTTAATCACAGGATTATGCGCCTTTAAATGCATCCCCTTCCCCTCCCCCGCCACGCGGAGCCGGGAACCATTTGCTCGGAAGGATCACTTTTCTGATTGATGGCATTATTACGCCGCGTGCAACTTTTCCTCCTAGCTTTGCTATCGGTTCTATTTCATCGGAGGGGGGGATGAAAAAAGAAAGAAAGAAAGAAAGAAAGAAAAAAAAATGACCGGTGTCGCGATTTCGTACGTTTTTGAAATTGAACGATCGCAGTTTGTCACGGAGAAATTAATCGTTAGTTTTGATGGATCGCGATAAAATGGAAGATGGTAACCACTAGTTGTATCTAGTTGTATCAATATTACTCGACGCTTGATTTTTCAGTATTTTGTCAATAATTCTGTATATCCTTTTGTAAATCAAATGCTGCGTGGTGAATGACTTCTTTTTTTTTTTCGTTTATTGGAATATCAATATATTATTATCTTATAATTAGGTTTTAATTGTTTTCAACAGCTTGTTTCTTGTTTTCTTCATTCGTGCATTACTTATATACACGTTGAAAATTGTTATTAATTTTTTAGCGAAGAATACGTTAAGTTGTAACGATGATGTATATATATCTCGCGTATTTTAAAATTTAACAACGAGCATTTTAACGATAAAAACGGGATTGATAAAAAAAAAAAAGGAAAAAAAGAAATGTTAATTCTTTTTAGTTGCAATATTAAATGGAAATGACGTGTATTGATGTTAATATTATCAAAAAGTTTTGAATTATCGAAAAAAGCATTTTACATTTTATTATTATGTTAAAAACAGGAATATGAATATTTGCAATCCGCTCGATTTTACTTAAAACTGTACGGTTTTTATACGATATCATAAAAAATGTTTTTTAACTTCATAACCATAAATTTCAACATTTTGAATGATATCGAGATTTGGCCTGATTAGTCCGACAGTATATTTTCCCTGAATCACACGCCGGTCCAATGCGGGTTATTACCACTGACGTGACGTTTATTTTTGAGATTGCATTTTCGAATTATCCTTAAATTAATAGGATACGCGTATAGAATTTTAGAAAAAATTTTAGACGCGTAATAACTTTATTTAAATATACAAATATATATATATTTTTAAATGACACGTATAATAAATTAAACAAAAAAAAAAAAAGAAATACTTACTATTTCCAAATTCAAATCAATTCTCGAATAAGTGTAACTGCATTACGAATATAGCAAACCAAACACGTAAAATGTGCGAAAGCTTTGTACCACCATCCAAAAATATTCGTTATTCGTTCTGACAGTCCACTCCACTGTTTTTCCACGTCGAAGCTGAAAAATTCTTCTGATTATTTTTCCATGAAAGTGCCGTATTCACAGTTTCGCGGCCGTGCATCGGTTAAAATTTCACTTTTTTTTTTTTAAACATTTTTTTTTTTTTTTTTTACAAATCGCGCACGACGAAAGACGAACGAAAATATTTATAAACGGGAAGGGAAACGAAAGAATTTTAATCAAAAAATTCCCCTCGCTCGCCCCCTTTATCCATTTAACGATTAAATACAATAAATTGCTACGTTCCAGCAACGTAATTTTCTACAATAAAATACAACCACCTTACTTTCTAACGATTCTAGCGATTTCTCGATAACACTTGCTATTCGAATTTGAAACATTCCTTATTTACCACATCCAGTTTTTCCAGTCTCTCGTACTCGTCGTAATTTTTATTCCTTTTTCTCGCGATCGACAGTACAACAATATCCTTCGATTTTGGCGTACGAGCAACGTATTTTTAGACGAAAGAAAAAAAAATACGGTGAAAATATCGACGTTGGAGGGGCGCCTATTTATTTGGAAATGATACGCGAGTTGTGTTATCACGACACTTGTGTGGAGGTACATCGATCGAGGGTGCTACGTACGCCACTTTAATACCTGCATAAATGGGACGGCGCTAAATCAAACGGTGCGCACACCGATTGGGTTCGCCCGATCGAACCTCATAAAAGTTGGGCCGAAAGCGAGAAGGATAGATCGACGAGAGCGGAATAGGAGGAAGAGGAAGGAAAAAGAAAAGGGGAGAGAAAGCGAGAGCTTATGATTGCGTGCCAACGTTTCGTTAAAGCGCGTTCGTTGCCGTGAGACTTATCGAACTATCGGCTTTTCCTTCCAAAGAGTAACCCTCCCTTTCATTGACCCAGATAAAGAAAGCCTAGGCCTCGTTTGTCCCGATGGCTTGACGTTTATCGGCGAAAGATATATGGAAATTACGGGAATCGAACAATTCCACCGTTTACCCCCCCCTCGTTTCTCTTCCTCCTCCCTGGCGTGTCTTTACCTGTTTCCGCTGTAGGTTGGATTCTATTTTTTTTCTTCATTCTTCATTTTATTATTCGACTCTTTGGTTAACGAATGAAACGAGAAAGTATCCTTATGCTCGAATCAAAATTAATCGTAATTTGTGATAATTAATAAGGATAATATTTTTTTAATAATGGAGATAGATTTTTCTTGACATTAAATGAAAAGAAATTCTTTCATTTTATATTTTTCTGAAAAGAATTAAATATAAAAAAAAATGTACTCTGTCCGTTCATATAAATAGCATTAAAATGTTAGATATATGTTTATTTATTAATCACTGATAAAATCGATGGAAATAATCGATAACTGGATTAAATCTTCCCTGATAGAACGAAATAGAAATTTCCTCAGGAATGGAATTCTATTTTCTTTTTTTATCCTTCCTTATATCGATCTTAATCGATCTATCCAAGTGTTAAATTACGACGAGAGGGATTTTTATTAGGAGATGAGGACGGACCTCGGCGAGAAATTTATCCATCTCGAAAGATTTGATTCGGATGGTCCTCGACTGGCTGTAACGGAAGCCTTTTGTCAATTGTTTGACGATGAAAAGTTTCGATTGCTCGTTATCTGTTGCGTTCTGATCGTGAAAGCATTTTAACCGGTTGAAAGTTAATTTATCGCGATTTCGATTTCCATCGTGTTTCATTTCGTCTTCCCCCTTTTATCGGTTTTCGAAGCTCTCTCTCCTTTGCGTTTTACTCTCCGCTCATTTTTTTTTCTTTTTTTTCCCTTCTTCTTCTTCTTCCTTTTGTTCCTCGACGTTTACGAATGGTTCAAGTTCGGCAACTACTCAGGAAAGTTCGATTTGTCGCTTCGATGAATCGGACACTACCTTCCCTTTTGCTTTTTACCAGTTTTTAACTTTACGTCGTAGCGAAATTCCTTAATTTCGATATATTTTATCGATGATTATTCGAAGAGATTTCGTCGTGGAGATGCTTTAAGTCGAGCGTATTCTCGAAAGAATATACATTCATTTCTAAAAAATGAATGATAATAATAGATCTTAAACCTGCGAAATTATATTTCGATATTATTGTATTCCGCGTCTAATTGAAATAACTTTAAACAAACGCGTTAACTTAAGCTTTACTTTTATAAGTATTCAAATTTCAACCAATTAATTTTCCGGCTAATTAAGCGCTGAATCCGGGACGGAACGTTTAGTCGTGAGCCATGGCGACCATCCGCCGATTAGAAAGAAAATACGAGGAAAGTAGAGGGCGCTGGCGAGGCCGTTACCTGCACTTGTCGTCCCCTTGACGATGGTTGCCGCGTAACGCCGACGTCGAAATTGCAAAAATTCTCCATTTTCCCCATTTGTTTCCTCCTCGTTATACAAAGCTCGACGAGAAATTCTTCTGTTCGCGCAACAATGGCGGATCGCACCCCCATTGGTGCGATGACGGAGGTTCTTGAAGTATCGTCCACGAGCGCGACGAATATCGATTAAACCGCCTCCCCTTCTCACGGATAATTAGTTAGATGCACGGAGTTTTTAACGACACGCAATATCAAATTGGAAAAAAATGGAATCGTAGATCCTTTATTCTTTTCCTTTTTCCGTTCGCTTTATATTTTAACGAGCCAGTGAAACAATTCCACGATTATCTGATTATGTTCTTCGAATAATGGAGAATGATCGTTGAGAATTTCTTCCATGTGTCTCGATTTGTAAAATCGATTCTACTGTTTTTGAGAATCTAAGCTTTTTAAATTTAATAATTCACTCCGTTCATCGAACTCTGCTTAAGATTTAATGCAATTTTCTCTCATAATTTTTAAAAATAAACGATCATTCTCCCTCCTTCGGGAAGGAGCCCAAGATTGAAAATCGACGAGCGCGATTTTCTTTCGAATTTCGATGGAGGAATTGGATCGAACGTGTACTTAATTGCCTGGATTTGGAATGGGGAGGGAGAGAGAGAGAGAGAGAGGTTCGGTGGAAAACGGTTGCTCGTACTGTTTGCCCTGCACGGTGTGCAACGGCCCTTTGTGCAACAACGAGACGGCCGTTAACGTTAGCCGCGCAATTATAGCCTGTGTGCGCCCCGGGTATGCCGTGTCATGAAAGAAATACATTAATAGGACGTTGAGGCTCGTAAATTATTAAGCGTGCAAACGTCCGACGAAATTGCGGGAGAACGATCCACGAGGAGGTGGTGGTATATATGGCCGGTGAAAATTTAATAACGCACGTTCGTCCTGTCTGATTGCAATCCAATTAATTACGCGGGGATATTTATTAATCGGCCGTTTCCGAGTCGCGGACCCCGAAACGGGGCTTATTGCGTTTGCCGGGCAAACAGACGAAATTGCAAAACGTGCGGGGGTCCGTCAACTTTTCCGAATTAATTTTATCATATACATGGAGGAGCTTAACGAGGGCCTTGAATAACCGTGAGTCGAATTGAGTCTCTTTTAATTTCGTTCTTTTTTTTTTTTATTGTTGTACCACTTGTCGATGGAGGTGTTTATTTCGTGATATAATTGAATGTTATATTCTTTTATCTTGGGTCGCAAAGGAGTCCTCATCTTAAGTGGATGAGAATTGATTCAAGGATATTTATTGAAGTAATTAGATATTTATCATACGTTTGAGGAATTCAGATACACGCGAAAAATGTACAAAGATGAGAGAAATTGTGATTTACGATAATATCGAGGATATATTTATACTGAAATATCGGATTCTATCGTAAAAAAAAAAAAAAGAAAGAAAGAAAAAAGAAGGAAGCAAAAATTTTTTTTCTTCGTGTATTTCAGATATTTCAAGCTAATGCCTTCAACCGCGATTCCATAACAAAATTTTATTTGCGTTCCTCTCATTCTGGCCGTTATTGCATCCCCCTCCTCCCCCAATTCAAACGTATATTTAAGGTTCGCCAGTTTGAACTGGTCGCAGAAAGCGGTGGCCGATAATTTCAAATTTATGTTAGCTCGGATAGGAATGGTCCAAGTTAAATAGATCCGGATATTGAAAGATGCGCTGAATTTCCATGACTGCCTGGATAGCGGTTTATACGATCGGTATATCGATGTTCTGCCCACGTTCATAACGTTCATACCGCTATTTCATTTTTCCCGATCGAGCTTCAACATTTTTCGTTTCCTACGTTCCGGAATGATAAATCCAAAAATTCTCTCTCTCTCTCTCCTCTTCACCAACCATGCCAACCGTAGACAACAGAATAATCGATTACAATCGTCGTTATCAGCACACCATCTACCATAATTTTCGACGAATTGCCGAGCTGGTTTGTTTGCCCCGCTTCGAGAAGCAAGAACCTCGACACACGGGATTATGCATCGACCCCGCTCGATAATTGCCAAGGAAGAAATGAATTGGTCTGCTAAACGCTTTAGCAGGAATCGTGCAAAGTTAATCAATCGTTTGGCAAGCTCGATAATTCAACCTCTCCTCCAACTCTATTAAAGTACACGCGTAGTTTAATATCGGCGAGAGCGAGGCTGAGTAACGAAATCTCGTACTAATGGCTGATTCTCTCGCGCTGCTGAAATCGACCCACGAGATGAAAAAGAAGAAAAAAAAAGAAGAGAGGGAGAGAGAGGGAAAGATTGTTGGAGGGGAAAAAGGCGGGTAATCTCGTTTGCGCGGTTCTGTCTCGTGGATTATTATTAATTTATTAGCGGTTTCGTGCGAGCGTACGGTGTATTACCGGGGCGCAAATCGTTAGCGAAAAATAATTAAAACGAGAGGGATTTTATCTGACCCGTGCAAAACCGGCAATTGGTGAACGCTGGTATCCAGACTCGAATGCAATTAAAACCCCCCCTCTCTCCCCCTCCCTCGGTTTCTAGTTGTTGCCCGCCCGTTTGATCTGTCGAGAGAAAAGGCTGTCGCGGATCGATACCGCGATTCCTCGATAAATCGTTACATCGTTCTTTTTTTTTTTCCTCGTCTAAAAATGGCAAATCGTTCTTTATGGGTTACACATTGATTTTTAATACGGTACAATTGGCCTCTTCCGTCCTGTGATGACGGATGATAAATGCGAGGTGATGGAGCGTGAACTAACTCCGAGGTAAATTTGATTCGTTGCGGATATAACCGTTTGTTGGTATGTTCTTCGCCATTGGAACCCACTTTTTCCCCTAATTTATTTTTATTATCTACTATCCTCTATTTCATCATTTCGTTATATTAATCTGTTCGAAACCTGTTGTGTGAGAATCTGGTTACAATATCAAATAAATATATTCGATGAAAATATGATTGATTCATTTTTACATCCTCGATGGAAAGATTTCATCGAGAAAGATAATATTCTTAAAATATCTTAATGTTGTTGATTAAAATTTCATTCTTTTTAAAAGAAGGAAATTGAACGATTGTTCACACATATATTTCCTTTAATACTCGTCGTATTATAAGAAAGGATAACGGAGTAACAATTATTTAAAGGCAGACCACGTTCGGGAAATCTACAGGACACGATTGGTCTGAGATATCGGAAACGGTTGGCCGATAGCGATCGGTCGTCATTCCGGTAACTCGGAATATTAATTGGTTTAATTAACTTGCCGAATTGCTGCCTCTCTCGCGGCTTGTCCTGGATTAATGTGTGATCAGATACACCGAGGGCAACGTCTTGCCTACGGGAGGCCTTCGTGAAATGTGTTACGCCGTTGCTCGTGCAGCCCCGATCTACCGGTAAATTCGCTCTATTAATCAGCTTCGACGATTCATTCAATGATTGAACATCGTTTAATTTGCGGACAATTCCTTGTGATCAAACGGTTTACGGGATAGATCGATTGAATTTATATTTGTACATAATTTTTGAATAATCTATTTTAATAAATTATTATTATTATTATCAGAAATTGTGTGTATATAGAGCAACAGTTGGACGAATGAGAAATGTTTTTTTCAAAAAGATCTGTTTAAATAAAGATGTCACGATGTTGGAAAAATCATTTGGCAATATACGTATTGATATTTAATCAAAGAATACGTATTAATCGGACATATGAATATTAAGATTAATATTTTACAAAAGATGAGATATAAATATTTGATTAAAATTAGAAATATATTGGATAAAGTTATTCTCCTGTTTCCTGATTCGATGATATTCGAAATCATGATATCAAAAGTCGAACGAATAAATTAAGTGGAAGTTAATTAAAATTAATTAGTGTTACAGAGAGAGAGAACTTATCGTTATTATATTATCATATAATTGCGTTACTTAATGGTCCCCATTTAATTGGCAATTAATATTCGATGGAGATCGTGAGATTCATTGGAGCGTTAAAAATCTTAGTTACGATTGAATTTTGACAAAAAGAAGAGGATATATACACGAAGCATTACAACGTTGTGTATTTCAACAACGAAACAATTGTATCTTCTATTAGTAATTTTATGATTTAATAATATCCATTTATAATCTATTAAATATTAATTTTGTAATAATGTATTTGAATATCCTAGAAATTCGTTAATCGTTTATGAATTATTTTGTAACCATGATTCATAAATTTATTATACTGGGAATATTATATAATTAATATCTTATTTCATATATTAATTTTTAATATTTCAATTATTAATATATTAATTCGCTACAAAATAATTTCTAAACAATTACCAAAATTCGACCAAGTCAAACTAATATTTATTAAGGAATTATTAATAAATCGAATCGTCGATAAAAAATCGTCCCAAAAAGAGAATGAATTACTTCAAATAATACAAAGAAAAATTCGGTATATCAGAAAGATCAAGAAAATCATATTTTAAAAGCTTTTTTAAAATATGGAACGAGGGAGACTCGTGAATGAAGTGTCACATAAATAATAACCTCTTGATCACGTTTCTTAATTATGAAAACGCTATACTTATGCGGCTGAAAATGCGCGGTTTCGATTTTCACCAGCCAAGGGACGGTGGAATTTCACGAGAAAATTAAATTACGTTTACGATGTGTTCCATGGCCGGTTAGAAAGAAATACAGAAGCCATTCTTTAATACGAGAGGGCTTACTTAAAACGCTTTATGCACGGCGACTAAGAGATATAATTTTCTTTAATATACTCCCGCTCGCTAGAGAACCTTAATATTCCGGTTAATTAAATCTTGTGCAAGTATAAAATCGCTCCTCAAGGATTTTTTTAAGGGCTGCAATTATCGAGTTCACGACGAATTTTCTCTCCAGTTTTATTATTTTTATCTTTGTATCGTGTTGCTGGAGGAAAATTACGGAGGAGATTAATCTCAAAAATTAAACGGAAGAAAAAAAATTGCGCGATTTATGAAATATTTATCTAATTTGAAATTTAATCAATTAATCTATTTACTTCGTCGATGTAATAAAATCCTAATTTTTGAAGTTTATCTGAAACAATATATTTCATATTAAAATTTCATTGCATCGATACACAAGTCACACAATATATTCCATAATATTAATTCTCTTAAAAACAGATATAATTGCACAACTAAAGCAAATAAGATATACAATATCATTCAATCTTTCCTTCCTCTAATTATTGTTTATACACTCATCTAAGAATCACATTGAAAACAATACACATCTCGATTACGATACAATACCTCCAAGTAAATATCTATAATCTATCAATATTTCGAAGAAACAGATATTGTAAATAATTTTCTATTTTCATATCTTCAAAATTCAGAAATCTTCTCTCCTCAACATTCCCCTTTCCATCGTATATATTCGTTTCACCAGATGTAGAGTAATACACATTCGATCGAGCAAACCAATTCCACTCGTAATAGGTGGTGGACGGGTTTTATACAGGGCATCGTATCCCCTCGTTTCCGCTTCCACTCCACTCCTCCACGCTCCTCCCGTTCCACGGATGAGAAACGATCCTAGCCGCATTTCGGAAACAGGATTCTCACGAGACGTCTGCCATCCTGGCCACGCGTGATCCTCCCACGCCGCAAAGACTGTCAAGACCCCCTCTCTCTCTTCCTCCCCTCTCCTTGTCCTCTTGCAGTTTTGATCTCGCCGGTGATGCGAGATAGGAGGAGGAGGAGGAGGAGGAGGCTAAGAAGAAAAGGAGCTTGGAGAAGGAACATCCTGGGAAATAAGATTCTGACTTTCTTCTTGACGTGTCTGTCTTCTTCCGGCTGCTGGAGAATCTTCGAGGTGCAACGAGGTGTGGAGTATCGGGGAGGAAAGGGGGAGAGGGAAAGGTAGAGCAACGGAGATAAGGCGGAGGGAGGAGGGAATAAGGGAAATTCTTTACACTAGCAGACGACCAGGGACGATGGTGTGCGCATTGTCTTTGTCTGTGCCCGTCGCCAGACCACCACGGTACAACCGCGCGCATCTGACATGGGATTTACATACACTGCCCCCTCTCCCCTCTCTTGCGAGGGGATCCGAGAAAAATGGTTGGACGCGGGAGAATATCCCGAAAGTATGAATGCCTGCCGGAATTTTATTCCACGTTGGATCGACAACAGGAGGGGAAGAAGGGGGCCGTGTGATCGAAAATCCCTTGATCACATTCTTGGAAAGAAGAAAGATTTCCCTCGATCTTTTCTTGGAGGATTGGTCCAAGTGTCGTGGCGAATTCCTAGTGTGACAAATTATTAGGTATTTGGTGATCGATTGAAGAGGTATAAATTTTTTAAAATCGTGAGATTTGATTCTTTAATTGTGTCGGGAATTTTATTGTGAATTATTCTAGCGAAGTTAGAAATCAATGCAGTTTTATGTAGTTGAATATAATTAGATAGTTTCAACTTTTAACTTTTTCCAGAAATTTATAAATAATCTCGTAATACTCATAAGTATATGATCGATTTTAAAATGTGATTTAAAATTTCTCGAATATTAAAACATACTTTGTATTCTGAATCGTCGAAATTTTTACAGAGAAAGTGAGAAAGCATCTTACGAATAATCGTCATCGTTATTCCCAATTATCAATATTTAATTAATGTTCACAATTGATACGAAAGGGTGGAGCAGAGACAATTTCCACGGTTTTTTTTTTCATAAAAGCCGAGTGAAATTTCTTCGAAATGTTTATTTCGTTTCTTGGTAAACGCTTGTCGTTCCACTTTCGTACTACTTGGAAAAGGGGGAAGGCCCAGCCCCTTGGCGGAACTTGACAAAGAAACGCGACACGGGGTCGCGAGTTATCGAATTTCGATCACGTCCCTTTCCTCGTGTACTTTCTTTGAATTGGCGCGAATATCGGTGGAAAACCTCGTCGCGCTTTTGCGGTCGCAAATTCAATTTAGCACGTGCGTGCGCGCGAGAGAAACGTGTGTAAAGAAGTTGAAAGAGGTCGTTGATTGAAATGGGAAAGATAGAGAGAGAGAAAAAAAAGAGTTTAATCAGATTCTCCTCCCATTTTTTAAGCGCGATCTTCCTTAAACGAACGCGATTCTCGTGGACTGATTATCGGTTCATCTTATATAAAGTTTCGAGGAAGATCGAATGTAGGTCAACTATTTTCGTAATTATGAACGAGATATTTCCATTTCATGATGTAGGTGAATTGGTATGAATGAAATATCTCGTGTTATAATTTTTTTTACGTGCAGCATACATTTCGCGTACCTTTTATTAGGATATATGAATTTCTCTTTCGAAATTGTGTGGCAAAAATTTCAAAGACACTTTGTCGATAGGAATATGTTGAAGTTGGTAAGAATAGTAATGTAATATTACAAATTTTTTTTTATAAGTAAAACGTATTATGCTGAATATATATTAAAGCTATATTACAACGTTATAAATATTTTTGCAGTGAAAAGTACGAAATTAAATTAAAAAAAAAAATTGCTATTCAACCCCTTTTTCTCGTTTTCTGTTTAACCAGTTACCGAGATATAATAGCTCAAAGTTTTCATAGCACAGAGCCCTAGTGATCTGGTAACCTACATATTTTCTAGGAGTCCATTTCTTTACACGATATACGATATCTCGAGAAATCGTTTCGAAGAAGAAAATCCATTCCTCTATAATGATCCTTCGTTCGTTGTTCATCTTGGAAGTTTATAGCGATTCAAAGTATTCTTAATTATAATTATTTAATCGAACTTGTTCTCGTTCATCCTTCTCACTCACATCTTTCTTATATAAACTCTTCTTCAAGCAAATCGCGAAGGTTAACCAGGGTTGATGTATCGAAAACAACCCTCGTCCGCTATCTAGACGGCTTATCATATCCATCATTCTACCCTATTTGTAAGGGTTCTGCACAAGCTTGGCTCCGTGCAGAAAACACGGATTCTCCGCGTATGTAGGTACAAACAATCTCAAAGCCAGAGCTTGACTGCTCCGCTCTTCGTAACCACGTGAATCGAATTTCTCTCGTGCCTTTTCTTGCGTTATTATGGGGAGGGAAGAGTGGATGGAATGATAAACATGGCCGTATAAAGCACGCAATTAAGTCGGGATGTAAAACAGTTTAAGGTTTACAGTCGTGAAAATGTCGGTAATATCGGTGATAATATAAAGTTTTCAAATTATTTATCTATATATATAGTGTATTTTAAAATTAAAAAAAACGCTTGCATTGTGAAAATTTTGCAACAAAATGGATGAATTGAAATAAATTAAAATGTCTTGAAATTTTGAAATTTAATATCAATATATATATATATTTTTTTTTTACGATTTGCTGTATCAAAAGAAGCATTTTAATCGAAACAATCCAAATAATAATGAACGAATCCCAGGGATCGTGATACGGTGGTGGAACCGGCGGAATTAATTAAAATTCGCTTTTAAAGCAAACGGCTGTTAAAGTAAACCGGCGACTTAAATCTGGAAAATTGTTGGGAAGGCGATTAACGAGCATCCGCCTCCGACGTGAAATTGCATTTTTAATAATCGCCCTTTCAAACCGAGGAAACGTTATTAACCGTACCCATTCCTTTATATATTTACAAACAACATCCGCCTCCCTCCCCCCTGTTTGATTCCATTCTAAGACCAAGAAAATTCTATTTTAATCGCGGCCAATAAAAGTATAATTTCCTTTCCTCTCGACTGTTTGGAATACCAGACGATAACCTCCCTTTGCTCTTCTTCTCGGCTATCACCGCTCGTTACTTCCTCTTTTATTTCTAGCAACTGAATATCTGTTATGTCTTCTCCATCTGTTATATAAGTAAACGCGTTTAATATCTTTTCCTGAAACTGAATCTGTTAAGCTTTTTCAATTTTTTTATTGAGAAGAACATATTCTCTGTTTCAAAAAGTTTCAAAAAGCGAAACGTAATTTGTTTCAAGATGGATCCATTGTAATCCGTGTTATTTTTATTTTTATTTTTATTTTTTCGAATTAAAAGAAATGGTTTCTCTGAAATTTAAAATGTATCAAATGAATCAAAAGATAATCTCTTAATTCTAAATGTTCCAAAGAATATAGAACACGTTGCGAGGCATCCAATTTTACAATTATTTTTTTTAGTTATTTTACAATTATTAGATATATATATTATAGTTAGATATTGAAATTGAACAAGGTTTTGAAAAGTTCGGGAAGCGTTTGTATCTATTTATTTCGAGGAATTAACTAGGACATCTTATTATCTCACATTTTGAGCTCGTAAGCCGTATTTACGAGCTAAATCCGTTCCCACTTGGAAACAGAAAAGTTTGGACTCGTGTCGTCCCCATTGGGCTTCCTAACGCTTTCATTCCGCTATTTATACCGTACAAATGAATTACGTTCATAATTCTATTTGCATTCGGCTAAAATTTGTTTCTCCTGTTTCGCGTAATCACGTTATACGTTTTATATCTCTATTTCTGAGCAAACGTAACAATAAATATTTAAAATCGGAGAAAATGATTAAAAATTATATAAATATCGATTATTTTTTTTAATATTCTACCATCAATTTTTCTGCTTAAATAAATTGATTCGATGTTACGTTCTTATACATCTTTATATGCTAATAATAATATTTTCTTATAAACTTTCTATTGTCGTATACAAATTTCTTTATCCCAAAAAAACATTCGACGATTCATTCACCCTTCAATGCATAATCCTCGCGTCGAATTCGAAATCTTCGTTGTTCTCGAAATAACGAAAGGTGGAAAAATGAGTTGCTTGGACTCGGGAAAGAACGAGATGTGTGTGTGTGTGTGTGTGTGTATGTGTGTAGAGATAATCTAAACGCGAGGTGATGGAGAAGTGGCAGGTCAGATTAGGCGAGTTGTCAGCCCGTGATGGATGGACGCGAGGCACGTACGGGCGAAGATTCCCTTCCCCTTTTTGCTTTCCACGACCTCCTCCTCGCCTTATTTTTCCTTTCCAGTTCTATCTTTTAACGGTGGCGCGACGAGCCATCCACCGTTCTGCCACCGTATTGTCTTTCGCTCCCTCCAATTTCCCGATTTCTTGCCCCGAACAACATATGGCAGTTGTTCGATCCAATTTCTTTCGGTTCAGAAAACTGGAAGCTGTAGAAGCGGCTCGTAGATAGTATATGAAAACACGAAGCTGGCAAAATTTTCACACCGGGTTTATCGAATCGGAATGTCGCGGATATTGAATCGTTGAATTAAAAATCGTATACAAGTAGATTGAAGAGATATAATTTTAACACTTTGTTTTTTTCTTTCTTTTTTGATCTCGTTATATAATAATAGTAAGTAAATTAATCTAATGATCGGTCTTTAGGATAAAGTATTAGCGATTTATAGAAAGGCAATCTAAAATATTTTAAACCAGTCCAATTTCCTTTCAGCTATTCTTCACGTCACATTCACTTGTGAAAAAATTATAAATTATTAAATTATAAAATATTAAATTAATTAAATAATTATAAATTATTAAATTATAAAATTATAATAGTTTTTACCATTATTCTCTCCATTCATCGAAATGTACACACGTTACTCTTCTTCTCTCCATTCAGTCTCGAAGTAATTCGCCACGCTTTATTTAAAACGCGTGGCAATCTTCTGATTCGATCGAAAACGATATCATATCCACTTCATAATCGGTCGGCCGGAAACTCTACTCTGAAATATCTGTCCGGGAAAGAGAGTATTTTTCAAAAGAGACAATTCCACGTTTTCTCTGTGTCACTCGGCTCTGAGTTGAAACCTAGCTAGATTACCGCCTAACCCATTCCTTCGTCTCCGTCGTATTCTCTCCCTTATTCTTGGAGGGCGTGCAAACGTGTTCACGCCCCAATTCCCAGTTTCTATGGGATCGAGGCGGGCGAAAGGAATATCAGAAATATCGTAACGATGTGCATGCATAAAGTTGCTTTGTTCGCATCCTTTTTACACGGCTACAGAAATTTCAAATATTCTTCTTAAGCTGGGCCTCCCATATTCAGATGCAAACGTTACGTCCATACGTGTTTGTACACAATGGGCGACTCTCATTCTGCGTACCGAGTTAAACGAAACACGAATCTCGTTTCAGCTTTTATACTCGACTTAATTATATTTTTTCTATAGTAATGAAATAATCTAGAAGAACAAATTATCCCTTCGATTCAATTACCATGGAACATACGTGAGAATGAAATATTCAATTCTAAAATTCTCTGAAATTTTTCTTCACCGTCTTAAGGTATCATTAATCTCTCCTTTGTATGTAAGCGTGTTAATAGTGGTGTATCGATTGCGAGAAGAAAAGAAGGAGTAAAATTTATTTGACAAATGAAAGACACGTTTAATCTAGAAGATATTTTAAAATAAATTTGTCTGACAATCTCTCTAAGCCCGGATGTTAATCGAAAACGATTGTGTTTATCCTCCGCACAGCCTATACAATATTTAAACGCTTATCTATCATAGTGACTCGAGATATAATGCAAGTCAAGTTCTTCTAAACGAACGATCCTACGTATCGATCTTCACCTTCGCTAGTACTAGTCTTTTAAAATAATTAATTAACCTCGAAATCCAACGTGTATATTCTTCTCTTCCCAAAAGAACGAGCAACGATTCACGGTTCCGAACTGGTGTCTCGACAGACTTTCGACTTTCGATTTTAATCAAATTTCCACGAAATCGTTCCAGTTTTCGCACTGGTTATCCCAAGCGTTATCCCACGCTCCCGCTCATCAACGTCCCCAACGGCTCTCTCAAGACGGACGATACGTTCACGCTCTAATTCCCCGTCGCTGTGCGCAAAGGTCTTGGAAAGGGCTGCTATGCGGGGTGCACCTTAATACCCCTTTTCCTTCGTGCCCAAAGCGACAGTTAGAATCCACGTATTTCCACGTCTATATATATATATATATATATATATATATATATATATACACAAAGGAATGGTGTATACGTGTCCTTTTGCTTGCACACCGTTGCCTCGGCCACCCCGGTACAAACGAGAGTCCAGTCGACCGGAAGGTGAGCTCGCACGGAGCGTCCGCCTCAAGCCTGCAAACGTGTCTCTACCCGTTTCCTCAATTTGTGCTTGCGGCCCTCTCCCAGACGAAGCCAGACGTACGGGTAACGAGCGTTCGTGCACGATGACGAGCACGAGCGCATTTTTCACCGCAACGATCGCGGCTACACCTACCAATGGGAGGAGAGGGATAGGGGAGGGGATTAGAGGGAGGGGGAGGAACATCCGCGAAACAGGCGGAAAACGTTTATTAAACGTTCTCGAGACAACGTTGTGTGGAAGATCGTCGAGAACTGTTTGGAAAAGTTTCCTTCTTTGACCCGAATTCTGATTCTTTTTCTTCGAAAATGTACTGCGTTCTCGTGAGAGAATATATATAATATGTTAGTGAAACATATTCAGCTGGTTGTTAATTTTCGAATTTGTTGAAGCGTGATTAGTGGAATTATTATAGTTATGCTAAGAATATAATATCGACGATATGAAGAAATATAATCCTCCTCCAAGAAGGAATTTTCATATTGGAGAGGAGGGGAGTATTAATTTCGATATTGGCCGAAAATTCCCATACGGTCCTCCTCCTCCTCTCTTCCATCTCTTTACATCTCTATCTCTCCCTCGATTTTCCTATTTTTTTCCTTTTTTACGCCGAGATTTAGCGCGCCGCTCGTTTTTTACCGCGCGTGCCACGCACACGAAGCGCGCACAACGCTACAAAAGCGCTTTTTGAAACAAATTTATTGCCCGCGCGCGCGCTGGGTCCGCGCCGCGAACACGAGGCGAACAGAACGGAACCAACCACCCTCCACTCTCTCCCTTCTCCCCCTCGAACCGAACTTTTCTGTACAACCGCGTCCTCTTTTCCATCGCCAGGGCGTAGTCTCGACATTTACGTCCCGCTGCATTTTTAAACCCGTTTCGTCGGGAAACATTAGCCGTCCCTGTCACCGGTGGCGTCCGTGTGTAATCCGAGGAGAGAGAGGGTGAGAGCGAGAGAGAGAAAGAGAGAGTGTATAATCGGGGGAGGCAAATTTTTTGGCCGGCGCGAAAAAACCGAAAAGCCGATTCTCCACCTGTCCGGGCCAGGGATGAAACGATGATCCGATTAGCGGCGGGTACTGCGCTCGTTCACGATCGACGACGGCTTGCCTCTGTTTATCGGTGTGCGACAGTTGGTTTGACGCGACGTTGACTTCGGTTACTTCGTACTGTTTTATTCAACGTTTGTTTCGCGAAAGATTCTTGGAAGATTTGTCGAAGAAGAAATTGAGGAGACGGTAGCTTCAACTTTATATGGATTTATTATTCGATGTTCCTTCTTTTTTTTTTTTTCCTCGAGATTGAATCACGACGAACATTTTACATATTCGATGATGAAAAATTCGTCGAACGAAATTTAATTTAACGTGTCTAACTCGCGACGAGGACTTCCTACTCCGCGCGAGAAGACCAGTTAGCAGGGACGATTTGCCGGATGAAGGATATCTGAACGACGCCAAAGGAAGCGAGACGCGAACACGGTGGATGGATGGATGGAGGTCCGTCAGGAGGAAGGGAATCGGCATGAAAATCCCAGTCCCACCGTTTACTTAATGATGAAAGTTTCTGTGAACGAGTCTCGAGTTTCCGGAAGCTCTTAAACCGGATTTAAGGTGGACGGGAAAGCGAGAGAGAGAGAGAGAGAGAGAGAGAGGAGCGACCGTCGTCACGTCACCGGTTCCACGTTGGAATCGGCGTTGGAATTTACCGGGGAAAGTTACGCCCGATTTGAGCGTGATAAGCTCGTTCCTGGCGATTTACTGCCGGTGCGCATATTATCCGAGTACGTGCACGCGTACCGGGGACACGGTTGATATTAAATATTCGAGAAAATGCCAGGCTGATATGTAAAATACGAAAGCGAGTCGATGGTGCGGGGACGGCGCGTAGGGATGGGATCGAGCGGCTCGCGAATACGTTCAAATAAATTGGTAAATTTGTATTGGGGAAGGATGTTTATTCAGAAATAGAGTGTTTGGATTTTTTAAGATTTTTTTGTAGATAATAGTTTATTCAATTTTACAATTCTTTTTTGTGTGATATTTATTTTTTAATCTGCTGTAGAGTAGGTATCCTGAAGAATAGGATAGTATATTATCGATGAAATAAGAAAAAGAATGGAATCGAATATTGTATTAATGAGATATTAATTTTAAATAGTTATAAACAATTAAATTCATCAAATGTCTATACGTGGATTTTCTAAATTTTTGTAAATTTCAATTTTTCATAAATTTTCATAAATTAAAATTGCATTAAAGTGTCGAATATATATAATTTTAATTTAAGAATTAAAATTTAAAATATCTTTTTCCCATTCTTCTTCTCGAAAAATATTTTCTGCAAAACTTGCGAATTCTCGTGACTTTTTCGCGTATAAAATTATTATTTTCCAAGCAATATTCGAAATTTCACATTTCCACATTGGAAATTGACTTTGATTCGTATTGAACTTGATCCCATCTCTGGGGTGGCTTTTCATGGCTTTTAGTACGGGGCACAGTGTTTCGCTTTTGTGTTGGAGCAAAATTTTGCATCGTTCAGACAGGCATTAGCTACGGTCTCTCGAAGTATTTATGCGTTTGAACAGTTGGCTGAATTCGTGGACGATGGATGAATCGTGATTCTGAAACTGATAATACATAATGTAGAATAGAATAATGATAGATAGTAGTGTTTATATAAAAACAATTTAGAAGATTATTTCAACTTGAACTTCATAAAATGATGAAAATGAGAGAGAGAGAAAAAAATGAATAAATAAAAGAACGTTTACTTTTTCTCTCTTTTACGATTAATTAATTTAAATTATGAATAATCTTAATCGCAAATATTCGGATTGATTGGATTACGGAACGCGTGTATAAAAGTTTGATGGGTATCGGGTTGCAGTTGGTGCAATCCAGCAGCAACAGCCCCCTGTCGAATCGCGATTCTTTGATTAAAATGAAACTACATCGTTCGATGTTACGAATTTATATATGCAAATTAGGATTATATCGGGTGGAATCGGTGTGCGCGAATATCGTTGCGATTCGTTTCTGGCAAATTAAGCGGCGGACACATTTATGAATCAAGTACGTACACTCGTGTACACTTTTAATTAGCATTCATGAATCACATTTTTGCAAATGATATACTTGTAATCAATGAGTAATTCGAAAATTTTCATTTCGCGTGATTTCAAATGCTTTCGAGTTATAAATGTTAAACACGAAACTTTTACAGATATGCCCGCCAATTATTCAAATAGCTCCATTATAATTCGAATTTCATTTAAAATCATATATCCTTGTTTTAATTTGTTGATTCTTTCTCTCTCTCTCTTTTTTAATGAAGGATTATAAGCTTTTCAGAAATCATTATTCGTGTTTTTATCAGAACATACGATTACTGTAACTTTTATTATTCACAACTTTTCACAACAATTGTATAATTTTTCGTGTATTATATTTCATATATCATTATCATATACTATTAGCATATTTATCATATTTATCTTTTTCGTGTATCTCATTTTTCACATATTATTATTATTTCATTTATTGTTGTATTAATTGATACAAATTCCCAATTCTTCTCTTTTTCTCCATCACAAACCCTTATAATTTTTCCCCTTTAGAAATTCACCAAACTTCTTCGAGAATACGTACATGATTCTAACGAAACGAAGCTAACAATCCACGTAGTAAATCGCAGCCAAATTCCATCAAATTCGAGATCATTTCACCTTACGAATCTCTTATTTGCCATTAGCCCCTATTCTTCGCTTCTAATTTCACTTCGACCCCGTTTCCGCGTCCCTCGATAATTTCCAAACTTGCAGAATCAACATTCGAATTTTCGAAAACGCGAGGTAAATTAAACAATCACGGCGCTGAACAATAACCAACCCCTCTCCTCTCCTCAAAACTTGTCGTCCACCTTCTTAACGCCGTAGTCACCCACCCACAAGTGGAGGGTAATATCTCACAATTATGGAAAATTCACTTATACGCGGATTATCCCCGCGCGAAAGTGTCGAAACTTCTACACTTCTGTGAGCGTTATATACGTGTGAAGGTCTGGTTGAACGGATTGTAATAGAGGGGCGGTGGTAAGACGCAATTTTCACCGAATACAATATCCAGGAAGATCGTGTGCAAGAAGAAAGGAGGGGAATCCTATCAAAGTTGAAAGTGCCAAAAGTTAACGTTGCTCGAATTGGGCGGCCAGCTTCTTCCTTCAAGCTTCTTTTTTTCGTCGAGACATTCCGCGCCTCTCTTACTCCTACTTCGTTTGAGGCCAAACGAAGAAAACTTTCGTTATTTTTTTTTTATTAAAAATAAACATCGAGACATAGTTGCGGATCTATCTTATTATCAAGAAAACAAAGATCATTTATTAAGTTCATTTGCACGATACGGATGCATAATATATTTGAAGTTTTTTATTGTGTTCATGAAATTCTTCCAAAAAAAATTCACCCTCTTATTTATCGATTTCTTATTCTCCTCTTAAATCTTTTATATATGTGACGCGCTACTTTTGAACTAGACTACGAAAGGAGTTGCTTGATCATCGTCATCGGTTTTATATCACTTACTCGAAACAAAGTAACAACAATTTTTTTCAAACAGACTTTTCGCCCCAACTTTTCGACTCGACGAGGGAAAATCCCCCTCCTCCCACACGCGCTTCCTTCTTTCTCTCCGAGTTCCAAACGGCATGATGCGGCCACAGGCGATGTGGTGGTAGTAGGGGGCGGGGGAGTGGAAGGGAAAAGTGCCGCAGGGGAAATAATACGGTCGAAAATCTACCCACCTAACCACCCCGGTGACGCTCGCGGGGACGAAATAACGGGGAGTCGCTACCGCGGAAAATTCAGAGTCAACGACAGCGTTATTGTTTTTCAAGAGTTTCCGGTATGAACGAGCGGACTATATAGACGGGGGAGAGGGGAGGGAGGACCGAGCACAGGGATTCTGGGAACAAGAGGGGGAGGGAAGGAGGAACCCTTTTGTACCTTCGTCGAGGTAACAAGTCGGGCCGAGGTTACTTTGAGACATCTTTGTCGCGGCGAAACGTCGTTACTCCCTTGTCGCGCTTTTCGAAGCGAAGGGATCGAAGCGAGGCGCCGCCAGATGGCGCGCGGCGCGATGCGGCGATATTTAATTACGGCCGTAATGGGCCGAGGCTTTGTTGCAAATACGTTCGCTTGTTGAATCGAATCGAAAATTGATGCGAGCCAATGTGTTGTGTATGCACGCTTTGACCATACGACGAGACGAGAACGGCAAATGAAGCTGGAAACGAAACTGTGTTGATATCGGTAAATCGTAAATTCTTGAAGATTCTTTCTTTCCCTTCGATATTTTGTACGAACGAATCTTTTGCTTTTTTATTAAGAATTGGAGCTCGAGGAATTTTTAACAACTCGTTGGCTGGGAAACGACTTCGATCGATCTTTTATTTACAAAATACATTAACGTTCGTAAAATATTAAATTCATTCGTGCCTCATTGATGCTATATTTGTCCATTAGGTGTGCGAATATAATGTTTGAATGGGTTTTCGATGCTTATAAAATGTTGATATGAATTTTTATATCGTAGAAAGAACATAAGAAAGGTTTCTCTTTTGTGAATTCAAAATCTCCAATTACCAAGATACCATAATGATTTAGATTAGTCCAGTATCCATATCCAAGCGTTCATCCAATTGTATATTCCATGCATTCATAACACTTACAACAATTACGATCTCCGTGTATAGTCCAAACAACCTCAGTTACATTCAACGTTAAATTGGTCCAACCTCCTCACGAATGATACCCCGCCCTCATCTCCATTTTGACCATCTAGACGAATCTACGCTCGCGATCTCTCGAAGCGACCGACGTCGAAACTGCGCATACGAGAAAAAAAAAAAAAGAAAAAAAGAAAGGGAAAGAACCATGGTACACGCACAATCCAGCGAATATTACCTTGTCCATTTTGTTTGATCGCTGCCGAAAAACTGGACGGGGCCCACCCCCTCTTTGTGCACGGCAAAGAGAGAGTGCATCAGAGGGAGACAGGTTGTTACCCTTTCCTTCTTTTTTCCACCAGTCTGCAAATAACTCGGCGCACGTTCGCCCAGAGATTCGCCTGTCCCCGTGGGAGACCGCATCTAATCAGGATGAATGGCCTAGCTCGACTTACACACTCTTCCAACCCCCCTCGTTTCACTCGATTCCGGGCCAAGCCATCGGTCTTCGTTACTGCGGATCAAAAAATTAAGTAACACTTTTCAACGTTTTCTTTTTTTCTCTCTCTCTTTCTTTTTAAAACAAAAATTTAAAGACTTGAAATTTAAATTTTAGCGATAATGCAAAATTAAGAATTCATATGTTGTGCTTGACGAATGATAAAAAACTGAAACACGAGAAATTTTTTGAAAAGAGATCCACGAAGCTTAAATCTCTAAGTTTGCTCGAGTTTACACGAAAAAAAATCGGAGGATCACGGGTTTCGAAGCGAATCGCGCTTTTTCGGGGGATGATTTGAAGATTTGGGGAGAGGGGAGCTCGAGTTCTCGCCTGGAGTTGCCACCTTGTCGATTATCCGGGGCACGTGATACGTCATCCTCGACGAGGGTTTGAAAAAAAACCGAAAGGGATGGGGAAAGAAAAAAAAAAGAAAGAAACGGGAAGAAAGAGGAAAGAAAAGAGGAAAGTGGGCCAATAAACACGCAGACGCGTGGCGGATGCCGATCGATTTTCACTTTCGTTCCCGGAAATCACGGGGGTGTGTGTCGTCTACCTTGCGGAGGGTGCGGATCGTTTTGGGGCGGATCGTTTGGATGGGTAAACGTACGCACATTCGTCTCTCTGAGCAGCTAGACAGTGTATCGTTTTCGTTCTTTCTCTCTTTTCTTTTTTTTTTTTTCTATTTCAAAAAGAGAAAAAGTTATTCAAATTCAATTTTAATTCGAGGATTTGTGGATTGTGGATCGATTTAGTAGCGATTAGTTATGTTTTTGATTATTTGGAAATTTAATAGCATGAATATATTGAATTATTATTATTGTTATGAGAAACATGATATTATTCGAAAAATAATACGATACTTATTACAAGTCTAGATGTTTATCATTTTTTCATCTTTATGTTATTTCAAATTTAAAAGTAATTTAAAAATTTGTAGGTTTAAACGATACAAGATACGTTTATACGATCCTTGATATAGTAATTTGATATCGAAGATCGTGTTTATCATGTCCGGAAGAAATATGATATGACTGGAGAAACGATACGAATATTTTACTCCTCCAGATGTTTTCTCTTCATCATTTCTTATAATACACAAGTCCATCTACTTAATCTACATAAAATTACACACACATATATATATTAATACAATCGAAATATCTGAAAAGATTTTGACCAATTTATTTAATATGCGTTTAATATTATTTAAAATTGCATTCGATTTTTTTTCCGAAGATTTGGCAGCTGTTCGCGAACAGAAAACGAGGAAATGGGTTAAACGTTGTCGGTGGTCGTGTTACGGGGGTTGTTTTCGTGAAGACGGGATGGAAATGACTCGATGAAACTGAACTCGTTCCCGTCGTTCTCGACTATGTGTCATATGCCCGCGCGGCCGTTCGCAGACGTTGCTCGAGAGACATTGCCGCCGCCCTTTTCGGGATAAATAATTGATGAATAGAAAGTGGGAGTCGGTGTCGCGCCACTTGGTGGAACACTCGCCAGAAACTACCCGGTAATGCAGAAGCGAAGTATATCGAGCGGCCGTATATACAGTAACTTCCCGCTCGTTCATTCCATCCAAGGTTTTTACATTTTTCACCGAGCAGGGAAACGAGAAACGATTGAACGAGAAACGATTTTCTAGTTGACGCGTAAGCTCGAGCGTGCTGCTATTGTCGCGATGATGGCACGTTTTATATACGTTTATACAAGTGTTGGGTTGTCGGCCGTTAGATACTCGAGGAAATTTCGAAGCTTACGGTATTGTTGCTCCTTTTTTTTCAGAATAGTTTTTCTTTCTTTTTTTTTTTTTAATTTATTCTCCGGTGCTATGTACGAATTTTGATTATTTTCTCGAAAGGAATAATTCTTTTTAACAAAGAGAGTTTGTGAATGATAAAAGTTAAAATAAAGTGTATTTAATATATGCACTTAGTTACTTTATTAATCAATTTAATACTTTCATAATTATCTCGTTGTATCATTTTGTAAAAACAATTTCTCTCTTAGAATTCTAATTTCGAAAGTCGAATATATAAAAATAAATGCGACAAATTTTATATTATTTTATTTGTAATTCCATATAATATTTTTATTTCTTGCAGTGTAACATATCTATAATTTTATTCTTTTAATTTCCATTCTTTTCTTTCTTTTTCCAATTACACAATTTTTTAACACGTTTTTTTATTTATATTTGCAAATATATTTTCAACAATTTTTTAATCTCCCTCCCAATACAATTAATTCTTCTTTTATGATTTTTCGTTTATTAAATAAAATTTTAAATATGCTTCTCGTCACAATTTTGCCTCACCTTAATATAATTTCCTGCGAATTAATAATATACAATCCACGTTCACTATATTTATCACGAATATCCCAAAGTAATAAATACCGAAGCAATCACGAGAATCATTCGATATTAGACACTCGAGGAAGACAGGTAAAGTGACCTTAACCCACTCGTTTGGGAAAACTTTACGTGAAACGGCTTTTGTTAGTCCTGAATGGCACTTGAAATCAAGTGTATCCTCCTCTCCCTCTAATGGAAGAAAGGGAAGAAACTCTCTGTTCTCTCTCTCTCTCTTTCTCTTTCTCTTTCTCTTTCCTTTTTCCCTCCTCTCGAGAGTATCTGTTTCTTCTTCGATAAGTTTCTTCTCCCCTTGCGCGTCTGCGTCCACAAGGCAAATCCTTAAATCGACTGTCACTGTCAAAGAGAGGGGAATATTCTTTCCCTTGGCACAATCTTTATTCACAGCGATGCTCGTACGTGAAATGATGCGTTAAATTTCTCGTGCGAGGGGAGGGAAATGGGATATCGAAATGGGGCTCAAAAGATTTTTCGACCGTTCGAAAAATCAGTAAATTTCCACGGTGAGTTCCCTGTGTGAGTGTGTGCTCGCGAAGTGTCTATCTTCTTGGTTGTATTGTACGCCTGTAGAATGAAAGAGGAGGGACGAATGGGAGGAAACATGTTATTCGAGGACGTTGAATGAAATTTTTCCTCGAGGGGGAGGACGAGCACCTCGTGGAAAGAGATGGCGAATCGTACGAAGTCGACTCGTCTCGTGAAAAATTCCTTTTTCCTTCTCCTTTCCACAGAGAAGAATTTTATGCGAGTATTTATTGCGACAAAATGGAAAATGCTCGATTATTATATATATAATACAATAATATATTTATAATACAAATTTTTAATCAGATTGAAATTAGAAATGTTACATTGCAGACATTGTAACATTGTTGGAATATAAATTTTTTTTTTGGTCGATGAGAATGATATAACTGGAATTTATATGAAAAGGATATTATTTTTAATTATTATAGCGATTATATATATATTGAAATGTATTTTTATTCCAGGAATTTTGTATCTTGTTTAATTAACAGGAAAAGAACGAGAACCAAGAGATAGATAAAGATTTCTTCGATTGATTTCTTTCTTTCGAGAGAAAAGACAGAAATTTCCCGATCAATCCAATCCACTTCCTCGATATTTCAACCTCAATAGTTCAACACAACCATTAATTTCATTCTCTCTTCAATTCCCTTCGAACTAAACGTTTTCTAAAAGAGTTGGTCGCGCACGATCGATGATGCACAATCGATGAAAATAATTGGAAATTATTATTATTATTACGGCCGATGATCGAAATCGTTCGATGAAAATCGGGAAAGAAGATCGTGAAAATGTCGAAACGACGAACAAAATCATAAATCTTGCTACTTTCGCCAATATTATCGCCTCCTCCTCCTCCTGTTCAGATTCTCTCGAAACGATATAACCGATCCTTCTGTTTTCCTCCCAGAGATCCCTGCTAAACGATCCGGTCGACGGATCCAAGTCCCTCTCTCGCGACTTTTACACAATTATTTACGTCCTAGTTCGCTCGCTCGTTACTAAACAAGGAGGGGAAGAGAGATTCGCCGCCAAGATCTTCTTGGAAACGCGTTCTGGACGAACGACGAATCAAGGCGACGAATTAAGAGTCCGTCGAGACGATTAACCCCGGAAATTTAATCTCGCTCTCGAGAACGAGGGACGATTTAGATTAGTACGGCGCCCTTAATAGAAAAAAAAAAAAGAAAAAGAAGAAGGAGAGAGAGAAAAAAGAAAAGAAACGAATAAAATCATCATCCTACCCTCCTCAACTCGGAAAAACATCCTCTTCTTTCCCTGTCTCCTCCCCCTCCGTTCGAGCACCGAGGCAGGTTAATTGGGAAAATTATTCGAAGAAGAGATAAATAAGAAGAAAACGCGTTACTGATTCGAGGGCAAAAATTCGTAAATAGGGAATTTGCCCGGGATTAGAGGAAGAGGGAAGAGCGAACGTGAACAGTAATTAACAGCGTTTCTCGTCTTCTTTCTTTTCTCCTTTTCACCCTCGGTCGCCTTTCATTTGCTCGCATTTATTATTCGCTTCCTCTTCGAATGCGCGTATCCCGGAGGCGTATCCCTTAATCACCAGGACTTCGAGGATGATTCTGAAAAGATAGAAAAAGAAGAGAAGAAAGGAAGAGAGAGAAAAACGGGGAGAGGGATTTTTCGGATTTTTGGAATTACAGGGCTGGTTTCTCGTAAACAGACTAATAGTGGGTTAAATCGTTGCAAGTTGTCGCCGTCCCACCATTAAGTTAACAAACTGCGCGGCGGCAGTTTACATACATTACAAGTGGGCTCGAAACTTTCGAGACTCTCCCCTTTTCCTTCTGTTGGCCGCGAGTCTGGGATACATTTTGGAAAACGGGCCGTAATTAAGCCGATGCAATTTTCAGCACGCGCATTGCAAGATCTCGAAGAGCCCTCTGGTGGTGGGTTGGTTATTGTTCAACGAAAAACAAATGACAGAGATTTTCACCTTCGTGAATAAAGCAATTACGTACAATTACATACGTTCACCAATTAATAAATGTATCTCATGTTCGTGTCTTCGCAAAAATGATGTAAATACACTATAGTTATAAATTATTAATGCAGAAAGAATTTACAAGAAAAAAAGGGAGAGAGAATAGTATAATTGACAAGTACAATAAAAGAGATACCACACGAAATCGATAATCAAATCACACGGATCGAAACGACACTTTGTTCGTTCCAAATCCGACAAAATTATTAATACCGTGGACGAACGAAGAAAGGTTGCTCTTGCTCTCGGTTAGGTTAATGACTAGAACGTTGGAGAACAAATTGCCGTCCCATTTACCCCCTTCCTCCCCTCGACGAACGAGATTCACCCGTGTTACATGGTTTTTTTACCGTGGCCAAGATTCCCCGACGGGGGAATCCGCGTCGCTTTTGTTCAACTCACCTCGATTATCCTCCGACGGCGATCAATTATTACGGCGTTAGATTACGGCGGACGTGTAAGAAGCGGGTTTTTCAGGGTGGGGAAGATAATACCGTGCAACTTGTTCACGGCCGCTAAAAGTTTCAGGGGGGAAGGAAGGTCGTAAGCCGGTGGTGGTTCCCTCTAAGTCGACGATGAAAATTTCACCTCTGCCCTCCTCCCTCCTTTATTTCGCGAGGCTTCCACGCGTTATCCCAGAAATCCCGTTCAACGTGGATCCCGCTCGTTGATGAATGGCCCCGTGCATCCTTTTCGTTAACGCGCACGAGTTCTAATTGTGCGGCCGCCGCCGTGAAAAGAGCCTTTGTGCCGAGACTCTCAAAGACGTTAATTGGATTATGGAATTTATAAGGGTTAACAAGTTGTTTCGTAATTGCGAGTGATATATTTGAGGGGGAAAGTTGGTGGTCTCTTGAATCGATAGTGGTGGTGAACAGATGACATTTAGTATTTCGAATACTAAATTCGAATATTCTCTTTTTTGCTTCTTTTGAAATATATATATATTTTTTTTATATATTGAATCATATTATAGATATTTTAAAAAAGTACTTACGGCGACTGAAAAATTAATTTCGCCTCGGAAATTATACGTGTATTTGCCAGTTATTAAATCTGAAAAATTCGAGGCGAGATTTTTTGCTCGTTTCGTTCCATTCGTATTTACACATTGAAATCTCTCTTCGTTTTATTCTCCCCCCCCCTTTTTTTTTTTTATATCCTTTATCCTAAGTAAAATCGTAATTTTTGATAATCAAACTTTCATCGCTTCTTTGCGAGGGAGGGATGTGTACACATACATTTTTACACCTTTTAATCAACGACGCTACCTTACTATCTCCCCCGCTGCCGTGAAAGTCGTAAAATGGGGAGGGAGGGATCCTCTTTATTATCCCCGAACGAAATACTCTGGAACAATAGCCCGGTTAATTATTAACCGACCAATACGGAAACGTCAGGTCCCTGATGAAAAGTTCGAGTTAATCTTAAGAAGAAATCTCGTAAAGTTTATATCCATAACTCTTCCCTCCTCCCCATGGTGGCGCCATGGGGATGTTATAATTACCCGCGCCTGCGTGATGTGACCATCCCTCCTCCCTCCCGAAATTAGTTCCATTCCGCTCTTTCTCCCTCCCTTATTTTGAAAAATTCATTAACATTATGGGGCGGGCATGCTAATTTCAGGAAAGTGTCCCACAAACCATGAATAATTTAGACAATGGAATGGTCTGCCACTCGGAGAATATATTTCATGACCAGGCTCCACAGAATTTCTGCCTCGCGCACTGTTTCCATGCATTATTTCCGCGTATCCGCTTAAATACGCTTGTCCAGGGACCACCATGCCAGTCGATGCTTCCGTCCAGAATCGGTTGATGTAACGACTTCAAACGAGCATTCCTCCTCCCCTCCTTCCTCCCATCATGCTCTATCTATTCGGATTAATGGAATTAACGGATCTTGTAATGATATGCACTTTCGATGATTAAACTTCCTTTCAATTTCGTTCTCAAGCTCGACGATAAATTTAGTTCGAGTCTCTAATTGTTTGTCGATCGTCCTTTGATTTAATTTTTTCCCCTTTCTCTTTCCTTGTCTCTTACTACTTTTATTAAAATTCGAGATCGTATTTTATTGAAATTCGCGATAATCTAATCTTTCCTTCCCCGTTGATCGAAGACAGAGATTCGATTCGATTTCTAGGAAACCGTATCGTGTTTTTCGAGATTAAGCAGATCGATACGATCCAAGCAGTAGCATCTCTGGAAGGATTAGAATAGATCAGAGGGAATTAAGATGACACGTGACGAAGGTAACCCAAATTGGGTCGCGTGTGCACTTCCTAAATGGTAATCGAACTCGTCTCCTATATATCAGATATACCTGGTCAAATTTAATTACCTCTGATACCTGTATCTGTACTGAAAAGTAACCGAATTTTCCTTTGGTTGGAAGCTATTTTTGCAAAATTTGAAACGACGAAAATAAAAGATTCCGATTCTAGTTTAATATAGCTAACAAAAATTTAATAATTTCGAAGCATTTAATATAAACTCAATCAATTCAATCAAAAGATAAATAATATTGTAATCGTTTCTTTATTTCCAAAACTGAATATACTCGAACGACACTCCACCCACGTAAAATACAACAAGCAACGTGAAAATGATTGTACGAACATCAATAACAAGATCCTCGATTTTAACTCTACTGTACGGATCCGCAAAAAGAAAAGAACCTAACCTAACCTAACCTAACCTAACCTAACCTCCAATCCACGTCTAGCTCGAGGGCGTAAACTTGGCAGCGACAGTTGAGAACTGCAATTAAATACCGAGCACCGGTTTAACCGGTAGTCTTTCCCTCTCTCTCTCTCTCTCGTCTGTGTAAAAACGGGCGGAGTGTTTAATGTCAGTTCGTGCCCCCTCTCTCCTCTAGCCGCCCCGCGAATATCTTTTGCCGCGATGAAGCCCGACCGCCGCCCATCCATCCGTCTATCCGCGTCGCTGCAACTTCAACGAGCACCAGGTGAAACAGAAACGTTGTGCGCGCAACCCTTCTGGAGTGGCGGAGTCACGGTGGAAACTTCACCACGGCGGTGGTGGAGGAAGGGTGGCGATTGGCGGGGGAGGGAGAGACAGAGTTCGAGGGGCCCCCCCAGACTTCTGAGAAGGGCTTCGCGGTATTATGCTAATCTCGTTAAACTGAGAGCAGGTCAGACGGTGCTTTAGTCCTTACACTATCGTATTAAGATAATAACAATGAAAGAGGGGGGGAGACGCGAAAGGCATCGGACGACGTGGTCGCGTTTATTAGCTCAACCAGCGTAATCTCGTGCCCCCTTCGCCTTACCATGTTAGCTACACGGGTAAACGTCTCGTATATCCGATAATAAGTCGTCTCATCTACCCTCTATTTATGGATTTTTTTGTTTTTTTGTTTTTCAAGTACATATAAATCGTTCACTTCTTTATTTTTATCTGTTTTTATAGGATACAATTTGTTCGAAGAATCGAGTCGAAGAAGGAAGAATTTTTAGGGAAAGAAAATTTTTATTCGTCTTTTTTTTTTTGGAGAATTGAAAGAAATTTGTGAAAGAATGTTTGCAAGATCAGATTATTCTGGGTGTTAAATTCTCGTATATTTCGATCGTTTCATTTTCAATTCTGATTTTCGCATCCCGTTTGCGGGTTTTTCTATTTGCTTGCCACCGCTATGCAAAACTCCGGAACTTTGTAATACGAAAGAATTCCCTTTGTTTTGGGGAAATATGTTGTCCGATAAGAGCGTTAGAGGATGGACGGCGTAATTGCATTCTGAAAAGTTTTTGCGGAATGTAAGCAGAAGGAACGTGGCTACGAGATACGAAAGAAAGCGCGGCCGGTGTGCAAAAGTGGTTGTGGCGGAGGCCAGGAGGCGAGGAAAACTGTGAAAAGTCTGCGCGCGCGGGAGATAAGGGAGATAAAATTTTATAACTGGCCCGGTGAAATTTTTCATAAAATCGTAAATTGAACGAACGAATTTTCCCACCGAAAATTTTATAAAAAAAATCGTTGAACAATTCCTTTCCACTCGAGTATCTACTTAACCAAAATTTATTCTACTCGAGCATCGTAAAGATTGAAGATTGCCCGATTCTTCCAGTGAGACTTACCATTATTTGGCCGAGTTATCCAAACTTACAAGTTCAAGTTAAACATTTTACCTGATCAAACTTTTCCTCGTCCTAGGAATCGTGAAGCTGTATGTATAAATATTCACGATTAAGAAGAAAAAAGATCAGATCCGAATCAATTCAACTAACGTATTCTCCGAAAAACTTGATTTTAAAGTAAGTAGACTAAACAAACTAACATTTAATCTAATTATCTCTTTCATAAAAAAAAAAAAGAGATACACATAAAACATACAGGAACTAAATATTGCGAAATACGAATTGCAATCGAAACCATGAAATTATCGGCGGAGATAGAAGGAAGTGCGTTACTCCCCGCAGCGTCATCATCTTGGATTCTGATTAATAATTACGTTAAAGCCACCGAGTCCTCGAGGCGGTGTCGGTGTGCCATCCGACAGATTATGATAATGTAGTCCGTTTTGAACTACGGGAGGAAAATTTTCCGCGAGGAATGCCATCCGGGGCATAAATATGGAAGAGGCTGATTGAAGGGGGAGGGGAGGGGATCTCGTGGCGCGTGTTGACTCAAAGGAAAGCAGGATGGAAAAGAGGATGATGGAAGGGAAAACGCGGAACCGCGATGAAGCAGGCTTCCTCGCTCTTTTCCCTTCCCTTCCCTTCCCTTTCTTTCCCTTCCCTTCCCTCTTTTTTCCTTTTCTATCCTTCGTCTCGAGCTGAAAAAACGAGCGGAGGGATCGGTGAAGCTCGGTCCGATTGGGACCAGGTGGTGCACGATTGTCACGTAATAGGCGCGGCTTAAGTTTATTCAACGGGAAGATTCGCCTCTTTAACGTCTGTTTTAATAAAAGCTGCTCACGCGACGAATCAGAATCACTGCATCGTAGATCGAGTAGATTGGATCTCGAATGTGATTCGATCTCTTCATTTTTTTCACGTTTTGGACTTTTTTTTTTAACAGAAGAATATATTCTGCGAGTTATTTCTCATTTTCTCCCTTTTTCATCCAAGCTTTCTTCTAGATGGTAATTAATAATTAATTGGATTTTAATTTATTCTCGCAAAAAAGATTTTTCTTATACTTTTTATAAGTCATGGAGAACTGGAGAAGAATATACCATAAATAAGATGATATTTAATAAGGTTTTAAATATTGTGAAAAGATACGCGAGCTTCCTTGACAATGACAATGTGATTAATAATGCCATAATATAATCGCTTTACGAATACGGCGATTAATTTTCTCATGGATGGAAATTTGGGCTATTACACTAATGAACGAGTATAATTTATACAAGCATGAGTAACATTCGATTAATATAATAGTACAAATACAATTGTTGATACACGACAGGAAAATTGGAATAACACTATCAATTAACTAACGATACTAACGCGGATATTGTATCGCGTATCATGATTAAATTTATCATGATAAGGATGCTTTTGAAACAGTGACCTCTTAAAAGCAGCAATAAAATTCCACCTTCCTTCCTCCCCATCCCTTCACAACAACATAATCCCTCTCTCTCCAATTCCTCCCAATTCCTCCTTTTAATTGAAATTAAAATGAAAAAAAGAAAAAATATCACCAAATTATCTTTTTTATCCTCTTTTCTTTTATCGCAGCACCACCATGATAAACTGCGCCACCTAGAACCAGCAGGAACATAAGGGAGACGTTTATCCCGCTAATCAGATCGCGAAGGACAAAGCCCGTGATACATTGCGCCGCAGATTGCCGTGGAATATTATTAAATGGGCCGCGTTCCCGAACACGAAGACCTTCCCCCGAGCTCTTTAGCCGTAGGATTAAGTAAAATGGTGGACGGTTCCTATTCCGGTGCGCAACAGGTGAGGCGGTATGTCATTTTTTTTAACGGACATTAAGCATGTGTTGCGAGGCCGTTCATCGAAAATTTATAGGGCCCTTGGAAGTGGGAAAAACTAACCGCTCCTCTCGATGCGAATAACGGCCACGTTATACCCGCCCTTTAATATTGCATTAACTATATCCTCCACCTACACGGGGCTACGAGTGCATAAATAAACCATAGAGCGCCATGGAGAAGTTCGAGAAGCGAAAAATTGGATTACAAGGATTGTAATATATATAAGACAAATATATGTAACTTTATAATAAAAGTTTGTATCGAAGATTAAGAATATTGTTATATATTTATGTAAAATTATTGTATATTTTATTGTAAAAAAATATATATATCAATAAATCGTTTTTATATATTACCACGTTGTTTCATTAATTTTTAACCTGACCTAACCTTTATTCCAACCTAACCTAATCCCTATTCCGACAACTCCCTTGAAAAATATTCTATTTTTAATTATAATAAGGAATAACAAGGAATCTGGACAAATCTTTTCCCAATACTTCGAATCGCACGGGTTGGAACAAAACACGAGTCAGCAGCGGAGTGAAGAGACGAATAACGTCCTCCATAATCTATTAATGGCGGAGTCGGCGAGGTGCGTTTAAAATGCAGGAAGCTCGCAGTTCGCTGTGCAAGGATTGCAGCTGGCCCATAGCCAGTCTGCTAAGTGGTCCACGTTCTCCATCGAGGATACATCGGCCTCCTTGCATCCCTACTCTACCACTACCTTCCTTCTCGAGAAGGGTTGATTCCCCTTGCATTCGTACGCATCCGCACGTTTCGTGCCGATGCACTTTTCGCATCGACAAGTGGCCTCCTCACGGTTTTAATCGGCAAACCTCGATGTATACACCTCGAAAAAGGAAAATTAACTTGGAGAGGGATCGTTGCTTAACATTCGATTTGCATATTGGTCGAGTTTTATCCTCTGTGCCATCTGGTTGGAGGAGTGGAGGGTAGAATTTAAGCAGTTTCTCGTTAAGAGGAAGAGAAGTATCGCAGAGAATACGATAGTAATGTGCACGATTAATGAGTCAAGAAAATTGATCTTCCTTGTTAATGAAAAATCCTTACGGAAAATTGAAAACATAACTATGATGTGATTTAAGTAGCTTTGCAAAAAATTGGTAAAAAAGTAAAAAAAAGATTAAAATTTGACAAAATAAGTAGAAGTTATTTTTAAATTATATTCTCTTGTTACAAAATCGACAAAATGGATAAAAAATTTGGATTGTTTAATTCATATCTCATCATTCCTATTGTTGCAAAAATTACTCCAACAAATTACCTCCTATCAAATTATATTCTCCTAATACAAAATCGAATTTTTGGCCAAAAATTTTTCTTCGGTCCCGGGATTTTCGGCAGCAATACCTTTTTTTAAATGTCTCGTTTATTATTCAGAATATTAAAAAATGTTTCAAATAAAAGTTGAATGGTTTCGAAAGGGCTATAGTCTGGCGCTCTCATTTTTTTAGTAGGTTGACCAATAAAAAACTTTCAAGCTCAAATTTATTTTTTTTACTGATAACGTGTATTTTTAATGCACCAATCGATGGAGCGTTAAATTTGCTACAAAAAGTATTAACCCACTTATAGCAAAAAACCATTAGTTTAAGAGATATAGCAAAAATTAGAAAGTATCAGGAGGTAGACCTCCTCTCGTATCATGTTCTCCTAATACAAAATCGAATTTTTGGCCAAAAATTTTTCTTCGGTCCCGGGATTTTCGGCAGCAATACCTTTTTTTAAATATCTCGTTTATTATTCAGAATATTAAAAAATGTTTCAAATAAAAGTTGAATGGTTTCGAAAGGGCTATAGTCTGGCGCTCTCATTTTTTTAGTAGGTTGACCAATAAAAACTTTCAAGCTCAAATTTATTTTTTTACTGATAACGTGTATTTTTTAATGCACCAATCGATGGAGCGTTAAATTTGCTACAAAAAAGTATTAACCCACTTATAGCAAAAAACCATTAGTTTAAGAGATATAGCAAAAATTAGAAAGTATCAGGAGGTAGACCTCCTCTCGTATCATGTTCTCCTAATACAAAATCGAATTTTTGGCCAAAAATTTTTCTTCGGTCCCGGGATTTTCGGCAGCATTTTTTTTAAATATCTCGTTTATTTTCAGAATATTAAAAAATGTTTCAAATAAAAGTTGAATGGTTTCGAAAGGGCTATAGTCTGGCGCTCTCATTTTTTAGTAGGTTGACCAATAAAAAACTTTCAAGCTCAAATTTATTTTTTTTACTGATAACGTGTATTTTTTAATGCACCAATCGATGGAGCGTTAAATTTGCTACAAAAAAGTATTAACCCACTTATAGCAAAAAACCATTAGTTTAAGAGATATAGCAAAAATTAGAAAGTATCAGGAGGTAGACCTCCTCTCGTATCATGTTCTCCTAATACAAAATCGAATTTTTGGCCAAAAATTTTTCTTCGGTCCCGGGATTTTCGGCAGCAATACCTTTTTTTAAATATCTCGTTTATTATTCAGAATATTAAAAAATGTTTCAAATAAAAGTTGAATGGTTTCGAAAGGGCTATAGTCTGGCGCTCTCATTTTTTTAGTAGGTTGACCAATAAAAAACTTTCAAGCTCAAATTTATTTTTTTTACTGATAACGTGTATTTTTTAATGCACCAATCGATGGAGCGTTAAATTTGCTACAAAAAAGTATTAACCCACTTATAGCAAAAACCATTAGTTTAAGAGATATAGCAAAAATTAGAAAGTATCAGGAGGTAGACCTCCTCTCGTATCATGTTCTCCTAATACAAAATCGAATTTTTGGCCAAAAATTTTTCTTCGGTCCCGGGATTTTCGGCAGCAATACCTTTTTTTAAATATCTCGTTTATTATTCAGAATATTAAAAAATGTTTCAAATAAAAGTTGAATGGTTTCGAAAGGGCTATAGTCTGGCGCTCTCATTTTTTTAGTAGGTTGACCAATAAAAAACTTTCAAGCTCAAATTTATTTTTTTTACTGATAACGTGTATTTTTTAATGCACCAATCGATGGAGCGTTAAATTTGCTACAAAAAAGTATTAACCCACTTATAGCAAAAAACCATTAGTTTAAGAGATATAGCAAAAATTAGAAAGTATCAGGAGGTAGACCTCCTCTCGTATCATGTTCTCCTAATACAAAATCGAATTTTTGGCCAAAAATTTTTCTTCGGTCCCGGGATTTTCGGCAGCAATACCTTTTTTTAAATATCTCGTTTATTATTCAGAATATTAAAAAATGTTTCAAATAAAAGTTGAATGGTTTCGAAAGGGCTATAGTCTGGCGCTCTCATTTTTTTAGTAGGTTGACCAATAAAAAACTTTCAAGCTCAAATTTATTTTTTTTACTGATAACGTGTATTTTTTAATGCACCAATCGATGGAGCGTTAAATTTGCTACAAAAAAGTATTAACCCACTTATAGCAAAAAACCATTAGTTTAAGAGATATAGCAAAAATTAGAAAGTATCAGGAGGTAGACCTCCTCTCGTATCATGTTCTCCTAATACAAAATCGAATTTTTGGCCAAAAATTTTTCTTCGGTCCCGGGATTTTCGGCAGCAATACCTTTTTTTAAATATCTCGTTTATTATTCAGAATATTAAAAAATGTTTCAAATAAAAGTTGAATGGTTTCGAAAGGGCTATAGTCTGGCGCTCTCATTTTTTAGTAGGTTGACCAATAAAAAACTTTCAAGCTCAAATTTATTTTTTTTACTGATAACGTGTATTTTTTAATGCACCAATCGATGGAGCGTTAAATTTGCTACAAAAAAGTATTAACCCACTTATAGCAAAAAACCATTAGTTTAAGAGATATAGCAAAAATTAGAAAGTATCAGGAGGTAGACCTCCTCTCGTATCATGTTCTCCTAATACAAAATCGAATTTTTGGCCAAAAATTTTTCTTCGGTCCCGGGATTTTCGGCAGCAATACCTTTTTTAAATATCTCGTTTATTATTCAGAATATTAAAAAATGTTTCAAATAAAAGTTGAATGGTTTCGAAAGGGCTATAGTCTGGCGCTCTCATTTTTTTAGTAGGTTGACCAATAAAAAACTTTCAAGCTCAAATTTATTTTTTTTACTGATAACGTGTATTTTTTAATGCACCAATCGATGGAGCGTTAAATTTGCTACAAAAAAGTATTAACCCACTTATAGCAAAAAACCATTAGTTTAAGAGATATAGCAAAAATTAGAAAGTATCAGGAGGTAGACCTCCTCTCGTATCATGTTCTCCTAATACAAAATCGAATTTTTGGCCAAAAATTTTTCTTCGGTCCCGGGATTTTCGGCAGCATACTTTTTTTAAATATCTCGTTTATTATTCAGAATATTAAAAAATGTTTCAAATAAAAGTTGAATGGTTTCGAAAGGGCTATAGTCTGGCGCTCTCATTTTTTTAGTAGGTTGACCAATAAAAAACTTTCAAGCTCAAATTTATTTTTTTTACTGATAACGTGTATTTTTTAATGCACCAATCGATGGAGCGTTAAATTTGCTACAAAAAAGTATTAACCCACTTATAGCAAAAAACCATTAGTTTAAGAGATATAGCAAAAATTAGAAAGTATCAGGAGGTAGACCTCCTCTCGTATCATGTTCTCCTAATACAAAATCGAATTTTTGGCCAAAAATTTTTCTTCGGTCCCGGGATTTTCGGCAGCAATACCTTTTTTTAAATATCTCGTTTATTATTCAGAATATTAAAAAATGTTTCAAATAAAAGTTGAATGGTTTCGAAAGGGCTATAGTCTGGCGCTCTCATTTTTTTAGTAGGTTGACCAATAAAAAACTTTCAAGCTCAAATTTATTTTTTTTACTGATAACGTGTATTTTTTAATGCACCAATCGATGGAGCGTTAAATTTGCTACAAAAAAGTATTAACCCACTTATAGCAAAAAACCATTAGTTTAAGAGATATAGCAAAAATTAGAAAGTATCAGGAGGTAGACCTCCTCTCGTATCATGTTCTCCTAATACAAAATCGAATTTTTGGCCAAAAATTTTTCTTCGGTCCCGGGATTTTCGGCAGCATACCTTTTTTTAAATATCTCGTTTATTATTCAGAATATTAAAAAATGTTTCAAATAAAAGTTGAATGGTTTCGAAAGGGCTATAGTCTGGCGCTCTCATTTTTTTAGTAGGTTGACCAATAAAAAACTTTCAAGCTCAAATTTATTTTTTTACTGATAACGTGTATTTTTTAATGCACCAATCGATGGAGCGTTAAATTTGCTACAAAAAAGTATTAACCCACTTATAGCAAAAAACCATTAGTTTAAGAGATATAGCAAAAATTAGAAAGTATCAGGAGGTAGACCTCCTCTCGTATCATGTTCTCCTAATACAAAATCGAATTTTTGGCCAAAAATTTTTCTTCGGTCCCGGGATTTTCGGCAGCAATACCTTTTTTTAAATATCTCGTTTATTATTCAGAATATTAAAAAATGTTTCAAATAAAAGTTGAATGGTTTCGAAAGGGCTATAGTCTGGCGCTCTCATTTTTTTAGTAGGTTGACCAATAAAAAACTTTCAAGCTCAAATTTATTTTTTTTACTGATAACGTGTATTTTTTAATGCACCAATCGATGGAGCGTTAAATTTGCTACAAAAAAGTATTAACCCACTTATAGCAAAAAACCATTAGTTTAAGAGATATAGCAAAAATTAGAAAGTATCAGGAGGTAGACCTCCTCTCGTATCATGTTCTCCTAATACAAAATCGAATTTTTGGCCAAAAATTTTTCTTCGGTCCCGGGATTTTCGGCAGCAATTTTTTTTAAATATCTCGTTTATTTTCAGAATATTAAAAAATGTTTCAAATAAAAGTTGAATGGTTTCGAAAGGGCTATAGTCTGGCGCTCTCATTTTTTTAGTAGGTTGACCAATAAAAAACTTTCAAGCTCAAATTTATTTTTTTACTGATAACGTGTATTTTTTAATGCACCAATCGATGGAGCGTTAAATTTGCTACAAAAAAGTATTAACCCACTTATAGCAAAAAACCATTAGTTTAAGAGATATAGCAAAAATTAGAAAGTATCAGGAGGTAGACCTCCTCTCGTATCATGTTCTCCTAATACAAAATCGAATTTTTGGCCAAAAATTTTTCTTCGGTCCCGGGATTTTCGGCAGCAATACCTTTTTTTAAATATCTCGTTTATTATTCAGAATATTAAAAAATGTTTCAAATAAAAGTTGAATGGTTTCGAAAGGGCTATAGTCTGGCGCTCTCATTTTTTTAGTAGGTTGACCAATAAAAAACTTTCAAGCTCAAATTTATTTTTTTTACTGATAACGTGTATTTTTTAATGCACCAATCGATGGAGCGTTAAATTTGCTACAAAAAAGTATTAACCCACTTATAGCAAAAAACCATTAGTTTAAGAGATATAGCAAAAATTAGAAAGTATCAGGAGGTAGACCTCCTCTCGTATCATGTTCTCCTAATACAAAATCGAATTTTTGGCCAAAAATTTTTCTTCGGTCCCGGGATTTTCGGCAGCATTTTTTTTAAATATCTCGTTTATTGTTCAGAATATTAAAAAATGTTTCAAATAAAAGTTGAATGGTTTCGAAAGGGCTATAGTCTGGCGCTCTCATTTTTTTAGTAGGTTGACCAATAAAAAACTTTCAAGCTCAAATTTATTTTTTTTACTGATAACGTGTATTTTTTAATGCACCAATCGATGGAGCGTTAAATTTGCTACAAAAAAGTATTAACCCACTTATAGCAAAAAACCATTAGTTTAAGAGATATAGCAAAAATTAGAAAGTATCAGGAGGTAGACCTCCTCTCGTATCATGTTCTCCTAATACAAAATCGAATTTTTGGCCAAAAATTTTTCTTCGGTCCCGGGATTTTCGGCAGCAATACCTTTTTTTAAATATCTCGTTTATTATTCAGAATATTAAAAAATGTTTCAAATAAAAGTTGAATGGTTTCGAAAGGGCTATAGTCTGGCGCTCTCATTTTTTTAGTAGGTTGACCAATAAAAAACTTTCAAGCTCAAATTTATATACATTTTCAACATGATATTTTTCTATCATTTTATTTAAGAATATTTATATAATTTGTTCGACTTGCAATTATATTTATCTTTTATTATTTCAGATTGTTTGTAAGCTGGATATATTGTTAGGAAATGTGGGTAGGAAAAGAAATAAAAAGAAAGTAGAAAATATGTGCTATATATATTTTTTTATTAAGTATTAAAATTACATTACATATATGACTATATTACATATTATATTAGTATATTGTATACAGATTTATTAACAATACATTGTATATAATATTACATTTATATATACAGTATTTATATATATATTTTGAAATGGTCTTGATTATACGTTGTCTTGACGTAGTTTCATCTTAAAGATACTGCATCCCGTTGAAATGATGGTAGCGATGTAAGGGCTGCTGATGAATGTGTCAACTTGAGATTCATGTTGCTGATCGATCTTGTTCTCACAGTGATTGATGTCTGAGCAATCTTCTATCAACTTATATTGTCCTAAAACAGAATCGAAAAATTAGTTGTAAATTTCGTTCGTTAAAAAGTTTCGATAAGTCTAAGAATATGATGTCATTTCCAAAAATTTTAGAAGTTCGAGGAATATGACATCATTTCCAAGAACTGTTAAAATTCTTGGAAATATTTCTCGAGCGACCTCCTATCACGTTATGTTCTCCTAATACAAAATCCAATTTTTGAGAAGCAAAAATTTTTATTCGAATATTTAATCTTGTATTAGGAGAATATAATTTAATAGGAGGTCGTATTTATTTTTTCTAAAATTTCAAAGCTGATATTTTTCTTATTACTATTTTTATTAGGATAATTGAAAGAGGTGGCATATATAATTTATAGTCTTTTTCTATTTGCCTTTTATACTTACCTTTCATACTTACCTTATTGTACTTACCTTTTAAATCATCCATATTTTCAGCCAATTATCATTTTTTAACAGTTTACTTAATTCTAAGGGATTGAGGAATATATAGGGTATCTAATTATTATGTTGAGACAGAATGTATGCATAAAATATGATGTAGTCCTAAAATAAAAGAAAAGAAGAAGAAATACATTATAGATCAATGATAGAGTATTGTAATTTTTTTTTGTTTTTCATTTCAATGTTAGAAATGTTAGAATAATGTGTTTAAATATTATGTAAATATAAAAAGTAAAGAAAATGTGAGAACGAATGAAAATTTTGTTACTAGAGTTGGCTAGCAAACTTGTCTTAATACATTCGAGATCGATGACCTATTCGTTGAGCTATACCACTTGCCAGTAGTTGAGGACACGATGACTGTATCATTTCTAGGCGCAGATCAATGCTATACTACTCTCGTATATTGTAGTTGAAAAAATATGATAAAAAATTACGTATCAAAATATAAATTACAATAGTTTCTCGAAATACATTTATTTCGAATTTATCAAGATACCGAGCGTGAGAATAATTATACGAATTTTTTTATAATCATTCCTGCGGGGTTATCACGATGTAAATTTTTTAAAAAAGCGCGATACTAACCGCATGATGCATAAAGTACTCGTGAGTGTATATGCTTACGTGCTTCGTAATAAACGTAGTCTCACGGAGTTACCTTCAGTGCGCGATAAATTAATTTTAATTAACTTAGATTAAATGCATAATAATAGCGCGAGGATAGTTTAGCTAATTGTACGATAAATTTGACTTTAAGGGAGGGAAACAAATATCGGAAAAAAGACTCTTATGACGCATGTTAAAAGCTTAATAGCTGTTTAATGACTGAAAGTTTAGCTTAAACTATTAATAGGGAAATCTCGAAGTTCTTGGAAATTTTCAAGCGCATAGCCTCGAATAGTATAAATTTCGACGATCTTAAGATTAATTATTTATAAATTCATTTAAGTATTCAGCAACTAGAATACGAATAATCCAAAAGATAGAAGATCTTTATCGATCTTCATCAATTTTCAACTAACGATATTTTCATGAAATAAATAAAACTTGGATCGATCGATTTTGAGAAATTATTCAATCGAATTCGATCATAGAAATAAATAATTTTCAGACGAAGGAAAAACGAATAAAGTAATCATCTCGATGCCATTATTTTTCCACACACGTAATATATATTCAAATCTGGCGCCGCACAAATCTCAAACTAATTGGATGTGGGTTACGCGTCGGAGGATTAGAGCAGATGGAATTAGGAATTGTGGAAACAGCGACGTGTAGAATGAGACGACACTCGGGCATGCTAATTAACATCGCCCACGTTACCAGATTTCCTCGTTAGAACCTGTCTATCGCGTCTTTGTTATTGTTCCAACCCCGTTTCCAACCCCCCTTGAAGGGATGGGGGGTATTACAATTCCTCCTCCCATTATTATTATTATTATCATCAGGCGTAGACGCGCCCTTTCGCTAATTATACTCGAAATCGATTAAACGTAAGTTGGTAAGGAATCCGCGAAGGAGGTAACGATGAATTTAATCACGTTTCACGTGCACTCCACTCGTGTAAAATGTAATCACGCCGCGAGCGTGCGCCCAAAGTCATCAAGAGTTTACACTCCAACGGTTTGTTTGCTATAGTTATACACGCGGCTCCACGTATAATCGCTTAGTTTAGAAGTCATCGAACTTTCGCCTCTGTTTCGACGCCTCCTCTTTCTCTTTCCCTCTTCTCGAATACGTATCATTGAATCTGTCGTTTCAAAATCCCTTTGATGATGGATATAAGAAGGATATATAAGAGAGTGTGAGATTATTGCGTGAAAAAATAGTGAATGTTTATTTCTGTAGAGAATCATTGTAAAGAATCATTCTTTATCCGTATCTATGATTAGATGGATTGCGTTGAGTTGCGAATTATTATACGAAGTTATAACTATTTATTGTAAAGGAATTTTATTTTTTAGATGGAATAAAGTTATAGATGATATATGACGAGGAAAAAGAAAGATCACGAAGTATTCAGGATTCTGGTTCTTGATCTATTGTCAAGATCCCGATATAAAGATCAAGGAAGGATAACGAATGAATCAAGATCGTACAATTTTTCGAGTATTTTTTACAATTCTAGACTGGTCTCAACAGTTTGTTCGTTGTGTATTTTAAGGAGGCTATTGGAACTCTGAACATGTAAGTCTCATAATTTCCCTCTTAATCTTCACAGCTGTGAATTCAAGGCGATCGAGATCGAGTCCCACGATCTTGTTGTGGTCCAGGATGGGTTTTGTGTCCGTTAAATCGTATTGATCTAGGTCTCACGGCATTGTGGCATGCCGCGACTTGTCCCACGACACCATGGTCTGCGGCTAGTTCTACTGTCCAAGGTTTCTGTGATGATCGCGTAGAACTCGTGTTCTACAATCTGTGCCTCTTAATCGTGGTCGTTATAACATAGTTATAAAGTTTCTACACTTTAAAATGAGTTTCTCCGTGTCTCTTACTTGGTAGATAGTGTCTCTTACTCGTAAGTATACACGTTAATAATCCAGATATACCTGTAACATTCTACCTTAAATATGTGCGTTGTTTATTTGCAAAAATCGATGAAAATTTATCAAAAATTCATCATCTCTTCTAAATTATTCAAATAAAATATTTAAATTCCGTTTCAATTGTATTGCAATCAATAAAATTGCCCTTACTGTTGATCGTATTCAGATCAGCCAGGCAAAGTCCATCTAATTCGATTCTAGGGTATTCCTAGTGAACCCTAGACGATCTTCAGAATCTAATCCTTAAGAATTACGAGACGAATCTTCGAGACAAGATATAATCAATTAAATTCACGGATAATAATAGATCGTCAATTAGAGCGGACGTGAAAATTCTCAACGTAAAAATTTCCAATTTCCACCGCAATTAGCAGAATAATCGTATTCTACCGTCCCGTGTAGAAGAACTCTAAGGACGGAGCTAGAACGAATGGTGAAGCAAGTTGGTATTAAATCGCGCATGGTCTATTCCTCTTTACGCGCATTACGCTCTCATATTTCAATTCTCTAGCGCACGCTCGATTACTGATTTAGCAGCGCATGAATAACCTTCGAATGGAATAGCATTTTCGAGTAGCGTCTCGGATACCGGGCCGCATATCTATTGGGAGTTCCACGCAGTCGAGCATCGATGCGTACATGTTGCACTCCCGTGGACTTCACACGTGAACGATTATACGTGATTATGCTCGACGAGATTTTGCTCCATGCGCGGAACGTGGAGAAAAGCGGCTGACGAGAGAGAGAGACAGAGAGAGACAGAGAGAGAAAGAGAAAGAAAAATCATGGCACGAGGGAGAGGGAGAATAAAAGCGGAATTGTAAAATGAAAGTTGATAAAAAGGACTCGGAGATGGATCGTTCCCCTTTCTTCGACTGTGAATAATGGAGTATGCGTGGCGGGGATTAAATTTGTAACCGAGAAAAATAACGTGTCTGGAAGAATGGGTTTTTTTTTTATGTAATGCGATATTGTAATAATAAATTGAAAGGTTTCTTTTTTTTGTTTATTATTATTAAACGTGAATCTTAATTAAAGACTTTATGAAAGTCACTATTGTATGTCTTTTCTCTTTTTTTTTTTTTTCATCAAGCCATAATGAAATCCCGTTCTTGTTTTTCTTTTTTTTTTTTTTTTTTATTATAAACGAAGTAATAACTCTTTTCAGATTTAAATATGTGAAATATTTGAATAAAATAAATATAGGTGTATCAACGAAGGAATTATTGCGCGAATTTTCAGACTTTATTACGACGAAACGTAAAAAAAAAAAAAAAAAAACGATGTTTTACACGGAAGAGCTTAATTTGGAAGAGTTAATAAATCCTTTTTTTTTTAAAAAACCATTTCTCTTATGAATCCCTTTATAAACGTATAATTCTACCAGACAGACTGTTCCTCTATAGAACGTTTCCACTTACGAATTTAATTACGTGATATTATCGTTAAATGAATCGCTATGCTTAACGATGAACACGTTAAAGAAATATTTTTATTTCATTCAATCATTTTTTTTTTTCGTTAAACAGTTTAAATGATATAATAATAGTAACGAGCGATTTGTCTTGAAATATAAAACTTAATCGAATCAAAATCAAACAATTGAAATTATTGCTTTCGAAGGAATCGCATTGAAGATCGACAGTTTTGGATTCATGAGGAAAATTAAACTTACTATTAATTACAATTGTATTTTTTCAAGTCACTGATTACATCAACTCACTTATATTTATACAACAAAATATATTACATGTCGAACATTTACGTATACGATATGAATCTAACGTTGGTCTTAAATAAGAAAAATATAACAATAAGATATATATTTATAAAAATATCTCCAACACACAAATTCAATCTAACTAATCAATAAAATTATCCAGAAAAGAATAATTATTTTGCACGTAAACTTGCTTCGAAACTATCGAAACGTGTATATTTCCGATACGAATACGAAAAAGAAATTTGTTGTACGCGATAAGGAGAGATACAGAGTCCAACTGATGTCTAGAAAACAGGCGAAACGACTATGGCCCTCATAATGTTAACAATACTAGTCTATGGCTCAGACAGGAAAATCTGCTTAGTAAGCTTTGCATCTCGGCCGTTACCAGTGATATTATGAAACGACGGTGGATGTATTTCAGGGAATCGATTTCTCAAATCCGCACGATCGGCTCCATTTGCCCCCATAGAGTGAAATTAGATCCGGTGAATAATTAATTTTCTTGTCTCGACACGGACACGGAAATCGTACACTATCGTTTCTGTGGCAATGATTATCAAAGATAGCCATTACACATTAGTCAGGCCACGCGGAGAATCGCCCCTAAATTTCGCCACACCGTGGATGGAAATCGTGATTGTGAACGCTTGCAAATTGTTTCTCGTTTCGCTCGGATGGTTTCACAATTTTTTTCTACAATTATCCACAATTATCCATTGGTTTTGATAATTGTGCAGATATTGGCTGTCAAACGACAGTTTTTACGTAACTTGAGAACGATAACATGTGTTAATTTTCCAATTTTCCATTGTTATTAAAGAAATTAGATAGATATTCTTCGTACCACTTGTTATCGCTTATCCTTATCGATTTTCAAAATTATTACAGATAATTTCAAGATATAGGAAATAAAGAGAAAAAAAAATCTTAATTCAGAAATTGTTTGACGTAACATTGCGAGTGCTTCTCGCTTGATGACATATCAACACCGGTGATATGTCATAAACCCTTGACGTGGCGCACATAACCACCAGTTCCGAGTTATAACCCTTAGGTCCAGTTTCCAACAATGCTTGCTAGGTACAACACCCTACAGATCATTCGCAATACGACGGCAAAACGTTACAGTCCACGTGCTTGACAGAATGCATTAAGTTTCTCTTAAAGGCGTATATCACGTATTCCATTTAAAAAATAGAATTTCAATAATTATTCAATGCGGTATATACAGTTACATCCGTATAACGAGTATAACAGTCAAGAATTACTGTTTGGAGGAAGTTGCTGTTTGGAGGAAGGATTTTGATGTATTTTAATATTTGTAAAAAATTTGCAAGTAGTTAAGATGAAGGAACAATTTACAGTTAAGAGCTTTGATTGAAGTTACAGAAGAGGCGGAGAAGTAAGAAAGTGGAGCATAAAAATTTTATGTTAGGCGAGCTCATTTCTGCTCTAGCTTAATAACTCTTGAACTCGGTAATGAACGGGAGAAAAGGTAGGGTAGTACTTCTAATGGCTTCCTTTCTTTTTCTCTTTCTCTTTCCTATTTTTCTTCCCTTTCTTTCCCCATTGCTTTCTTTCTAACATCGTCGAATAAAAATTTCACTTGGAAGAGACAATATAATAAAAATATATTTATAAATAATCGTTATAAATAAATGATACATCGTACAAATTAATATGTTATGTATTAGCTAGAATATAGCAAGATTTATACGTGTCTCTCTGTCTCTAATGCTCTTCATCTTCTCAGAAATTAATAATCCATATCGTTTGATTATTAAAATTACTAAATTCGAACTTCAGAAAAGTAATTAACAAAAGTAACTACTTCTGAATAAAATGAAAAAAGGAAAAAAAAATCCCAATTACTCCATGTCCGTCATAAGCAACGAAATTTCTGTATGAAAGTAATCGTATACGAAATCCCTCTAAAAAAACATCAGACCAGATCTCGAGAGATTTTAGAGGAGTGTGCAACACGATACATTCCAAGCAAGCAAGAGGTTTCTCGAGGTTTTGCCCAAATATATATTGTATTACGTGACAGATTGAACGCCTGCACGCGAACCAGGACACACGAAACAAGCTCATCCTGCGGACGAGTTCTTGTGAAACGCAAGTCGAACAGTTTTTTTTTACGACAATGCAGTGAAGATTGGCCAGAAGAAATTTTGGTTACGAGTCACGATTGCTTGTTCATTAATTTTTTCACGTAGACGCTAACTTTACTACGTTCTCCATTTTTCCTTTTATATTCTTTTCTTACAAGAAAGTATTTTGTCAATCCCATCAAATATTCTCATCTCAAACATTTTCTCTCGCTTCTCGAAGAAGGAATTTCAATTCACCAAATTGTACCTATACATAATATAAAGCAAATTCAAATTCACCTAATCTCCCTATTTATCTTGAAAAAAGAAAATTTTGACTCAAAGATGAGAATTTCTCTGGCCTGCGCCTTTTGTGAATTTTAGCAAGTTGAAGAACAAACTGGAAGGAGGGGCGAGACAGGGCTCGGGCGAAATCGGACGTCTGGGGCGTCGGATGGGGTTACGATGGAAATTATAGGAAGTTCCTTTTAATTACCGCGATAGGTGGAGCACGGGATGTCGAGGAAAAAAGGGGTGGGACGGAGGGAAAGGTTCAATTTAATTAGCCGATCCTGTCGATCGATCCCATTCGGTCTAACAATCCGGTCGTTACCAGCAAGAAACGACAAGGAGGCCGATCGTTAACGCGATTCCGAACTCCGCAACGATATTACTCCGCCCGAATCCGGCCACGATTGAATTCGACCTGGCTCGGTTGTCCACGAGAGTTAGTTTCCACTAACCTTCCGAAGCTGGCGGCTTTCTTCTTTCACACCGCCAACGATTTGCCCGCCTCGAATCACCGAGCTTCACCTGGCCGAGGCCAAGTTCCTCTTAACGAACCCGTTTGATAGCTGCCTCGTCCTTTTGTCACCTGTTAAACCGTGTAATTTTAAAGTTAAATGACACATACAGTACAGGGTATAAATGTTTTCTTTTCCTTTTTTCCTCTGAAGAGGAAAAGAATGAAATTGGAAAATTTTTACCGTCGAAGTAACATCGTAGTCGAGGAGTAGGTTTAATCAAACGATTCGAATTAAACTTTCTAGCATTTCTTATATCCAATATCCAATTTCTTGTATCCAGAAGACGAATAGAAGAACGTGCGAGTTCTTTTATTCTGTACAATAACATCGTTAATGGAATTTCTTTGAAATTAATTGCTCCTTTTCGGGCACAAATTTGAGACGAAGTGACTAGCTCTGTTCTGAAAGTCGTGAACAACACGAGAGGAGGAAGCTCCTCTCCTTTAATCATACTTGAAAACTTATCCTTAAAACAAGAAGTATTCTAAACATTCTAAAATTTACTCACTCACTTGGTTCTTATTAATATCTTAAGAAGATAAAGAAAAATTGTTGAACTCACAAATTCTCAAAAAAAATTAGATTATTCAACGTACGATAATCATTGTATCATCTACGTGAAGGATTAAATGGAAATCATGGAGAAAGATGTGGAGGAGAGGCGAATAATTTCCGGTGAAATTAGCGAGGTGGAATAAAAACATAACGGAAGGATGGGAAGTGGATCCTGAAAATGAGAAACCAGTGCGGCAACACATTGAGCAAGGAAGAAGAGCACAATCAACCGGCGGGGGTTGATCAATTAGGCCCCCAGAAGAGAAGAAGAGAAATCAGCTTGGCTAACACGGTTACGCCGGTTTCTGGTCGGGATTGAAAACAGCTCGACGAAATGATCACACGACCTCGTCGATAAATCTAATTTCCTACATTTATATTAGAGTCGCGAGAAGGAAAAAAAGGAAAAGGGGGAGGGATAAAAGGATTTTCGGCTGGGATATCAAATGGCTATTATTGGACGGTCATCAGCGAGGTCGAAATTTTTAAAAAAAATTTTACCAAATTTGGCGGGCTCGTTTTTTATTCGTTTGAATTTTCCACTCGAGAGAAGTGGCGATGGATTTTTGAGCCGTGAAATTAGATATATGGAGGGACGATTACCCTATTTTTTTTTCTCTCTCCGGCCAAAATTTTCGCAAAAAAAAAAAAGAAATTTCTATCCATCTGATGAATTCTCCTGCTAAAATAGAGCAGAGTGTAACGATATAACCTCGTTATGAGAGAACGAAGGAAAGAAGTACATCTTATATTCGAAGAAATATTTTGAAACGACTTGATTAAAAAAAGTGCGGTTTAATTTCGTTTCAGACATTAATCGAATACGAATATGTATAAGTTAAAACATTCGTGGAATATTTTTAGACGACATATTTTTATACAGAAACACAGAATAGTCGATTTAACGCTCATTCATCGAGTTGAAATTAAAAACGAGAAGATAGAAGCCTGGACTGGGAGAAAATAGAAATATCTTTAAAAAAAAATAATCAATGTTCTGTATCCATTTCCTTTCCATTCGTCACGTTTAACAATTAACGGAACTGGCAATAAGCCTGTTACCCACTCAATCTAGGATACGACACTCGTCTTAACGAACTGTATAAATTGGTTAATACGGTATACACGTTGGATCGATAGGAGATTCGTGCGTCTTCCCTTTCGCGGGCGTATTTCGCAAGGGAAGACGGGAAGGCAGAGACAGAGACAATGAGGGCGGGGAGACGAAGAGGGAGAGATCTACTTACCAACGAGATTTCGCGTTAAGTGCCACGAAAGGAAGACACCAGCGTGCCCGACAAAGCGGAAATAATGCCTCAGACGTTGTCTATCCAACCTTCCTTCGCGCTCTCGCACGAACTACAATAATTGGTTGGATTATCGGTAGGATATGGTTATGGGAAGTGCGAAGCCCCAGGCCTCGTCCGGGTAATCTCCACTCTGATTGCGTTTGACGCGTCATTGAGCGGAATGATGAAGGCGCGCCGTGAATCTCGGGCCTCGTCGCAACACCTCCTTTCCCCGCTCAATTGTTCCATTGTAATTTTTCGCGCCCCTTCCCCACTTCCGAAAGAAAGGGCGAATCGATTTTACTATAATTTTCATATTTCGCTGAGTTTTCCACCGCTTATCACTTGATCGAAGAGCTGTAATTTCTAAAGACCACCGACCACCTTCTCGGGAGAGGAGAAATTTCCATTTCCAAGGGTATTGAATTTTGATATATATATATTGGTTTTCGATTTTTTATCAAATTCCAAATATTATTGTAATTATGAGGAATTTAAATTTCGAATTTTTTATCTCTCGAATTCTTAATATTTTTAGATGGTTCAATTTCGAAGCGAACATTTTACTCGCAGGGTGTAATCGTGGTTAGTTTAGCAGAATTTTTATTATAGTTAATTCATCAAGTAACCATGCTCGTATTTAATTTGTATTTAACGAGCGAATATTTTTAATTGGTATTAATTTAATTGTTTAAAAAAAAAAGAAAGAAAAAGAAAAAGAGACGTATAAATTGGCTCCAAATTAAGTGCTCGGAGCACGCATGTTATTAGTTCGCATAAATCTCGAAATTGCTGATAATGAATAAGTGGCGGCACGTTATAGACTTACTTTAACCTCTGCACGAACATTATACCGTAGTTTGTAATAAATTACCAGTTTGATGCTAAGCACTTGATAGTTGTTTATCGAGACTTGAAATCTGTCTGCTCACTTTCTCGCGTTGAATATTATCGACCTACTAGCCACTGTTTCAAAATCTATGCCGCATGCCATCAAACATTTCTTCATTTCTAATTAAAAACTCTCCCTTACTTACCTCTCTCGCCCCTTGTGTTCGTGGAATGAAAATCACGAACGAGCCGAGAACTTCGAATGTTTCTCGCGTAACGATACAATTTCTTCAAATCATCGTTCCTAACGTTCAACATCTTAACTAATTAACCATACTGACATATTTTTAGAATATAAACTCGTCAGACGTTTCAAACGGATCTTACGTTTTCCAGAATGATTAATATTCATTTAAATAAATTATAACTAAGATCCTCTTTTCATTCTCCAACTTCTCCTCTTTTTCTTTTTTTTTCTTCTTCGTCTCCCTTCGTCCATTAATTAATCGCGAATATTAAGAAGATCTCTATTCCACTCGACCCCTTCTCACTTATCACATCCGACCAAAACATTTTTCAAACGTGAAGAAACAAGCGAACGAAGCTTTCTCGATACAATACTCCTCCCCCCTCGAGCTCATCCGTCCACGAAGAGGAATACGGAAATGGAGTTTCAGCAAAATCGATCGAGAAAGTTTCCACTCCAAGAGTCCTCCACGAGTTTCGATAACCTTTCGTCTCCCTTCTCACGGTCACAGTCCTCTTCCTTGGCTTTTTGTCCAGGCAAGGCGCTCTCCTTATACGGTCCAACTTAATTAAATCGGGTCACGATTTATTTCCGAATTTCTGCCGAGACGGTGCTAACTTACGGTCGGTTTAACGCCCCATTTCGTTCGTCCTCCACAGAGATTCGGATCCAATCGCGCGATTAGCACGCAGTCGCGCCGCCGATGAGGCCGCGTATCCGGAGGGAGGAGCGTGCTTCCTTCTCCTTCGTCACGTTTCTTCTTTTTTCTTTTCCCTCGTTCGAAAAGAGGGAAAAAGCGAATTTAATTTAAGCGTGATGTATCGGCATTGCGTTTATGTCGGGGAAGGGAAGCTGGTCGGAAGGAAGTCGCGTCGCAATTTTAAATCGTGTTTTTGTTTTGCTCTTCCGATGGCGATGGCCTTTGGAACGGCGAGAAGGCGTTGGCTTGGATAAAGGTGTGTCCTCGTGAGAGAGAGAAGGAAGGAAAAGGAACGAAGAAAGGTATTTAGTTAACGGGAGAAAAACGTAAGAGTGAGTTTTTCTTTTTTTTTAGGTATGATTGCTAAAGAAAATCGATGGAATATTTATTATCGAGTATAAATGTATAATAAAAGAAAAAAACGGTGTCTGCATTATAAAATATTAGTTCGGTGAAATGATCGAAGCTATCGAGATTTATATTATCGTCTCGTTTTACGAATGGATTCTTCGTTTATAGATATAGTGATTTACCTCGTAGTTGGCCAGTTCGTAGTTGCTCTGAAAATTGTCCAACGAATATTAAATTTGTCGTCCTAATTCTTAACAGTTTTAATTTCGTTATTTTATAAACTTGGGAAACTGAGTTTGTAATTTATTAAGTTTAATATTTAATTGAAATACGTATAAATAAGTAAGTTTAGTGTTAAGTAGTAATAAAAAAGTTTAATAAGAAATAATCACAATTACTCTTCACCGTATTTCTATTTCTTTAAACAGCCGTATAATTGTGCAAGAGCGATACAAATTCGATATTTGAAAATTCTAAGATTCCTCTAAAAAATTCAATCTCTTAAATCATCATCTGAAAATTGTAAAATTCATATTACATGCATCCTTCTTTATCGCGTTCAAATCGAAAATACGGATTTTAATTCAATAAATTAATAAATTATTTATGATACATTATTAAATATTGATACAATATTCTCTATCAATATTCAACTCAGTATACAACCAATTATATTTTACAAATTTTCAATCTCAATCTCCTCGTATCATTCTACGATTTCTATTTACCATTTACTCTGTTCACATCGAAGCATCAAATTTGTATATTTTGGTTATTTATACCAGCTACAGAAATACAAAAAGAAAAATAATAATCGATTAAATTTTCTTTTTCAATGAACATTCAATACTCACGAAATGAATAAAGATTTTTCCTCGAGCGGGGGATGCGAACTTTTTTACTCGAGGAGTGTACTCGAAAGAGAGATTCCACAGTGTGTTGTTAATATTGTTTCGAGAGAAACACTTTTCGCGTTGCTATTTATAGGGTGAATACGTTAGCAGTGGGCGTCGATCGGCGTGCTTTGACCCGAGGCATTAAGCGTGCGCAACGCTACGTCGCGTGATAGAAGGCAACCTCGATTAATTACCTATTTATCTTGAGGATTATCGGTGTACGGTGAAATGTATGGCGTACAAGAATATTAGCGTAGCGTGAGTTTCGGGACGCATTAGTGTAAGATACCGTGGTATCTTCGCTCCAGGATTTTGTGCTTTTAATCTTACCATCGAGACCGTGATCGTATAACGTTTTAATTACCCTTACCGTGGATAACGGAGTATCGTGGATTAACTCGCGTAGAGCAGAGTATTCGGAATAAATACCTGGAGAATGGAAAAGAAGAAACAGAAGTAAAGATTTTAAAAGCTGAATAATGTATAGATTAGTTGAATCTGATCGCGTTAATAGAATTAAAAGTCGGTGGAATTTGCGTGGAGGAATAAATTGAGTAATTAAAATGATATTCTTAATAAATATTAAGAAGATTTTATCCTATGACAACAATCAAATTTAATGTTTTTGACGATATGTTAAAAGAATCATTAATTTCTTTTTTTTTATTTCATTTCATTAATGAATGAACGAATAAAAGTTATAAAATTAATTCACTTATTTCGTAAATTACAGATATTTCTTATTGCAATACCAGTTCAGTGTTCAAGCAAGAGAAATAAAGAAACCTAGAAAACCTGGAATCGATGAAAATTGTATCGATATGAAACAATAATCTTATTTTAACATGATTTACGTCATTTATATTCTTTCGCGTTGGCGATTTAATGTAAACGCAAAAAGGGAGGGAAAAAAAAGATCGATGACGGGGAGGAATGCGGTATTAATTAAATATTGTTCCCGGCCGATACGATTGTTTAACCGAAACCGGTTTTTCGAAGCGGAGAATTTCCATTTACTCTTTCGCGTCCATCCCGTAACGTGTTTGTATATCGACGTAAATATACGGCGTATTATTATTTTATTCGTAAAAGCTTGGTCGTTTCGCGATCGATAATCCACCGTCATTCTTTCTACGTAATTTTCTACGACAAATAAATGCGCGAAGTAAATACGTTTTCTGCAGGTTTTCGGTTGTGTGCGCAAAGCAACCTGTGATCGGCAAACCTACTACGGTATCGAACTTCCACAATCCCAACAATGGATATTGGTTCATCCCTTCGACGCACTTCCGACCTCAATCAAAATCCCAAACTGCCTTCCCATCCGCTTCTCTTTGGACTAACTCTTCCTTTCTCTCTCTCTCTCTCTCTCTTTGATTCCCATCCCATCTTTGGAGCGGAGTGAACGAGGCGATCTCATCCCCGAATTCCTTACAACAATGCCTCTCTAATCCGTCATGTTTGCTCTGCCGCTGAGTACACGATTGTTGCTGCTACCGTTCTGAAATGTTTCGATAGCGTCAAACGGGCGCTTTCGCCTGCATGACAATTCGTTTTCGAACCACCATTGTTCGTTGATTAAACGAATTGTGATAGACGAAGGTGGGAGAGTGGGACGAATCGTCAGCGGAAAAAAACGCGAACATTTCGCGTGTCTAACGACTCGATCTCGTGGAAAATTACGTTTCTTCTCTTTCACCGATGTTGCCGCCGTGTTCGTCCCACGATCGAACGTCATTTCAACTGTGTTTCTATATTCTATACAGTTTTCATCGAAACGATGCTCGCGTCTTATTTTCTACGTTTAATAATTGGAAACTCTTTAAAATTTCTGATATAAATTTCTGATATCACTTTTCGTTAAGAATAAAATTAATTTCTCTTCAAAACATGTCTTATCCCTGAAATTATAAAATACATCTCAACAATTTTTGTTCTTGCTTTCAATAAAAAAAAAATTTCTACTGATCTATATATATCTAATAGCTCTACCATTTTCGATTTCACAATTGGACACCATCCCGGGATCCTAAAATCACGTACAATATTTTCTAATTCGACGACGATTTGCGTTTCGTTTTGGAACGAAGCTAACAGCGCGGAGGGGGAGGGGATGGTCGCGAATCGTCTTTTGTAACGTTTGAATGGGAGAGCGGAATCTTTTGTGGGCTGAAATCTTTGGGAAGTAGTCGCGTCGGGTGTATGAAAGGGTGAACCGCCGGGGATCCCTGGGAACCGGGATCCGGCAAGAATTTCCCTCCCCACCCATTCACTCGCTTTATGCGTCCCACCCTTCTCGCTGCATCGGCGATCCCTGGCAAATATAGTCGAGGTCCCAACTTTCGATTTTGTCATTTCCCTCCCTCCCTCCCTCCCTATCCCTTGTTTCACGAATCGGCGACAATTGACGGGAGTTTACGAGTTGTCGCCGTACACCCCCTCCACCCCCGGGCCCTTTCACTCGGACAGAGGGGTGGGTCGGGAGGTAAGGCGCGTTCATTGTCGAATGCTGACTGGTCTCGGTTTTTATCACTGGCCCTAGGGGGAACGTGGAGACATCCACATCCACGGGGTTGTGGAAAAGTAGGTTTGCCATCTTCCCGTACGTTTGACGAGTCCCGAAGGGAACATCGGTAACCCGACAGCCCATCCACTCTAGCTTCTACATTTTTCCGCGTGTCGAACGATCGTACACCTGAACAACGTTTCCTTTTTCTTTATCTTCCTCTTCTTCTTCTTCTTCTTTTTCCTCGATCCCCCGTCTTCGCTGTCTCCTATTCTCACCCTCCTTCTTCCTGTATTCTGAAAAAAAACGCTGTCCTAAATGGCGTTTTGTCTTCTAACTATCAACCAATTTTCTTAAGTGGAAAAGTTTCGTGATATGTTGGGCAGGGAAGGGAAGGAGAGATCGAGAGATAGATCGATGATGGAGATTGGGAAATAATTGAGCCCAATGCTTTCTTGTATTCACAATGTGTGGAATAATTATATATATATACTGAAAATTTTCAATAAGTTGCTGGAATAATTTATTATTCCAAGTATTTGAATATGGCTATCGACATAATCGTGATCAACGATTCACTCAAGACTGTTATCATATTGTCATTTTCTTATTTAGATAAAAAAAATTTATCCTCCTATTTATATTGCTATTCACATCTCAACTTCGAATCGAACGATGGTTCATCGAACGAGGAAGAAAATTGTTTCGAACGATACTCTTCGTATTGAAACGATGGTGCACGACAAAGGCGGCCGGCCATAATTAAGATTCATCCCTGGAACAGTGCGCGGGCGGAGAAAAATAATAAGTAGCCGGACAAAAACTGGCTGGCTTGTTAATCCTTGTAGGCACTTAAGCCAACATGCTAACAGCCGTCTCGAGTGGCTGGCCGGTACGATAGCCCAAGGCCTGTTAGTTCGGCCAACCTACTCCTCCGGCCACGGGATCATGTACCACGGGGGTATGCACGAGAGAAAGAGGGAGAGAACGTGGTCTGGAGCCATCCCACCACTGTCGCGCGCCCTTGGATTCACGTGTGTTACACGCCACCCCGAATGAATATCGGGGCACAATACGTGGCCAAGCGTATCGTGACGTCGTATCTTGGTTACTTTCGTTGCTCGTTAAAAAAGACGTGTACGTGTATGTATACAGGGAGTGGAGTATTACTTGTGTCAAACCTCGCCTCCTCCAAAGGGAGCAATATCGGTTTGGTAAAAAGAGAAAAGTGGCACGAAAATATGTATACTTGGCTAGGGACGATTTTTCGTTGCTTGTGCATAATTTCAGGGCATGCGTCTCTCCAACCTTTCCAACCGGTTCTTTCGTTGATATTTATTTGCTCGCTCTTCACGACCACTCCTTATTGCGTTTATGCAAATCTATTTTAAAAACGGGAGAGGGAGGAGTAGCAACGACGAGTGTATTGACGACGAACATATTTCCTGGAAACTCGAGGGCGACGTTTCGATCTTCGTACAGAAATTTTTAGGGAACTTGTCGTAGTTGAAGGATTTGCGGTAGGAAAAATATTCTTCGATTATTTTGAACGATTTGATAGATTTAATAGCTCGGCTGTTGTTGAATGTAACAGTATTCATTTGATCTCTCATTTAATGTATTCTTTAAATATATTGGCTGAAAATATTTATTATCGTATTATAATAACGTTACAATAAGAATTAAAATTTTATAATCAAGGGTTGATTTACCTTTTTAAAAGAAAAGTTCGAGATGAAGTAAAGTGAATTAAGGTAAGTCTTTAATATTTTGTTTGCATTTCCGCGTCGTTTATTTTCTAGTTATCATTGACAAAAAAGTGTCGCGGCAAAAATTATTCTTTGCTCGTTTTCGTTTTCTATAATGGATGGACTAATTCATTAAAGGCATTCCAACGTTTCCCTGTAAATGAAAGTGCAATTAGAGATATGCAAAACACCATTTATATAGGACGCAGGAAAGTAGAGGGCCTAAGATGCCATTTGAATTGTGAAATACTTGGAAGGATTCCAATATTAACCGGTGGTATGCCCGCGAAAATAATGGAAAAGGAAATGGCGCTTCTCCGACGGCCGAGAAAATTCGATATTTCGGATTAAAAGGGGGACGAATACCAGTTCTATACCCATGGTGTATCGATAAAATTCCATCGTATGTCGGAGAGAAGGAGTGAGGGAAAAAGTGTTGGGGTAAATACAGGGGAAAAATGGACGGGGGAAAGGAAACACGAGTTTTACACGGTGAACGCAAAATAATTTCGACCGCGAGGCAAGCTGAAAACCAATCCGAAAAATCTCTTCGAAAACTATCGCAGTCATCTGTTTCCGGGTTAACGTGTAAACGAAATTCGGGACTCGAGGGGGTTTCGTTTGCGCGTGTGTAAAACTGAGACGATTTCGCGGTAATTTTTTTTTTTTATCTTTCTTTTTTCTTTCCCTTTTTTCCGGTTTTCCTGCCAAAAACAAAAACCCTGTTCCCCTGCATCTAAACAGCGTTGCATTCCAAACGCACGATACAAAGCATGTAAACCATGCTCGAACATTTATCAAAGATAGAGACTTTCGAAGCTGCAAGAGTTTCGAAGAGTTTAGCTCGAGCTGCGTGAAAGTTTTTAACGGTAGAAAGTTGGTGGCCCCCTTGCATGATCTACGACTTTGGGGCGATCTAACGCGTCGTGGGGCATCGACACGACGCCCTTTACCGGTTAAAGGGTTACGACGACGGAAACAAGAAGATGTGACAGGCGAGAAGAAGTTTAGCAGGAAACGAGAGATTTGTTTCATTTGTTTGAATGGAATTAAGTTCGATATTCGTGTTCCTTGTTTGAAATAATATTCAAAAGAAAACCAATGGTTCAATGATTATACTTGAAGATGATATTAATCCTTGGGTTGAGTGAATTTTTTTCTGAAAAGAAACAAATTGTAAGTATTTTAATTATAATTTTGTTTAATTTTATTAGTCCATTTCTTTTTTTATCTTTGAAAATGTCTTTGAGAATACTTTAAGGATAAAGAAGTGGTTGCACATACATAAAATTGTATAATTGATTTTAGAAATAACAGAATGTATGTATACTTACCAAATATTGTTCATTAGTAATTTGTTCCTCTCCAAAATTCTCTCTGATTACTTATTCAAGTAAATGTGATACTTTCCGACCATTCTATTTTTATAATTGTCTTTAATCTCTCAAACCATATGACCACACAATCTCGTTTCTTTTAACGTGCGTGGCTATTGTTATCTTCTTGTCTGCGATATTGCAGAGTCACGGGGGATGGATTCCCTTCTCTCCCTTTTCTTCTTCTTCTTTTTCTTTTTTTTTTTTTTTTTCTTTGATGGAGAACAGAAACAATGACCACGATTAAGGCTTTTAGCCGCGGCTATACCGCGTGTCCAGTTCCACAATAATGCGCGCCACGCTCGACAGAAACTGAACTACATTGTACGTTGCCCAGAAGAAATGGCTCATGGATTTTGGGGTGGTTTCTACCCCGCTGAGCTGCTTTCTCGGTGTTCTGCGGTTCCTCCGCACTATAAATACCGACACCACCGAGGGTTGGCGGCTAGGAAAAAGGGGATGCGGAAGGAGCCGGTGCTTGACCGAAGAGAAAGAAAGATGTCAGACCGTCTCCTGGACGAGAACCTGGTTTTTTTTTATCCCTTCCTTCTTCTTTTTTTTTTTTTTATTAGAAAAATGGAGTTTCATGAGCTGTGAAGCCAACATTCTTATAGCCTTTCGTTGTGGGTAATTGCGTTTGTCCGACCTGGTACGCTTTTCCTCGAGTTAAAAATTACCAGACGTTGTGCAGGAAGCGTTCGAAGATCGATTTTTTCCCCTGTTGTTCCGTTGTTGAATAAATGACAGATTTTTATATCGTGTAAATACGTAATAATAACAATGTTTATCATTTATTATTCATTTTTATTTTAAGATTAATCCAACGCATTGATTTGTGAATTTGTTTTCTTCAATATCATTATTGTACACGTTTATATATTTATTTATTTAATTATTTATAATCAATACATTTATTCGTATCCAGAAGAAACGTATTCTCGAATATCTAACAATCTTGTTATTAAACTGATTTTTTTACCCCTAAAGAATTACCAAATTTAAGTTACGATTGATGTACGCTTTATCTCGTTCATAAAAAAATAAGCATCTCTTTACAATCCGAATAAATAAGATTCGATTCGATCAAACGATAAAAGCAGAATTGTTTTACGTACCGTTTCAGTTCATATTTCACGAGGGTTTTGGGGGGAGGGGGGTAAAGAGGTTTGTGTCGGAAAAATTGGAAATCGTTATTTCAGATCCCATGCTCATTCCTTTTTTTTTTTTTTTTTTTTTTCTCCCATTCTGATACGTCCCTAAGGAAGAAGAGGCTATCGGTTTACCAGATTCACCGCCAATACATATGCAATCATATTCCTCTTCGTGACCCATCGTGACGGATACGGCGGTCCAAGGGTCGAACCTTCGGGCTATTTACCTAATCAGCGACCAAGGGGTAAGATCGAGGGGTTAAGGCACGGGAAAGGGAGGGGGCCATTCGTCCGTGGAGGCCGGCAGAAGTCGTAAACTCCTGACAAGCGGCATTAAATCGTGCAGATAGGTTTGCGGTTTGTGGGTCCGGTACAGCTGGTTTCGGCGAGAGTGTGCAAAGGAGGGTGCGTTCCTCCGCTTCGATTGCAATTTCGTTTCCATTTTTTACGCTGCATAAATTTGGGTAGGACAGGTATTATCGTTAAATCGATACAATTCTTTTTATCGCAGAAATTTAAGTCACGAACTTCAATCAAAAATCTTATAAAATATATCGTGGCACGATACATTGAAGATTACGCTTCGATTAATTACTCGAATTAAAATAGATTAAATTCTCGTGTAATAAATTCGAGGAAATATACGCGAAAGCGTTGAATAAACGGGACGATTTCGAAGCATAATTTAATCGTTTCTCGACATTCGCACGATCGAATCGTGTGAGCGCGCGAAACGATAATTCGAGACTGTTTTAAATAGAAATTTCACTGAATCGTCGAATGATAACGCGTTACACGAAGTGCTCGAATCTATAAGGAACACGGTACACGGCTATTATATATAGATGGATCGCACGAAGGAAGGGGTTAACCGCATTATTTCATTGAAGAACGATGAAAAGCGCTTGCGGTGCTCGCGCGAACGGGCAATCAGAGATAGAGGGATCCGTGTAGGACAAGTGTAATTGAACTGGAGTTTAATTGAAAGTCGAGTTTCTTCGTTTTGCACGTTATATTCGTCGTGGCCATCGAAACTGTACACGTATGTCGTTTGTATCGGGACAAAGACCGGATGGGAATGGTTTTATCTCTGATAGGAGGATTCATCGTTGGACTGGCTGTGCGCCACGATGGATTTGTAGGAGAGTTGTGAGAGGTGGGGCGGGAATAGAAATTGAAAAGACGAAAATAAAATCCAAAATACTTCCTGCCACAGAATGGAACTCTGTCCTCGTTTCTACGGACGAAGGAGAAATTTATTTTTTCGCCTATGTGTGGTAAAATATCGTAAAATACCTTTCGATATATACGGTAAATATTATAGAAAAGACACGAAATTGTGGAGAATAAACGAACGAGAATTTTATTATTTAACGATGAAATCAAATTTCTACGAACACATTAAACTAATAATCACCAACTAATCTTCATCTTCATTTAAATCCGATGGAGATAAAATCACGATTTAAAAACATTTAATTCTAAAAAAAAAAAGACAGAGAAGAGAATCCAATTTATCGTAACAAAAGCTAGCGAATCCGCGAAATATTTACGCCATACCAAATCCCCCGTCACAGGATAGATTACCTGCAGCCCCGGCCAGATGTGTACCGTGGCCGGACCACCTCATTAACGTAAATGATTTTCTGACCACTTACCCCAAAGACATCGCTTGTTCCCTTGTTGGCCCAATGATAACGAGAGCGAGTACTCGACCACGGATACACCTCGCCCCGCGTGGTGTAAATATATATATACGAAATACGTCGAGGGAGCATCCAGCGGGGGGAGTTGGATCGACAGGATTTATCCTACGACGAATCGAACGATTCGCAGTGAGCGTACGCGGTCGAATTTACCTTCCGCTCGAAACTGCGTATATGCACCGGGTATACCGCAATAAAACCTCACGATACCGATTTCCTACATTTGCGGTGTGTGCAGATTACGCGATATACGAAAAAGGGATAACGCGATCGTGTCACGAGCCATCGATTACAACCAAGGATGGGGCGGGAACGTTCGGCGCGCTATAACGTTCCGTCAACCGCGACTAACGCTCTCAGCCCTGTCGCTATTATGCGTCCGGTCTTTCATCCGTTGTATTACGATTATCACGCTCATATATACGAGGCGGACAAGAGCCTCGGGTGTAGCATAGAGAGGCGCAGTCGGATGAGGCCCTATTGTCGGGGCTTTGGCTCGACATGTTGGTAACGAGCCGGTTGTTGCTACAAACTGGGCGCGTTATATACGGGGATCACGGGTGTACCGTGCAATTTACCGAGTCACAAACTGATCGATATCACGGGGGGATGAGGCAAATGAATTGATCTGATCGGCTTCATTTATTGATAGAAAGCGCGATTTAATCGAGCGTAATAAAGATTACGCGAGTCGAGTTTATTTCGTTATTATAACACGCTGCTAACGTTTTAATAAGCTCGTGCTTATTAATGGGGGATATGTTGAATATGATATTAAATGTGTACTCTTATGTTGGAAAAAATGTTGGAAGGGGATATATATATACCGTCGTCGAATCAATTAGGATTTTATCACGATGGATGGTATTTGTATTTTGTTATGGAGATTTTATAATGGTAATCGTTGTAATAGTAGAGACTTGGTTGTAAATACGTGTTGTAGAAAATAGATATTAAGATAGTTTCTTTGTTGATTAATCGCGTGGAAATTATTTAACTTCGTTATATAACCGTTAATCGGAAAGAATATTTTTTTTATACTTTTATAGTTATAATATCTACTCTAATATATTATGAAATATTATTTTACTATTCTTATTAATTTGTTACAGATATTAAATATATTATGATATTGAATAGAATACATTACGTTGCAAATACAATTACTAATTATACTATATTATTTTTATATCGTATAATTTAATTTAATCAGTTCTAGTTTCCATTTTTAATAAACAAGAGCGGGATAGGTAGGAAGGTAGGTATTTTCATTTTTCTTTAGCTATTTTGTTTCAAGTTTGCTTATCTTTATTTACCTTGGAAAAAAGCGGTAGTTCGTTTAAATAACCTATTTTCTTCCAGGCAAAACTTTTTTACTTTTTCAGAACGTTTTTAATAGTCTCGTGTAAACGTTAATTAATCTTGAATGTACAGCCATCAATTCATATGTACAATTTAAAGAATTAAAGATATCGATTCTACACGACAAATCTTCATTTTCAAATTTCCCGCTTTTTGTCTAAAAACGAAAACGAATATAATCGAGATTTACCAGTAGAATTTTCATCTATAAAGGTGAAAAATCGACCTATCCACTATAGGTACGGAATATTTCAGTCTTAACCAGGCAATATCGAGCCTTCTCGCGACTGCATCTTCCCGCACATCTTATAACTTTCCCTGTCTATGAAAACGTGCGCAGAGCCCTCATTGGCGTGATACACTTTCCCGCCTCGACCGGTAAGAGAACAAATTAATTTATCATTTCGTAGTGTTACGGTTAACAGCATTCTGGAGAAATAATGGCCAGTAATAAAGGCACGTAGCAAGCCTAAGGAACTCCTATGTACCTACGAAGAGAGTTAAAGAGAGAGAGAGAAAAGATCATCCGGGAAGAAACGACGAGAAGAGTGCGAGCGAGGCGAAGCGAGGAAACGAGCGAAACTGCGTAAATCGGAGCGAGAACGAGAATGTAAAGGACAGGTAGACAAGGAAAGAAGATACGAAACGCGATGCGCATGCGCGCAGCATGGGTGTATCTTCAACTACCCTTTCCCGTTACCCCCACCCGTTCAACGGACTCGCCTGTTTTCCTCGTCGCTCGTCCCTCGTCCACTGCTCGATTCAGTCACCGGGCCGTTTCGCGAGAGGAGAGTTTCCGCGCCTTTTCTCTCCGTGTCTTTTGCTTTTTCCTCGTTCGACGAGTTGTGCGGAAGTCGTGAAATTTTTACATCTGTGTTTAAACAACGATTGAAAAAGATTTATCAAGAGACGAGTAATAGTGCGCGAGTTTATGTGTATCGCTTTTCCGATCAAATTTAACGAGTGGCCCACTTTCGACACGGCCACATGTGTACATCGTGTCATCACGAAATATCATCGGCATGAGAATATTCGCGACATTATAGCCAGTAAATTTGCTGAACATCGAATGTGTGTTCTCGAACGAATCCGAATTGAGGTTAAGTTCAGTGTGATTCGCGGTACTCGTGCAAGCTGCTGTTTCGACGACGCTATTACGGTTTTAAAGCAGTTTAGCTAGAAGATTTATGACGTCCCGTGTGAACGAAAATTACGGATCTGTAGAAAAAATCGTGGATGGAGTATGAATCTGATGCGCAGCGAGTACGGAACAGACATAAAATTGACGTTCTTTACGAGGATCGCTGCTGATTCGTGATATTGACGATCGATCGAGTGTCGCGACTATCGACTGGAGGGATTTTTTCCTTCTCGTACTTGCATAGGACGCGTGTCGCGTGATATTGAAATGAGGTTGCATTAATTTAAGTGTGAATGTGTTCGTTGAATAAAGAGTGTGATGTTTACGTGACAGCCGGTTAGAAATAACCGCGTGAGAGCGTGGCGGGAATTTCGAACGTGCAGTTTCTTAATGATGCAACGTGGCTCGCGACGCTATGCTAGTATGACATCGATATATCGAAAACGTTGACGGTGTATCCGATATAGTATCGATAGTGTACACGAGTGAAGTGGGCTTTGGCGCGTAAACGCGTTCTCTTGATTACGTTACATAATTAATTAATCATACCACCGTCAGTAGTTCACAAACGTTGTATAATTAAGTGAAGCCGCCAGAAGTCGGGACACGTTACTGAATACCACATCTTCAAGGTATGGAAATTTCTAATTAAGCGTAGTCCCTTTTAACGTCCACTTTCGTTTCTTCGTGAAACAAGTTGGAGAGATTTAGCTCGAATAATTCTTCTGTACGGGGTTAAATGAGAAACATTTTAACGCGTAAAGTACAGAATACTAGAGATAATTAAGAGATCACACATTTAGGATTTCCAACACTACATTTGATGTATAATCTTTTTAACGTACCGTATAAAATGGATTTTAATTATTAAAGGAATGTGTTATAATTTTAAACAAAAATTTTTGCATAATTGCATTAGATTGCAGCAGATTTATTGAATTTTTTAAAATTATTATTCAATGTTAAAATTATTTTTCATTGCTCGTAGAATTTTTTTAATTAAATTCCATAAATGAATATGTTTATTTATATATATTTATAAATTTCCTAATGAAAATTTAGCTGCAAAGTATCTTGTACAAATATTTTAATATTCCATATTATAATAAAATTTCCATATTATTATTTATAGATAGATATTATACAGTTTTTATTAAGCTGTTCGAAAATTGAGATCTTTATACCTTATAATATTTCGTTATACGATAATATTTTCGCTTAAATAGATATAATAAATAGAAATAATAAATATAAAGTTTCATACTGAAAACAGTAATTTATTTTCGGAAAATCTAATTTTCCCAGACACGTGATCTTTCATGTCTGATCTGTCTCGAGCGATATATTCACGAATATAACAAGGACGACGTGTCTCTTGCCTTTTATTCCTGTGACGTGTGCTTGAGACTAACCCATATTTAAAAACATCCGGGAAAACTGAAAGCTTTTATCTATAACCAGCGTGTTTACTCAAGATTGTCGCAGTGCGCCTACGGCGACACGTTTGCATTTCTCACTTTTTTCCACCAGAATTAGTCTCTTCTGGTTTACTTCTCCGATGTGTATCGTTTTTTTCATTTTCCTTTCCTTTTGTCTTTTTCATTTCTGCATTCTTCTTTTGTATCTTTGTATCTCGAATCTCCATCGCTTACGGACAGAGTGGATTAGATTTTAGTGAAGAGCGATTTTGAAAACTGGGACAGACTGAGATTCTTTTGTGAGCGGATAACTGAAAAGGAAAGTGTTCCTTTGAATATTTATTTCACGTGAAATGAATAAACGTGGCATTCTTTTAAATCGTTTCATATGCATTATTTAAATATCTTTGTATTACGTGATTATGTTACGAGTTATGCACACATTTATGGGGCTATTTGTGTAAATAATTTCACAAACTCTCGCGACTCTGAAATTAGATTTTAATTATTTATTCCTTCAAAATTTTCTAGCATTTAATCATATTGGGAACACTAACTATTAGGAGCTAAGAATTTTAAATTTATTTAACTATATGAACAAGATGGATAGAACTCTTCATTAAAAAAGAGTTAATTTATTTTTACCTCATTATGTCATTTTTTTATAATATATTCTATTAATATATTTACACATCATTTCTTATTTTATATACGAAAGGATTATTTAAAAATCGCGCGTTATTTATATGAAGATATTAAAATATATATTATTTCATTTCACAAACGTATAAAAAAATTTTCGTAACGATAACATTTATTTATACAATAATATTTGAACGTATAATATTTTAATAATCCTATGAAATTCCAATGAATATTATCAATATTACACATCTATAACAAAAGGAGAGGGATGATTCATCAACATGGGCCAGGAATATAAAACGATGGCCTAGGTTTCTCGTTTGATTTTACGTAGTAACGGGGCGATATTCGTGGACGAGATTGTCAGGGAATGAACAGAGCGGCGAGTAGCAGCATCTATTGAAATGATATCCTTTCTAGTAACGGAAAGGGTGGAGATGCTCCGGGGCGAATATGAGATTTCAGTGTATCTACTTCGCTTATTGCTTGACATATGTACCTATGTATTAAATGGCCCCACCATCCCGTGCATCGAACCTTTTCATACAACCTGCGCCGAGAATGGAATACTAAAAGTGGGGGGAGGGGAAAGAAGAATATATCCCGACGGTGACTACCTTTTAGCCTCGCGTCCTTGCGCGACCGCGTATACCTTTGCACTAGGACATGTGAAGTCGCGCAGCAACCCGCTTTGTACGTTCACCATCAGTTATTTATTCCGTCGATCGCTTTAACGTCGACAGACTTTCCATTATTCGGCGCAACATCCTTTAAACGGGGCTCCCTCTGTTCCCTCCATTCGCTATTTAATCACTGTTTTGCTTCGTGTATTTTCTTTTATTCTTCTCCAACCCCCTCTCTTCTTTTTTTTTTCTAATTTGCGTTCAAATCGTCGAGTTCCTTTTTTGAAAGAAGATTAACAGCTTACGACAGTTTTACAATTTTCTACGACGTTAAAATTCCATGGCTCTTAAAATTTGTTCAAATTTTCCAAAAATGATTCATCGTTTAGAAACATTTTTGTTAATGAATTAGAAGAGTTTGATCTTTCGAGATCTGACAATCTAGTGTGATATTAATTGTTAATTATTTGAACAATATTTTAATATAATATGATAAGAATGATATTGCATCCGTAATTAAAATATTTAATTCTAAGTAGTACAACGTATCGATGCTGCTACATATGATTCACAGTGTTGAGCGTAGCAAGTCGTCTACAAAACGGCATCACGGTAACCACACCGTGTTCGAATATAGTGGAAATAGTGGATCTCGTTTTCAAATCGTTCATCGTATAATCAGAGAATCCGAAATTTTGCTCTATTTTGTACCTTTCACAGCCCTTTCCGATTCATCCATGAATTCGGACCCGCGCATAGGTCAGAATACCCGGCTAACCGAATATTGGCGCCATTGATATGCATAATCCTTTTACTTCAATATCGCGGGGGCCGAGTGTTCGAAGTAATCGATACACACACCTGCCATGCACCATTGCATTATACATGCAATATCAATGTACATTACGATGGCGCGTACGAGCCAACTAACGACAAAAAGTTACAAACTTTTTTCCCCTCCCCCGGAAATCTCTCTCTCTCTCTCTTTCTCTCTTCTGTGGTTTTTATAACAATGTATAATGAGAACGTGTCATTTCGAGAAAGGAAAAAACGAGAATTATGCGAATATCCATCCAAGATATGAAAATATTTCTCGTGTTCGGGATCGGTGGAACAATATTTATACGAATCCGTGAAACGAATTCAATTAAGAGTCGAACGAAACTTTTCATGGAGCGGAGGAAACTCTTTTCGAGGGTGAGAGGGGAGGGGAGGGGAATCATATTCGTTAGTTTTCTAATAGGGAAGGGGAATTTTCCCCCAATTCCGTAACTCAAACGCATACTCGTGCAAACGTTCCTTGATATTTCGTTTAATCGAACCCTGGACTTGGTAAGTGAGTTACGGGAGTCGGGCGAATTCGTTTGAAAATCTTCAAGTGTTTCTCCTCTCGAGTTGTTCTCTCCTCGTGGTGGAAACGTATCGATTGGTATCGATAACCTCGCCGTCGAATTCTCGAAACGAATTTCCGCTTCGCCGATTACACGAAAGTCGACAATGGGGTTTGTTATTAACTTCTTCGTATTCCCCTTTATTTATTTTTTTCTAATTTTTATTTTTTAATTTTCTCTTTCTTTCTTTCTTCTTCTTTTTTTTTTTTTTTTTTTTAGATTTTTTTCAAGATGATGGCTGAATGATGTTCAAGAAATCATGGATTCTCCGATGCAAGTTAATTGCCAATCAAGAGAACCGTTGGAAACCACTTTTACCACCGGCCAATGTTTCAAAAATAATATTCCGTTTACAACAGCAATAAAGCTATTTTTCTGCTGGGAGCTTTTCAGAGACTGGTAATGAACATCTATCTTTTAAAAAAATTTTTTTCCCCACATGATGCGAAACAAAGAGTCGAAGAATCAAATCGATCAGAAGAAAAGTAGCATTCATCGTCAAATAGAAGGGAGATCATCTTTCAAGTGGCCGCAAACATTTCAACTCTACATTATCTTGAAACATTATGAACAATGTGTAATCGATAACGATCTCCAACAATTGATGACAATAAACAACAATACAATCGTACATTACATTTTTTTATTTTTATCCCAAATATGGAATCTCCAATTCCTCGATCCAATTCCTTGCTATGATTGTCCGATATATGTATATATTTTTTTAATATCGTGATTGCAAGAAGTTTCTGTCAAACGGAGGGATAAAAATTTTCACGCTGGAGAAAATTGTTCCTAGAAAAAAAAAAGCTATTAATTTCGAGATCTCGGTACAGAATTTGATTATTCTGGATAAATGTGAAATCGATTTTCTAACGTGAAATCGATCCCTCGTTGTCGAGGAATCGGCGAAGCAGCATTGCCTTGCTAAATCGATTCTCTGGAGATGGGTAGGTACGAACGAACGAACGAACCGTTCCCAGTAAGGACGAAGTCTCGTTAGTCAAGCTGGTAATCAAGGCTTCGTTTCGATCTCGTTTCAAATTGCTTTTCGTGCCTTCCTCAGATCGAGAAAAGACCAACTTTTCGCGTATTCGTTTCTACAAATTCTGGCGATCACGTCTCGGGAAAAGATGCGAGCAGTTCTCTCCTTTAAAGCTTTTTGCGAGGATATAGATTTATTAAAATTATTTATAACGCTTTTCTTTTTTACACTGATGTTCTTATTATTGAAAAGAATAAATTCGAGGAATTGTAGAGATACCTTTTTGACAGGGATTTTTAAATTTATATAAAAGTTATATAATGTGTACAAAAAGCTAAAAATAATGTTAGATAGGTAATATTTACCTATTACCATGCTTTTATGTATTGTATTGTATTTTGTGCATCTTAGAAATTTGTTGTAAATACACGATTCTTTCTGCAAATATTTTAATTTAATTAAACGAGCAATATTTCTTATTGTTATTTTCGTTTCATAATTCATTCTCGTCACAAATTATATATTCCGCGAGTATTTAAATAATAATAATTGTTTCCCGTAGTATTGAATTACAATCAGTTTGTTATTTTGCAGTGAAATAAAAATAAGTATTCGACTTTTAATTTCGCTGTATCGAATCGTGCGAAACTTCGGCCAGGGAAATTACATTTTCACGTAACGAGACGACTAATTCGATCAAGTGGAAACAGATTTTAGAAGTTCGCGATTGGATATTTAATGCTCTTAGCGGAACTTTGTTTCTCATCGTATTGATTATACTGTAATTATTATACGTGTACACGCGCTACTGAATTCGGGGATGTAAGTTATTTTGTTGAATATAATTATCTTTCGAAAATAAATTTCATAATCTTCGCAAATTTATGACAATTCCAATTCATACAAATGCATAATATATATAAAAGAAAAAGTTTTTAATAAATTGTATCCCCAGGACTGTTTCACATTTTAATGATATTTAAAATATTTATTAGCACCTGTGTTTATACTCTATAATAACATTTTCCACGAGAAACATTTGGATATTTTATGCATTGAAATATTGGAAGTTTTGAATTATTTAATTCATTATATATATATATGTATGTATAATTTTCATATCGAATACATACAACTTTTCGTTGCAATCACGCTTCAATGGGTTATAATAAAAGACGAATGAATCAAACGAGAAAACTTTTTACTCGCGGACGATATAGACAGACGAGTGATAAACACGCAAGAAAAAAATATGCTCGATAAATCGTAATAAATACGAATTAAATGGCGTTGAACGCGCTCCAACTCCCATTTTAAACGGAAGAACGAAAATTATCTGTTTTCAGCGTCATTGATTTTCTTCTCTGCACCGCCAAACGAGGTCAAGTGATAATATGGCAGGAAAGGGTTAATACAGCCTGTTTCATTGAACGGAACGTGATCTTCGAGCACCTCTTTTAACGTTTCTTTTATCCGTAAGAGAAATTTTCCTTCGATTTATCCACAAATTTTTCTGTACTGTAGTTCATTTATTTATTTATCTGTCAAACAAAATCGGTTACTGAAAATGCTGAATTTTCTATACCGTGTTATTTAATAACAAATTCATTTGCACGCGGTAAATGGAAATGATTGTTTACTGCGAATATCAATTAAATGATATCTGAATTATAAATTAATTATAACGCAATTTCAGATATACAGGATGCGAATAATTAATACAATCCAATAATCTAAATGTCCTTTATGTTTACTTATTTCGAAATACTCACCTATCTCGAAATATACAATTGTACTTTGAGCATGAATGCTGAAATTTCAGTGTTCATAAAACTCGCAATGCCATCTCGTTCTGTGGTTACACGATAAACTCTTGCCCACAAAGAGGTTCGCCCCTCGCAATTGAAATACTCTATGCAAAACAACTTTATTCGCCCTCATCTAATCGCATCAGTGGACGCATAAAGGGCCAGTGATTGCAATTCGAATGCAATAGTCCTGCTATGCTGGGATGCATCATCGTCATTCGATCTTATCTCACGATGTGCTTCATTATCTTCGCAATGTATTAATATTGTAACGAGGATTTCGAAAAACGTGTTATGGATTAATCTCTGGTACGTATGATTGTACAATCATTCGCAAAAGTAAATGATATTTTCACCGAATTAAATTATAAACTCGTGCAATATTTGATAATGTAAATATTATTTTATATTATCAGATTGATAGATCATTTAATGTTTCGCGAAACTGTTTATTTTATTGTTCTTCGTTAACGATAATCATTTTCCACAATTTTCCGATGAAATTTGATGACTGTTTTATATGTTTATTTATTGTAGGATATCTTGAGATTTTCTCAAAGATATTTAGAAATTGATAATGCGTCTATATCTATGAATTATTATATATCATATGTCGCAAAAAATTATTACCTTTTCTTATTTAAAATTTATTTTAAAATTTATCGCTATCTTTTTTTTTAGCGATCTTAACATTTTTGCGAAACGTTCTACACGTTCGAAACATATTTTCCTCCCGTGTTGTTGAATAAATCGATATCAATTATCTTTGATGTTTTAGTCGAGAATACAGAGTTTACGGTGGATCTCGATCCGCCCACTAAATGGTACACAGAGTTTCCAAATAGTCACCCATGTAATTCTATAGCACGTAAACTAAACCATGCTCACTGTAGCTTAACTTTGCCGATTGCACGAAAACCAGTTCACCCTTCTATCCGCTGAATTAGTTACTTTACTATATTCGATTCGATAGAAATTTTTTTTTTTTTCTTCTTAATCATCATTCATATTTCCATCTCAATATTCTTTATAGATTTTGAAAAATAAGACACACTATTCTTTCTCCATTTTTTAAATTCAAATTTACTTCCATTTTTTAAATTGCATTACAATATCTCTCTCTTCAAATCTCTCTTCAACTATGACAAATCAATAATCTCATTTAATATATATCTCTCTCTTTCTGCTATGTATTAACTTCGACAAAAACGAATGACAGTATCCAGTATTTTTTACATTGCAATCGACATTATAACAATTCTCTCTTTCTCTCTCTTGAAATTGCATTATTTCGTTCCGGTAGTTAAGTAGTAGCAACAATAAGGTTCGAGCGATAGGTCACGTTTACCCTTTCACTTCCTACACCTCCCACGCTCTATCGGTGTTCTATTTAAACGTGGTAATAATAATCGGGAAGTCGGCAATCTGAGGCGCTCAAACACGCAATCACTTCTAAATACAGTTCGAGGGTGTTTCGAATCAAAACATGGTGGTGTGCGGCCGCTTTGGCCGTTGGGCTATTTAACCGGCAAGCGACTTCAAAGTGTGCATGTTTGAAGCGTTTACTCAGCAACGGGAGAAAGCTCGACAAGCTTTGCTAAATAAGAGGAAGGGCAAAGGGGGATAGAGATAGAGAAAGAGAGAGAGAGGGGAAGGGACACTGGGGCTGGAGCGAGAGGGAGAGGGATAAAACGTAAGAGAGAAGACGAAGGATGGCGAGTAAGGTACGAGCCGTTTGGGAACAGTAGAAACGTTGCGATTTACACGGACATATCGCGTATAATCCCTGCTGAGGGATTATTGCGAGCGTAGGCGAAAAACGAGAGGAGCTCGTACGAAGGAGGTCGTGTCCCCTCCATCCATACTCTGTTCCTTCGCTCCATATTTTCGAATTAACGGGTCGGATGATAATCCCGAGTTACAGTTTATAACCCGCTGGCTTTATATTAAAATTCCATCGGGTATGCTTCTCGTAATATATTGGCTTCTTCGTGATCATGCTTAGAATCGTTCGGTCCAAATTGTTGTGGGTTTGTTTGGAGATATTTAACAACGACGAAATGCACGGCTTAACTAAGTTAATTTAAAATTTGTTAAGTTAGATTTGTAAGAACAAGAGTTTGAAAAGGTTTCTGAAAAGATTAGATAAAAGAATAATCCTCTAATCTGTCAATAGGAAGAATCCAAAGATACGATTAAGTAATAAAAATTTTTTATCGTAATTTTGACGAAATATATTGAATTTATCGAACTTTGATTAATTTTGATAAAAAGACTAATTTACTATTTTAAAAATTATCAAGTTAGGTTAAACTAAACTAGATTAAACTTTGATTTTGATCTAAAATTAACACGTCTTGAGATGATCCATTCGTCAAACAAAATCTAAATGTTAAAACTATAAATGATAAGTTATTTATATATTATATCAAAACTTATTAATTACACGAGGAATAGAGACGTCGAAGTTGAGGAGTCGTGGGTGAATAGAGTCTCAGCTTCACGGGAATATAATAGATAATTGTCCGGCTAATTTCTCGAAACTCTTACCCATTCGTCCGTACATAAAGCCGCCACTTATGTCCACGGAGATAACGGGCTCGAGTGCAGAGGTATTGGAAAATAATGAAGAGGTTCACCCTCGCAGCTGTTGAGCCTCCCCGTGGCTCAATGGTGGTCTGTCGATGACAACGAGGTAATTACTTTTCAAGTAGCAGACGTGCAAATGAACGGCGATTTAATCTGCCGATAATATTCGCTGCCGTTTTTTTTTTTTTCATTTTTTTCTTTTTTTCATTTTTTTTTTCTTTCTTTCTTCCTTTCATTTCATCGTTCTTCGCCCGCTTCTTCGCAAAGACGATCGTAACGATCGCTCGAATTTATTTCTGTTCGTGATTCGATTCGTCTGCGAGAACTGGTATAATCGGATCAGGGAGCGCCGCCAGATGATATGGCGTAATGAAAATGTCTCTCGACTCTACTCTGTGCAAGGCTATCCGTCTTGAACGTGTATGCCTATTAGGATGGAACGAAATATATAGGGAGAAAATTCTTTTTCGCAATTTGCTAGTTCCGAGTAATCCTTTCCTCGTATTATTTAAGCTGATTTGTTCGATCGTTAAATTTTTCACGATGATGTCGCAGATAATTTTTTAAAATTATTTCAAAATTTCGAGGCTTCTTTTTGTAGACTTTTATTCAGTATTCTTTTTTATCTTCCTTCAAAAATTAAAGTCGATCGTATTTCGAAACTTAATTTTATGGCAAATATGATTTGCATATGAAATCTGCATCTTTCAGTGATCTGAATTAGTCGTTCAAATTTTCTTCTATTATCCAATATATCCATTTTCAATGCAACATTTGAATGCACTTCAATTCTTTTAAAAAAATTTTTTGAATTATCACAAAAGTATTGAAAAGTTGCACGAAAAATATCGTATAAAATTTCATTTAATATTTAATCTCAAATTATATTCCAAGTTCAAAGTTTCATGACTTGTCAAAGAGATTTTCTCCACGATTCTTTTACATTTACGTCGTAAATCGGTCGTCTAAATTGTAAAATATTTATCGTTTAGAATTAAGTATATATCCCCTCGTTTTCGAATAGAAAATTAATATCATTTGATCAAATGCGCACACGTAACATTTATTTCAACCGCGAGGGGGCAATGGATGATAATTAATCTTGCCTATTATCATGGTTCATCGCGGGATTTTCACGTAATGCAAGCTCTGAACTCGTATAACTCGCTACGTTTCTTCGCATTAGGATCGTAATAACGAAATACGGGTTGCTTAATCGTCACAACGTTTCTCAACGTTCTCTCATATACATACATCTCATAATTAAAGTATGTGCATTAACGTCGCCTCGTAAATTTGCGCGACGAATTCTTCGAAGTCCGAAATCTCGTTGACCAGATTCTTCGTAGCACGTAATTCCTATGTGTCCTATGTGTCCCATTAGAATTTATCGCGTTCAAAGTGATCAAAGTGAACGTGAAACGTGAAAGTTTCTCGAGAATCTCTCGTTGAGGTATTCTTTCAATGAACATGGAACAATGGGGAGGAAAAAATTACGAGTCGTCTCAAAAAAATCGAAACGATCAGTCGCACTTTCTGAGAAACTTTTCATTTAATTAATACGATCAATCTTGTTGTTCCTCCGTAAATGTATAATGATTTTCAGTGTGGATGAGATCAGAAAATACCTCTTAATCTTTTAAATTTGGACGGCATTAAAAGTTTCCAAGCTTTATAATTTCTTTTTGATTCTCTATTCCAAGATCGAGATTCACCATAAATTCATAAAATATAATGGTAGCCATTTCGACAATTCGATGCGAGAATAAATATAATTGAATACAATTGAAATCCAGAAGAAACAATTTTAACTCGTCATACATGGTTATTTGAAATACTAACTCCACGATACAGTCGGATAATTTTCTGTGTTCGCAACTTTATCGCGACGTTTCGTACCACTTGGTAGGCGCATTATCACTGCAAAAACGTTTTAAAGGCCTCGCGTAATGCGTATCTCGATAAATCATGGCTTATTGAACGCGCGAGGCTCAGTTTTGAAGCGGAGCAACGGGGTGCACGTTGTTCGTTCGCCGTGATACGTCATAAGTCACAGCTGGTAGCACGTTGCGACGACATCATCCACCCCTTTTGCCACCCTTCTACAGCCCGCCCCCTTGGGGGCCCCCGCTTCGTTCGAGTTTGGCCAGCCTAGACGTAATAGTGCCATTAACCGCCTCTGTATCTTAGCAACCTGTACGGACCCCCATCTTCCCGTTTATTGCTCTCTATGATTGATACTGTAAAATAATGGCGTTTCCAGATCTGTGTCATCGTGGAAATGTCTCGGATGAATCTTGGTCTTGGACTTACAAACATCTTAGGGGGATATAGGTCAACTTTCAAGATGCATCTTAGAGGATTCGTGGTCACAGATATCAAGACAAATGTCTTAGTATCATGAATATTTTTTTTTCTCTCTTCTTTCTGGAAAATAAAAGTAAAAATGAATGATCTAAAAAAAGATTAAATTTTCAATTCTCCTAAATTCGATCTTCATAAATAGTTGCATATTTTCGAGTAGATATTCAACAATTCGATATTAGAGGAATTTTACGAAGAAATATAAAGGAACTCTTCCGCCCTTTCCTTCTCTTTTTCCCTTCGCCCTATATTTCAACACCGCGAAACAATATCGAACAGTATATTAGACGGTTAATGCCCGCACACGCAACAAAGACTTCATATATCACTTCATATATGAAGATCGAAGTTTTTGACCGGGCCGAAAAGGATCTAATTGTGTTTGGAAAGATGAATGGGGGCGGCGACGGGAGCCGATATTGTTTACGAGCGTATGTCAACGCCATGTGCTGGTCGGCGAGCTCTGAAGGGCTCACAATGGAAAATTGGACTGGGGTTGGAGATTTTATTTCCACGCTCGATCCTTCTTATTGCGTTTATCCGATTCTATTTTTTCGATCTCCTTTTTTTTTCATCCTTCTTTCTTTCTTTTCCCGAATTCGAATCGATGGAAGTTCTCTCCTCGTCGCTCGACCGACCATCCCCCTCCACGTTCCTCCCCCCTTTTGTTTACCTCGTCATTCCCGCCACCTTTTACACCACCACCATCACCAAAAATCCTATCCACAGCTCTCTCAATTATTCGATCCCCCAGATATTCTTCGAATCTCGCACGATCGATGATAGATTGATAATTAACAATGGGTGGTGACGATTGCGGCGCGAAAGATGGAAGCGATATCGGTTGTATCGGGGGACGAGCGAATAATGCTGTCAACCGTGATGGACAGCAGCCATAGTTATATGGCCGGATAACGCGCAACCAAGTTTATCGAAGGCTCGTGTTTGTTTGCCATACGTATTGTCCATGCAAATAAATGTTTTATATGTATATATATATATATATATATATATATATATATATATATATATATATATATATATATATATATATATATATATATATATATATATATATATCCGTGTTGATCTCTCTCGCCTGTTTTTTACAATATTTCTCTCTTTCTCGTTCATAAATCGCTTATATTTTTCGCGTGGCAAGACAAAAGTGGTCGTTAAAAATCATGCTGGATACAAAGGGTTGTAAGAGCCGAAGGGTTAAGCCCGGTTCAGGAAGTCGCGACTCTCTTTTTATCCATCCACTGCTTTTATATATCATGCAGCCACCTTGGATCATCGATCAAATATACACATCGACGTTTTTCGAGCCTGTTGAACCTCGATAGAGGAGGTGGATATTATTTTTTTTTTCATTCATTCGGTGGAAAGGTTGTATTCCTTCGAAATACGAGAATCTTGGGAAAATAGGGGACTAGGATTTTTTAATAATGTAATTGATGCAATAATCGAACGATGCTTGGATATTCCTTTAAAAATTCTACAAACATCGACATCGTATTTTCCTTTCTGCAACGCGTGCGTTTTATAGACGAGAATGCATTATATTATCCTTGAATAAATTTAACAATAAAACGTTTGCAGGATCGGTAATGGGGGACAATTTCCAGCTGCCAAACTAATAGAATCTGCGTTAACAGGCATTCGTGCAAATGGACGATAACGTGCATAACGTGCATCGATTTGGTAACTATTATCAAGCTACACGCCAGTTTGTTGAATTATACCGAAAGAAAACAAATGGTGATGGATGCTAAATAAGCGCGCAATATCACGCTGCAAGTGATCAATCCTACGTAACACCGGCGTACCGGATCGCTCTATTCTCTGATTATGGACATCATTTTCCGTACCGTACCGTTTTGAATTATTTCGATGATATTGCGCGTCAAGCCGGCTCTGCATACTTTAATACAACACTACGTTAAACACCGCTTATCAATAATTCGATGATACATTCGAGATTCGTGTTTGTTAGATTCGGATATTATAATATTTCACTCAGTCTTTCTAAGAGATTTTTTTTTAATCGTAAAAATCTCGTTGTGCTGATCTGTACTTTAAAAACCCGAGCATTTTAAAATATTTTTCAAAGGCTTCCTCTATTTGAAACGGGAAAGGGAGATCGCACAATCTCGTTTATATAAAATCAGCGTGACGAAAAAAATACGCGGGACGCGTGTTTTCACGTGTTGCGGTTCGGTTACATAAAAGTGTGATGCGATAAAATGTCAAATTAAACAATTATTTAATCGAAATAGCAAAAGCTAGCTGGCCAATATAAAACGCGATACGATCGATTTTCTTTTTTTTTAAACATATCTCTATCTAACTGCATGTTTTTTAAAATATTTTTATATGAATGGATAAAAATTTTCGGGGTAAAAAATTTTGCAACCTCCCCGATTGAATTTTTAACCCAGTTTGTCCGTGTTTATTTAATCTGTCCGCGTATGTTTCGAATGCGGTTTTTTCCTTCCATTGTTTTGGGGATTGGAAGACAAATTGATCTTTTACGCTAATCAACTCGATCTTTTTGATTACCAATTGATAACTAATCGATAATTTTACAAATTTTCATAATCTTGGAAATGATGTTTTATTTATAAAATTATAATTTAATACTATGTAAATTAAATCAAATATAAAATTCAAAAATTGAAGTTACTATATATAAATAATTAAACATGTTAAATAATATTGTATTTCTGTCCAAACGAAAAAGTGTATAAACACGTTGCTCAATACTTTGTTAAAAATTCATCCTGAAAAAAACGAGATATAAATAATTAATAATACAATTATATCGCGATACCTTAAATTTTGCCAGAACGATTAGCAACTTGTCTCGCCCTGCGTTGTACAGATACGCAATTTATCGTGAACAATTTTTCATATAGATAAATCTCGCATAAATATCTATCTCTACATTGCACGGTAACAACTTCACCCGTTCTCTTTACATCTCTCTTTTTTTTTTTTTTTTTTATCATATCTTTCCAATCAAAAAACGTGTTCCACGACGTTCCTTTTTATCTATATATCGAATTCAATTATCGTACGTAATTAATCATTGAATTATTACAGTCACGCAAAACAAAATTCTTAATTATCCTATTTTACAATTAATCGATTCGTGATACCCATCCTCACACACTCTTTTTTTTTCTCTCTTAACACTTTCGCGGGAGAGAAATCTCTTATTAAATCCATCGCTTCAATTTTTTATCCCTTATCTCTGATCTCGCTTATCTCGGGGCCATCCCTTGCCAACTTCCTTCCTTGGGCTCGGGGTATATAAAGATACGAGTTTCTTCATATACGCGGATGTAATTCCCCGTACAAATGGAGGTTGTTCCAGGCGAGCTCTCGGGTCACGTCGACGACCTAACTGTCCCGACACCATCCAGCCTTTTATACCGAGGGTTACCGCGCAAAAGTTCGGACCAAGGGGAAGGGGGAGAATCCATAAGCCGCCCTTCCATCCTCGCCGAGGATTCATCGTCTTCCACCCCCCCATAAACGCGCATAGACTCCTTCTCTTCTCCTCCTCCCCCGTGCGCTTACAATCTCGCGTCTGCTAAATCTACGCCCAATCTCTTATCGCGTATCGACTTCCTCTCCTTTTACTTTCCTTCTCTTTTTTTTTATTTTTGTCTCCAAGAGACAGATATCGTCTTTCATCCTCATCTTCGTGCCGTGTGTTTCATTTCATTACTCGCTCGTTTCATCCTCTTTTAAAAAACTCCTTTGTGGATTCTTATTGCTGGAATATATATATATATATATATATTATGCGTGAAACGCAATGACAGGGAGAACGGAATCTCCTCTGAATTTTTCATCGTTATTGATTGGTCTGTCAGATGTGCAACAGAGGGTGTTACGAGTTAGTAGTATTGGAACAGTGGAGGGGAGCTTATAGATCGGTGGAACTGTTAGTCCAACGTTAGTTGGTAGCGGGATTTATAGGGGAAATTTTTCAGATCGAATTTTTTTCTCCTCGTACAATTTTTTTTCGTAGAATTATCAACTTCAGGATGCTCGAGGGAAATTAAAAAATTTGCGACGCTCATGGAATTCGAAATTTTCTAGAGTACAACTCCATTTGATAATTGTGGCCGGATTAATTAGATATCAAGTATCCCTTCTCTTTTTTTTTTTTTTTAATTAAAAGAAAAGTGTCGTTCGCTCCATCGAGAATAAAAGTCTGTCTCTTATAAATTCTCAAAGTTGTCGATGTTTCTTTCCTCTTTTAAAGATTCATTCTAGCAAGCAACATCCAAAAAATCGATACGGTTATTTACTCAACGAGTTTCTTCTCCCCCTCTTTCGAAAATTCCATTAAACAGATTTGCGAATTACACGAATCTACCTCGCCGTTTCGTAACATTTACATCTCGCCAAGTCTCTTTCGCTTCGAAAGAGAGACAGAGAAAGAGAGAGGTTAATTCTCTAAGCAATTCGACGAGATCGAGTTAAGCTCGAAGGAGATCGACGGTTTTCTTCTTCTTTTTTTTTTTTTTTTTTTAGAAAGGAATTAGCCCGTGAAAGGAAAAGGAGGGGGCGACCTTTAAATGGAAAAGTTAAGTTGGAAGGAAACGCGGTCTCTGTAAACTATGAATCCAATTTTAGCTTCGGCTTGCTTCTTATCGGTGCCGGACCGACGAAACTTTTGGCACGAGATTCCTTCGAGAAAACTTTCGCCGTCTGCCGCCGTCACTCGAGGCAGAATCATTAAATTAACAAATCCTTTCGCCACGCGCGCGCCGGACAATTTCTTTTCATTGAGCCGGGTCAAAGTTTGGGGATCCCGACGTTCGAAAATAAGGGGAGGGGGCCGCGATAGGGAGCAAAGCGACGAATTAAGAGAGGTTTCAAAGTTATGATTCCTGGTATCAAGCGTCCTGGAATGGATTACCACCCGCCAGCTTGGTATATATATATTTAAAAGCTCTTCGGGTCGAAAGAATACGATTTTGTCGGGTCGCGATTCGTGGAAAGAGGTTCGAAGTTGTTGAGACCAAGTATTCGAAGAATAATTGTCGAACCGATATCCATTATTTTACTGGAGCTTCGAAATTAAGTGAAATTTCCAAGAATGATCGTCGAAATAACGTTTGGCAATTTTATTATTACCAAAATAAGTTATTTCGTCGATGCAAAGAAGATAAAGAGGAGTCTAAGATTGATAAGATGGAAGGAAGAGTTATTATTTGAGATGGATATCTATAAAGGATGGAAGTAATTTTAAAAATTACCTGTTTAATCGCAGATTGTCCCAATGTTATCATAATATTCTATCATTTTAGAGGATCGGATGAGAAGAAGTTCTCCATTTCAGAATAGCAAGAATTACAGGTTGCGAACCTTTGCCCTCGACTTTATCCACATATTGAAACATAAAAGTGTATTAAAATACGTTTATCCGTAGCCGTGGGACATGGCGTACCCTCAAAAGCAGTTATTAAAACCGCTCCAATAGGGGAAAAAAAATAGAAGCTTCTACAAAGCTTTGGATAATAACGTGGACGCGATATTAATTATTCTTTTTTGTGCGTTTATGTCATGGCAATCCTACGTTACGATCGAATCGAACGCCATTCCGGAGATTACCATATCCTAAAATCCATGTGTACCAAAATATACATTCATCAAAGGGTGAGTTAATATATCCTGTTCTGGATCTCTTTGATTCTCTTTATTAATCTTGTTTAGAGACCTGAAAATATCGAAAGTATTAGAATATATTGATATGATTCAACGAAAATAAAAATTATTTCTAAACGATTGTTTTGTAATTGATTGATTCTTGGGTGATCTTGATTGATCGAGAACGAGAAGGGATTATTATTTTCTAATAGTATTCCATGACACGTTGAATAATATAGTTTTGATTCTTGAAAAAATATGCAAAGAATCCCTGTTTATTTCTCTCTTCTAAGCATGTATTTTTCTAATTATCAATATTTAATGATATTTTACAAGATAAAAGTTATTTTATCGTTGCGAGTTTAATCTTTAATTATTTTCAAGTGGACATCAATCAATAAGGACAAAAAAAAAATAAATAAATAAATTAAAAATTACATCGAAATCTTTACTTAGAAAAGTTCGATCGATCTCGAATTTTCTGTTTACATGGAAAAGCATTTAAAAGTATGAAACGTGAGACACGTGTTTCTCCTTCATTATCCGGATTGAAGGGGGGAGGGGCTGTTAATTTGAATCGGTCAAAGCGAGCGATATTTCGATTGATTAAGCTCGATAACAAGCTTTCCCACTCGCGTTTCATTTTCCCCATTATGGACAATTTTCGCCGGAGACTCGGGCAAAATAAGATCACGTTCTCGTCATAAATCTTTGTCTTGCTTGACTCAGAGAGTCCCTTTATTGCCACTAGAAAAATCGTTGACTCTTCTCCCGCCCTTCTCCGAGTTTCTTCATAAAATACTCATTCTGTCAGAAATATTCTCTCCATAAAAACGACGTTGCATCTTATTTTGCCTGAAAAATGAATATATCAAATCTCATTTAATTACGCGGTACGAATTATTTTAATTATTTAATTCTTTATTTCATTTAAAAAAACATAACTTTCGTGCATAATTCGTAATTAGAATCGTCCCATTTAATTTATCTTTAGATATTTCGTAAACAAATAATTACTTAATAGATTCATAATTCATAATCAACTTTTTGTTTTAATTTTAAAATTGAAGAAACATTCCTTTTTCGACGGGATCGATAATTCCATTCTGTTCTAACTAACCTCGAACCATGAATAAACCATCCATTCATCGATCCACTCCGTTAAATATTATTCAATTATTCTCATTTCACGGAATTCCTTCGAAATTATCTAAATTCCTTCGAATCGATGAATAGAATGTCGTGCTCGTGTAACAATTTCCGTATATATAAATTTTCCCTTCCCTTCCCTTGTTAGAATAGAACAAGAACCCCGGCTAGTTACATCTCCATCAAACCTCCCCCTTCACCACCCGTTTGTAATTACCGTTGTTTGTAAATCCGATTGTGCAAATATCGCGTGCCGATTATAACTTTGCTCGACGATTCTAATCAGCAAAGTCGTAGACGCTTCGTAATCAGCGCAGTTAGCTTTCTTAGCTTAGAAGGGGGTGGGAGAGGACATCGAGAGCACGTTACGAGAACCCTCTCCCTCTCGTGACGACGGTTTAAGGCTCGGCACCAAGAGCCGAGCCAAGAAAGTTAGTTATTTACTCGAGAGAAGCTCTGACAGCTCGTTTACGCACGCAACGTATTTCATTTCCTAGACACTTCCGTATAGCTCCCTCTGCCACCCCTCCCCGCAAAACACATTACCCGCCTCTCGGATCCTTCCACTTGCCTCTTCGATTTTCGATCTCTGCTCCCTAACTCGTTTCGAAATCTCGAAAAACAGCCGATCGTTTCGTGTGGAAACCTGGAACCAATACTAAATTACTACAAAAATAGTAAATATTCTATAGGGAGGGTTGTTGTTCAAGTTATTAAGAAAATGTTAAGGGTGCATGTTCCAAGTTTGATAAAATATCGATATACATTCGATGATGATATAGAATTTCTGATGTATGGAGCAGTCGTTGTCGACATTTCTTTCGCTGTGAACATTTCAAAAAATTATTCGAAGCATTGGCGATTGTAAGAATATGATGTTAGGATTTTATCGCGTGTTCCAAAAATCCTGAAAATACGAAAAATGATTAGAATAAAGGATGGAATAAATCAATATGCTGATATGACGAATCGTGAATCATAGGGAGAAAATTATGGCCATCCTAGGTGGGGCTTCGCCTACCTAGGGACAATTTCACGTCCGAGGAAAAGACTCCTCCTCGGGCGTGCGGAAGATTTATACGCCGGGGGGGGTGAAAATTCGTGCTACACAGTTTCCGCCCGACGAATAATTGTCCAAGATTCCAGTCACGAGTCACCGGAACTGAGAGCCGTTAAGTCGGAACTAATTGAACTCTTGTTAAGGGGCAGCAGGAGGTGAACGCGAGGGCGATGTGGTATTATAGCGATACCCTGGCCGAGAACCACCAAATCCCCGGTGATAGATCCACGCGAACAATGGCGTTTCAACTACGGCGGAATCGTTAATACATCCTGGGTATTTCACGATTGATCGAGAAAGTTTTGATTGATGGAAAAAGAGATGGTAATGATTGGAGGATGATTTCTTTTTACTTTTAATTATACTTCTTTCTCGAATATATAAATAATATTCGCGGATTTAAATTTAAAATCGTATTCCATCGATTTGTGCAATGTTATTATTATTATCACACGGAAGAGATAATATCTTGAAAATCTGAAAATGAAGAATGAAGATTTATCGTTTCGCGTTTAACAGTTTAGATTGGCAATATTCAATTGATTATGGGGACAATCATGTGGAGTAGTATTGGGAACAGTATTGGGATCGAGTAATGTCAAAATTATGAGAACAAATACTGGTGGAATACCGTAGAAACTGTAGAAACTGTATTCAAGATTCTACATTGTTCGTGTAAAGTCCAAATTGAAGACGTCTATGTCGTGGCACTCAATATCGAAAACTCTCCAGGGCGCGAGAGGAAACTGTACCGACAATATCGGAATCGTGAGATCCAATATGGGTGTACTTGTATCCTAGAAGTTATAATCGAGAAGATCGGAACTAAGGAAGTGGATATCGAGGTCACCAGAATCGTGAACACTGACAATCGTATGTGATATGATAGGACACGTTGCAAGAGCTGACACGTTAATTAAGATTTCATATCTTACATACAATGAATTTGTAAGAGAGCCAATAAAGAGATTTCTTTCATTCTTCATTCGCACTTTAAGATATCCTCATCGATGATTTTTTTAAATATATCGTAGATCATTTTGTCCATCTTCTTTTTCTCATGAAAATATTAATTTCCACGCTACGTAATCGCTGAATGAAACCATATTCGTTGATAAGCAAAATCAATCGTAATCTTCAAACAGAACGCGCATGTAATATCGTTATATTCGAAAGAAGGATGATTGCGTACAGTTCTTTGAGATTATATTTACCCTTGATACGTCTCTCCACTCTTCCCCTCTTTTTGTGTTGAATCAAGCAACTCATTACTTTACATTGTGGGACCCGTCGACAATGGCGGCCTCTCCTCTTATACCGCGCCATTCATAAAGCGAAAAGACCCGCTCTATTGCGAGAAGAAACCGATGAATGGGGTATTCGTCGTACTTATACGACCTTCCACTCGATCTTCGAATCCACATTCGATCATTCATACCCTTGGATATTTTCTTTATCGAGACCGTCTCTTTCGCGTTATATCGATTTCATTTCGGAGCAATTATTGCCGCGCTCAATGGATTTTTGAATGAGGAGTGAATCGATTTATAATGAATGGAAATTTTTTGCTTATCTTAACGGATTGATAATTGAAACGACTCTCGAGTCGCGTGATTTTGTTTAATCTCTTAATATTTAATTCTCTCTTCCTATATTTTTTTATATATGGAAGATCTTATTTTTAATAATTTTTTACAGTTTTAACACGAAGATATTTCATTACAAGTTTCAAAAAATTTTAAAATCGTCGACATTCCAAAACATCGCCATCTCGAATTGTTCAAAAATTCGAAATCTTCTCTCTCTCTCTCTCTCTCTCTCGCGAGTCCAGACTTCATTCAATCGAAGGCCGTTTTGGCAGCGAAAATTCGCAGAGCGGAAAAGCGGGAAAAACGTGCGATAAGAGAACTCGGTAGCCCTCCTCAACCCCTCAGCGACAGAGTTTTGTTTCATCGGCAGACACTGAAGGAAAGGAGAAATTTCACAGTGAAAATCCTGGACGTCCGTTACGTTGTTTACCTCTTTACCTCCGTCCAACCGTTTCCAACCCTCCTCCCACGTGTCCACGTATCCAGACATAATATTGTCGGTAAACGGTGGCATATTATTTTTCGAGGGGCGCGAGAAAACGGGGGTGAAGGAAGGAATGAAATGAAAATAAAGCGCGGACAAACGAGCGGGCCCCTTTCGTTTTTTAACGAGCAACCACCACCCTTCTCCAGCCAAGGAGGGGAGGAGGGAAGGAAGGAGTTGCGCCGCGGCACGGGAAACAAAAGAAATTCAGAGGCTTCCCTCCGCGGCTGCTCACCGCCGGAAGCTGTGCACGGGGCACTCTCGGTAAATGCGCTCGAACAAGGCCTTCGAATGTCTCGAGACGTGGCGCGAGGAATAAGAAACACCCGAGCCGAGCGTGAAATTCGAGAGCGGCGAGGGAGTGTAACGTTCCGCCCATTGTTGAGTTCATAATTTGTACAACGGCGGTGCTTCGTGATTTTTCCATTTCAACTCCTTCGGGCGAAACCTCGTCTCACTCACACTCTTCTCTTCCCCGTTCATCAAAGAATCGACTCGAGTACCAGTTTGCTGAAATACGGAATCGCGATGAATGTGAATTGTGACACGCGTCGAGAGTGATTTCGTTCCATCTCTTTTTATAAATAAATAAATAAATGAATGAATGAATGAATAATAAAACTCGAAACGAAACGAGGTACGCGTTTCTCGAGATTTAAAAAAAAAAAAAGAGGAAGAAAAAGAACGATATCGCTTCGAATTTCCCGATGATCCACGCCAAGGGGAGACTAATTGCCGGTAATTAGAAGTAAACGAGGAGTGGGGAGGGAGGAGGAAGGGGAGCGACAGCTCGCGTCATTAAGTCAGAAATCGGTGGTTCCGTGTATAATTTACACGGGCGATGTTGATGTGTAGTTACGGCGGGAGTAGCGGGGGGTACACCCGCCCCCGCGCGGTAGGGTGGCGCGCAGAAAATTGTTTTCTGTGCCGGAAAGCACGCGAATAGGAAAGGGGAAGGGGGCGAGACGTCGTTGTAGCTCTCTTAAAAAGGAAGTCAGACACACGTGAGGAGAACTCACGTTGGAAGGGAAAGAGGGAGAGGAGAGGGAAGGGAGTCGAGGAGAGGGGAAAGGAGACAGAGAGAGAGAGAGAAGACACTGTACACTCCCCCGTCGGCGACGCACACGTTCACGCAGACGAACGCGTGTGTCGAAAAAAGAAAGGGCGTTGTCGACCGTCTAGCGGGGCGTCTCGTCCCATTGTCCATGCACGCGGATGGGTTGGCTCTTTACTGAAATGCAAGCCGAGTTCTCTTTTTTTTTCCTTTCTTTCTTTCCTTTTTTTTTCGAGGGGTGGAAGCCTGGTGGAACTCGATTGGCGGGACGGAGAGGGAGAACGGACGAGTCTCGAGTGCGTGAGAGAGAGAAAGAGAGAGGGGGGAGAGGGGTGGCAGCATCGCGACCCCCGACGCGACTCTTCGATTCGAGACAGGCGAGAAACAGGCAGGCTGGGTGTGCGTAGGTATTTTCCACCCCCTGAGGACCCGCGACGCTCTCTCCTCCTTTCCGATTGTTACCTACACCCAGGTTGCTTGCACTGTTTTAACGTTATTCGAGACAGGTCCCTTTGTCTACCGATACGTTGCGCCTTCGGCGGAATACCGGCCGAAGGGTTCGCACGGAAAAAGGGTGGAGGGATGTAGACGACGAGGGGGTAGAACGCCGTCATTAATTCTACACGTTGCTTTTCTCCTCTCTCTTTTTTTCCCCCCTCTCTTCTTCCTCCTCCTCTTCCTTTTTTTTTCCTCGCCGCTTCTTCGTCGCTCGCGGATCGAGCCATGATCGTCGCTCGATCGTGAATTTTTCATTAAATTAACGCGGCCTGTCGATTCTTTTGGCAGACAGATTTCGGACCGGTGATCGTACCCCCTCCTCCCTCTCCTCCCCGGATAAAAAGTTAGTTCTTCGCGACGAGGAACGAGAGAGAGGGAGGAAGGGACATCTCTCGCGCGTTTAAGTATTCATTATTTTGGAGCGTTTCAGACGGACGCGTGTGCTCGCACGTACAGTTTTAATGGCGTGAGCACGGCGTGAGGGCGGCAGACAGGGCAGAGGTTCCCAAACCGGTCGCGCAGAGAAACTTTTTCGCGAGGGTGTGCGTGCTCTTTTGACGGCGAGGGAAAAAAAGAGAAATATCGTCTGGCCTCGTAATCGAGACGTTAATTGTTCATTGTTATTTTACAGATGGAATTTTTAATGTAAGGAAGGATAATGAGAATCGTTTTAACCGAATAGAGGCTATTTCTCTTTGCGAGGATATATGTTTAGGACGAATTATAAAATTATACGTACTTTAAGTCTTATTTCTATTAATTAATGACGCTAGTTTTCGTTGGATACGATTGGGGAAAGCTTCGAATATTTTTATATTTCTTCTACGTCTGTGTATCCATCCATGATCGTACAAATATTGTGAATTATCGATACCTGTGAAATAATCCGTCGGGATCTATAAAATAATCAAAAAACAGTATGCTTTTGTATATTATCATCCAGTTGCAAATAATTCTTCCTATAATCTCTGGAACCGTTCCACCACAGTTAAATCGAAAAACATTTCTCTATCAAATGTAATCGAGATTATCGTGAAATATATTCGTATTCAAAAATTTATAAAGTTAATCAGAAGAATTATTTTGATTATTACTTTAATTAATTATTTAATTATTTTTCATTACCTTATTTACTCATTTTGTATCCAGAAATTTTAGAAATCCGTCGTAAAAAAACAAACATTTATCCTGTCCAATTTCCCATCTCGTTGCATATGATAAAAAATATCATAATATTCCAACAATCCATTTTTTTCTAAAAATTCAATCCACGTAACTTTTTGCGAAAATAAACAGAGTTGCCACGTTACGTGGTCCACCCCACGTAATTCTCGTCCATCCCTTTATCCTAGCCTTCCCTCACGAAATCGATTCGCTGGGGGGAGGGGAGAGCATGCGAACTCATGAAAAAAGACAATGGATAGTGTCAAAGCGTAGTCACCCACGCTATAATATACTTAACTACTTCCTTCACTCGTCCATCCCCTTGGCCATCTCTTCCGCACGTTCTCTTCCTATTTCCTTATATCCAACTACTCTTCACCGCTGCAGGACACGATAGTTCTGTCGATTTAAGATTGTCATGAAGTTATAAAGCTTTTCAAGCGTTCCCAACTTTTACTCGAATTTGATCTCCCTCCTCCCCTCACCTCGCAACACGTAGAAGAAGTAATTCTCGTGGCCCAAGTTTCGATTCGACTCCCTCATAAATGGTTGATAACGTGTATGCACCTGTGGAAGAAGTTGTGGTTAGCTTTATGCAAAGAGTTGTGAAATTGTTATTTGTGTAGAGTTTAGACGAAATGTTTTACATTCTGTTTCTTTTTTAATATGGATGAATATACGTGAACTTTTCCAAGAAATAGTAGGATTTTTTTCAAATATCCAATTTTTCTTTCACCTGCGCGCTCAGCACGAGTCGTGTCATCATCAATATTTTTCCTTATTACATTTTTTATTATTCTTCACACTTAGAAATGTTGATTTCTTCGATTCTTGTCTTGGATATGTAGTAAGAGATGAAGATATGTAATCTGATTGAAATTTATTTTAAAATTGTATAATCTAACTCAACTTAAAAACTTCATTTTTCAATTAGATTTTTATTCAGCGATCCGTTTACCTTTCCCTTTTAATTGCTCCCTTTTTTAATTCGTTGTAACGGAATCTTCAGGGGAGATATTATCCTCTCTCTTATTTGCAGAAATGATAACCCTGGACCGAGGTCGCCGGTCGGAAGTCAGGAAGATGCAACTCGGTTATAAGAGTGTTCTGTGACAGCAATTACCGTGACATGAAGTGAAGGAACGGGCCGTTTAAAGAGACTGTGCAAAATCCTGGAAGGCCACCGCAAAGAAGCAAGATTTCGAAATTTGTCCGCGTGGTCGACCCGAGTAGTGCAACTGTTTACGGTGAGTGAAATATTAAATTTTTTTTTTAAAGACGCGTGCTCTTAACGATAATTGGCTCTTAAGGAAAATCCTATCGCAACGCTAATGATCCTCGAATTAACGAAATATCGGTTATATTTATGATAATACTTGGTTATAGTAAAAAAAAAAATAATCGCAGGAGATATAACATTCATATTTCTCGAAATATTTATCTCGTTCTCGAATAAATCACGCGTATAAATTATTCCAATTATCGTTTAAACAAGAAGCATAATATTTTGGTTAGAAACAGCAACAGATATCAAATGCTCTGATAAAAAGTCGTGCTTTTGTATATTTTGAGAATTGTCGATTAAAACTTCAATTTTAAAATGATTTTTTTTTAAACGGTTCTAGAGGCCGTTTCTTTTAACTTTCTTGAAAAATATCATAATCGTTACTCTACTATCTACTAATGTGAAAAGTATGATTCTCGAAGAAATTTAATTCGAACACATTAAAGTTGGAAGGTTGAAAAGTAACTTTATCTCTCGATATAATAAGTTCGCAGAAACTTTTCATGCCGCGCGTCACCTTTATTTCCGGAGAAATTGAACAAATTCGGGCCTTCATTCGATATCGAAGATTCCATCGGAAAACCAAAAAAAAAAAAAAAAAAAAAAAAAAAAAAAGAAAAAGGAGAAAAAAAAAGAAAGGGGGGGGAAAAAGCTCGTGCTTTTTCATTCATACCAGGACGACTGCGTTTACGTTACGTTTATCGATGATCGATTTTTCAATTTCCCACATTCTTCGTCCCATTGTGACCACAGTCTCGCCGTTTATTCCTGTATCAAGCCGGAACGAATATCGACGTCCCCTCCCCCCCCTCACCACCCCTTTGCAATTGATTCCTACCGAGCCAGCTTTTAATATCGGCGACCATGAATAATTTCTAGGCAACATTCGTATTCCGATGCTCATGGCAAACATTCATCACCCCCGCCATTTGTAGTACACAGACCTGTGTGTTTATACGCGGCGAAAGTTGACGATCAACGAGATACGAAACGAAACGAATCCCATCGGCGGACGAGCTGTGCTGCGCTATGCACCATCGTGGCAATATTGTAAACCGATACAATAACGTTAGTGGAAACGTTCACTCGAAGAGGAGAGAGAAAAATTGTGCATCTTTGATTTTCCACCTCCCCCTTAATTTCGTTAATTCGACGTTTCACTTCGATTTATGGTTCGTATGGTTTCGCATGGAACGTCCTGCGGGAGGAAATTTGATGATGATTTATAAATATAATTCGGTAATTTGTTTCCATTTCGAGGTTTCAGTGAAATTGAAAAAAATAAGAAATTAGTGGGATCGATTGTTCAATTAGATTATTCTTTTATATTTCGAAATTTGTTATTTTCTTGTCGAATAATAATTTGAAATAAATTGTTTGTCATACGCTTTAAAGAGTGGAAAGAAGAGTAGAAAGTTGAGAGTGGAAATCCGTTAATTATATTAACTAAAACTTCTTCGTATTCTTTACTCTCTTTTCCGTCCACGAATGTTTTGTCGTTAAACAAGTATAAACCTTTACAAGCACACGAGAAATCCTGCATCCAAGATCTCGTAATATATAATACTCGTTTAAGTTGATCTTAAAAACGTCGATCAAAAGAAAAACTTTCGCACTTCTTTATCACGCACGAAAAGTATTCAAAAGGTATCCTCGAAAACGAGCATTCCTCAAGTCTCGATGAAATAAATAATACAAATATACATCCCCTCGGTGATGATCGAGGGCAAGGGTGATGATTTCTTTTCTCTTTTTTTCTTTTTTTTTTTTCACACTCTCCGCCTCCCAGACACCGATGTGTTGCGCGTACTCGACGGAATGCATATATGAAACGTCAAATGCACTCGGCACGGTCCATCAAAATGCAAATATCTTTTATCCGCGCCCGGTAATGTATGCGCCCGTGGAGAATCAGTATTCAGGCCGAGTACGGCCGATCCGCCCCTACGGTATCGAAACCGGTATACGTGTGTGCACCGGCTGGAAGTGTGCGGATACACACACACACACGCGCGCGCGCGCGCGCCGCAGGGTTAGCATTGGGGGCGAAGTAACCCCTCCGTAAAGACCACGAGCCACCCTCTTGGCCAAATCTTTATTTTACGACCGATCCGCCCGATCGATGGCCCCCCCTTCCATCCTTCTCGATGACAACCGGATCTCTCTCTCGTTCCGTGACCAATTTTAATTGATACCACCTCCTCGACGAGCAAGTATACATGTGTGTGTGTGTGTGTGTGTGTGTGTGTGGATCCTTCGAAAAACGAATTCCTCCGATTGGCGACGAGCAATCGGTTATAAATCATGGAACGAGCACAGGTCTCTACAGGAGGGATGGATCCCTTCTTTCCTTCTTTCAATTTACGTCTCTCTCTCTCTCTCTCTCTTTCTTTTTCATCTTTTTACTCGCCATGTGCGAGACATGAGTGAGACATGTGTCGTTGTTAAATCGATCGATCTCGTTTCTTCTTCTTTTTTTTTTTTTTTTGGAGGGAATTTATCGGTTTCCTATAAATCTCTCTTGCGAACCGCTTTTGATTAAAATTAACCCATTTACTTGTATATATATGCGATTTGTATATTGGAATAGAGGATCGAAACAGAACTATTTTGTTTTAATCTGTTAGGCGTTGTTGTTAAATGGAAACGTATTACGCTGAGATATAATCTTAAACAGCGAGTATCGAGAAATTTATTTAATTAAATCACACACGTTCGTATCACGTTTGGTGATTTATCAATAAAGTATGTATGTATAATTTCCTCCTCTTCTCTGATGTTTTATACGGGAGAACGTTTACAATACCTATGTTTTGACACAAGTTTCTCCAGCTGTTCCGAAAATTCCGGGACAGGATGTTGGAAAAAGCTAAAATCCAGCCCGGTGTCTCCAACTTCTCGTCTCCTCCTCTCTCACACCCCCTCCCCCCGTCTCCCCCTTGAAATTTCATTTCCGTCCCCGCTCGTGGAATAGTTGGTGCGTCGTTTATCGCGTTATACACGCCCCGATATTACTTCCATCGTTTCACCGATTTTTATATTTTCGAATTGATGAATATTAAAGCCTGCGGTTTTAATCTCTTCCCCCGTCCACCCAATGGAAACTATTTTTCCTGTTCGGGGGGAGGGGAAAAAAAAAAAAAAAAGAAAAAAAAATATCCTGTCCTCCAGCCGCGCGATAAAAACTTTTTTTTTTTTTTTTTTTTTACGAAACGATTTCGAAATCTGAATTTTCGGCGAATCTCGGCATTTATCGGTATCGATTAGGTTTAACCGTTCCACGGTTGGAAACGGTTATTCTATTTCACGAATGGAAATATATTTCGTTGTATATAGGCGAATATCGGGCGCGTATCTAATTTATCGAACAGCATTAATCATTTATGTAAATATCTATAATGGGACTTTTAATCTTTGCTCTCCCCTCCTCCCCTCTCTTTAAATATGATACATTAAATTTTTTCATTTTTGTAGCATTGAGAGTTTACAGTACAGTTTATCGAATTTTACTTCGTTATTTATTGAACGTGTGTGTAAAATGATTATGTACAAAGTCGAGGGTGAGAGGTCGTAAATTTTGAAATTGAAGTAAATGAAATGTAAAATTGAAAAAAATTTATATTGGTATACAAATCGGCAGGGGAGTAAAATTTTAAACAAGCGAGAAAAAAAGGAAAAGAAGGGATCGATGAATTAAATTCAGAGGCAATATTTTTGAATTAATATGAATCATAAGATAAATTGAATTACAGTGAATTCATTTCAATATCTGTTAATATTGTTGTTCTAATGGAATGGAAATAAAAAAAATATTTGCACAATTACAATTTTTATACATTAGTTAATTAAATTCAAGAATATTTTATACTCTTTAATAATATTTCTACACGGTTATAAGAATTGTGCAAACACTTTTGTATTCACTGTAACAACAAACAAGTTTATCTAAAAAAATTATCATTCGAAATTTTCATTTAAAGAATCGTCGCATTTTTAATTAAGCATCGTCCCGCGTTTTCGCATCTTTTCGAAAACTCGTTTAATTTCGGGCTTCCCTAACATGTTTCGCCTATGTCGCGTAGCTATTGGTTTTTAGGTCGAACAATACGGCGTTTTTATTCGGATTAAAAGGGGTTGATGCTTCTAAAAGGGGCGGTTTTCGAGCTATGCTCGTTGAAATGTTTGTTCCTTCTTGTTCCGCACAATTTCTCCTTGTTGTTTGCTGACACAGTTTTTAGCGACTCTATGGATATGTAGCGTTGCTTTTCTTCACAATAAACGTGCCTACTGTTTTACGTCGCGCAACATTTAAGTCCATATGATTTTCATAATTCATTCATTATCCATAATTTTACGAAAAAGGATTTTAAACAGTTTTCGGAACTGTTTCCATACTTACTTCATATTTCACTCCTTCCTGTCTATATTTAATTTCTAAACAATTTCCACTTAATATAATTCCTGATTCCTGAAAATAGATAATTTTTAATCGAAAATAAGATTAAGATTAATTAAATATAAATATCGTAGAGATTTAAAAATTTTCTTTTCTTCGAAAAATCGATCGGTCATTTCATATTTCAACTCCCTCATTATATTCGACAAATTGAAATGAAAAATTCATTCGTATAAAAATAAACGAAATCGAGAGACTCCTAATTCCGACGAAATTCAATTCAGGGAAAAAATTATATCGAAAAAAAAGTTGGATCGTTGAACCGAGGTATAATAATTAAAGCGTCAATTTCAATTTTTAAATATATTTTTTTAATTTTATCCCATTTTTAGCTTCGCGACGTATCTAATTCAATTCCTCTCGTTCACATTCAATCGATTATAGACAATGCCAATTCTAATTTACATCTCGCAATTAACAACACGCTTATTTTTCCACCCCCGTAATTTTCTTTCGTCTCTTCTTCATCCGAAGAGAGAAAGAGAAAAGGAAGAAGAAGAAAAAAAAAACTGGGATTATTAAATTCGACAAAATAGACCTCTCGAAGGATTTTCAAGGATGCTTGACGTCCCCTTATAGCCGAGCCCCTTTTTCCACAGAGATCTCGAGAACCAAGCCCCCGGGTTTGCCCTCACGAAAACGGACGTTTAGAAAAACGAACGATTTTATCGCGAGGCGAATTGAATCGAGATCGTTGGATGACGAGATCGAGAGGGTGGTGGTGGAAAGTGAACAAGAAGCGAAGGAGGAGGAGGAGGAGGAGGAGGAGGAGGAGGAGGAGGAGGAGGATACGAGAGAAATGCAACGGGTCGCATTACGCATCCCTCCTCCCCCAACCTCTTGTTACCAGTTGTAGTCGCGTGTATTTGCATACAAAAGGGCTTCCTTTACGTTTCGTAGCATTACTGTTACTTAGTATTTCCCGATCGAGTGAAGATGCTTCCTTTACGCGATACGAAAGAGCGAGGAAATATCGTTCCTCGTTCTCCTTGTCAAGATGAATTGGAAACGCTGTTGAAAGATCTATTGATCCCCGCTTCAGACACAACTTTGTATTAAATTCGAATTCTTTAGCTTCACGAGTTATTAAGTTTTACATTAATATCGAAATACACTTTTCGATCGATGCAGTTTTATATATATAATATATATATATAGGTTAATGCGAAAATTTTCTCTTTGATTTGATTCGAAGTTTGTAATTATGAACCGTTTCGATTAAATTTCTCTCGTGATTGATAAGTTTGCCAATGATCGATTTGAAAAGTTAGTTCGATTAAGTTTCGCGCCCGATACTTATATTTTAATTATAATACATTTTAATCGTTTCACGATTTTCAAATTACAATAATTTTCTTTCGCTCGATTAACGATTCGAATGATTTTTATTTGTTACACGTCGTTTTGCTAAATTATTCTCTCGACAATTACAAATTGTAATGTGTAAATTTTATACAGAAAAAAAGAGAGAGAGAAAAGAAGAGTGATCGAAGCGTTATAACAAATTTTAACTTCTACTTTTTAATATAAAACTCTGACTTCTTGAAACTATATAATTAATAAAACTTTACACGCAATACACTTTTGTTTGAACACTTTTTAATAATAAAAAAAAAATTCTCTATGAATAAACTTCACAATATCTTCTTGATGAATGTCAAATGTTTCATCATTCTATTCGATGACGTTTACGTAATTTTCCTCCCTTCTTCCTTTCTCCTTCAACGTAATTCGAATAATTTTTGGGCTTGTCGGATGCTAAAAGATACAAGATTTTTTTTTTTTTTTAAAGTTTTTCTTATTCACCACGCCGCTAACCCTGTTTGCCCGTCGTTTTAAAAATAGCGATTCCTGGCCTGCCTCCGTGAAACGCGTGTCAGATAGGGAAATAAAAAGAGGAGCAGGGAAAAAGTCGCTCTCCGTGAGAATCAAGTAATTCTTTATGTATGCTTCCCGAGATATAGGCACGTTATCTCAGGTATCCCCGGTAGCTGTGCTAACAAACCCGGGTTTTCCCCGAGAAAATATATGCGCGCAATATTTACCGCGAAAAAATATTGTTGGGTGGATAAGAGGGAGAACGAGGGAGAACGAGAAATAAAGTTTCGAAATGTAAAAGATTGCCAGGAAAATTTTTACTCGATCTTTAAATTATTTCATCTCGATATATCGAAGAGATTCTCGAAGGGGTGGAAGAAAGCGAGATGATTCGAGGAATCGAATCGAAGAGATTAAAATTTGCGCGTGAAAAAACTGTGGATGGCGTGGAACAATTTTTTTCAAGATTACATTCTCGATATAACTCGATCTCAATGTGTTAAAAAGCGTTCTCGAAACCACTTTTCATCGATGAAAGCATTTACGATTCCATCTCTATCGAGAGAAGCTTTTATTCCTTCCTTTCCTACTAATTTTTCCTTTCGTGTACATCTCTTCATCGTCGTCATCGTCATCGTTATTATCAATGAAATAACAAACCCGTAATAAAAACGTAATTAGTGACGGCCGATCGGCGAGAAAGGGGATCGAATTCTCGACGAGTAATAATCTCGACAACGATTTCAATTTAGATACGCTGCCGAGGAAAATTATCGCTCGCTGACCGATCCTCATCCCCTTGGCTTCGATACATTCGCTTTCCCCCCCCTTTAACGATGAAATCGGCCGATGAAAGCAATCGGTAGGTTTCGAGGCTGGGTACAGAAAAGAGAGAACGCTCGCGGGAGAAAGTATTTTTCGCGTGGTGGCCACAGCCGTTGAAACTTCCCTTCTGCCCGATCCTGTTCGATTGAACGGTCTCGAACGCGCTGTTTAACCGATCGCCGGTAAAAAAGCCCAAATGAGATTCCCCGTCTCTCTATATACACCCAGGCGCGTGGAAAAAACGCACGCGCGCATTTTCCCAGCCTCGGATGTTCCGCCTACCCTTTTTCGTGGCCCGCGTGCTTCTCCTTTTTTCTTCTTCTTCTTCTTCTTCCTCTTCTTTTTTTCCATCGACCCTTCCTCCCTTCGTAACTGGCCGCTGTTGCACGCACTTTTGCCAATTTATTTCTTCATTATTATACACGATGCCTCGCTGCCTTCCATCCTGCCGATTTTCTTTAAAAAGAAACTGGACTGCAACTTTTATCTCGCTGGTCTTAGAATTTCTCAAGTTTGTAGCGAGCCACGTTTATTAGAAATGTGGTAGAAGAAGAAAAAATCGCCTTAACAAATTCTACTATTCTAATTTACATTAAAAGAAAATATACGTTTTAGAATTCTCTATAAAATATTAATATAATTTTAACGAACGAGGCTGTGATAATAATTTGTAATAAAACGTGCAAGCTTTATACTTTTTTGAATATTCATATCAATAAACTAATATCAATGGACGACAAAGACGAATTAAAGCAATCGAAGATCATATAAATCTTTCGATAAAGAACTTCCATAAAGTAACTTTATAGATTCGATATTATCGAAACGATTGAAACTGAGCGATTATCTCTTGTTCCCCGTGAATAAATATAAATATATATGAATGCACACAATCGATGTTTAGTAAGAAAAAGAGATAACGGATAAGCTCTGTGAATAAAAAAAAAACCACTAAGAGATTTGGTTAGTTATCGCGAAAGAAAATTAAAGGAGAGAAACAAAAGTAAAAGGGAAAGAGAAGTTGTGGCCGGAGGATGAAAAAGCAACGACAAGGATTATAAAGGATTGAGCGTGAAAAGGTATGACGAGGATGGAAAAAGGATGGAGAAAGTGGAATGCATATTTTTTTTTTTTTTTTTTTCATTCCGCGATTAATTTACGATATAACTATACGATATTACTTTTTTTTCTCGCGGCGAAGAAAGTTGGAAAACTCTCTGGGAACGATAGTTGATGCATATTTGGAAAATTTGCAATGCGGAGCGGATTGCCGGATATAATAATATCCTCTCCATTTTGCGCCAAATTGCATCACGTGTAAAGCGGCTCTCGATAATTTACGCGCAATTTAACTTACAATTAGCACGAATTTATTTCATCCTATCGCGTTAACGGTTATGGTTGAAATCAAGGATTAAATAAGCGCCTCAATTTTGCAACTACGTAAAATCCATATTCCGCGAGAAATTATTCGTGATTACTATGATCGTGAACCTTTCCGATCGATATTTTAAAGGAGATTATTTAAATCTGATCTCACTTTCACTTCGCTCCTCATTTCGCGTAATTTTTATCGAAAATTCAGATCCAGATGACGAAACGATTCGATGATTTGGCGCGTAGAGGAAAATTAGAAACGAAACGAGGATAATGAAAGGCTATAGCACTGGTTTCTGTGCTATTGCAATTCCCCTCCTATGTAACGCGATTGTGTAATTGTCAGCAATAGAACGAGCGATCGTTCCATGGGATTTGCACGGTTATCACAGCCGTTTATGGCAGGCTGAGGGGTTAGACGTGCGCGTTATCATCTGCCAGCTATCAATAATAGAAGGACCGTCTTGCATTCGCGTCATCGACGTGACGAAACGGGCAATCTGGCTCGCATAAACCTCGAGATTATTACACAGGTTTCCTGTTTTCGAATGGAATATTGTACTAGTACGTGTTCAACACTTCCAACTGGATATATCCGTTTACCCGATATCAAACGTAGCTTCTCTAACCTCCTATCTTATTAAATATCAATAATATCTTTACGATAAAATTTGTACCCGATTTATCCACGAAGAATTGTCCAAGTTTGTCAAACCACGAGACAGGTTGGTTTAATTATTACTACCTCTACTTCTCAACATCGTTAAACTCGTAATCGATTAGAATCCCCTTACAACTTAACAAATTTTCCCCGCATCAAACAGAAATTTCGGTCGTAATGGCCTGCGAATTGGCTACCTATATATATATAAAACGCAGTTTACCGCGCGTCTGGATTCTAACAATTGCACAAGTTTCTCCGCCCTGGTCATCCCTTTTCCCCCAACTTACACAGATCCGACTCGCCTTTCTCGCCATATTCGCACTAATTTAAATATTTTCACGAAGTATATTCTTATATAATCTCGAGTCTCTTCAAATCTTCCAAGAAGTCTTCGAAGATCATTCGTTCCTCGCACGTGCACACTTACGATCCGGTGTCTATCGATCGAAAGAGCGGAACTCGGACGAGATTCTTATCCTTTCCGGTGATATCGCTCGCCGACCAGCACGTTCGAAGGGGCGTACCTCGAGATATCGAGCTGTACGAGCCCTTAAACAAGTCGCAGCCAGCTCCTTAGCATCCATCGTGGGAGGGAAGCTTCTTTCTTCCGCCCTTCCCTCGGTTGCACCTTCCAAGGTTCCTCTCCTTCATCCGCATCCGAGCTGATCGACGACAACTGATAGCCGCGCCTCACGAAAGGGATGGGAGGGGTGGTTTAATTCCAAGCTGACTCAGCCGCACGCATTTGGCCGGAAAGCAATAAAGTTAAGTGTAAACACAGCGGCCTCTGCACAGACGACCCCTCCGCCGGATGGGGTTACGCCTTTCTCTCGTGTCTTCTTCGTCGTCCTCCTCCTCCACGTCGTTCTCCGGTGTCGTGTGACACGCGTGTCTGGGGGTGTTCATGCGTTAATCGTGACTAACGCGAGGGTTCCTTGGATTTGCAGATACGGGGCGACTGCACGCGTGCAACTCTCTCTCTCTCTCTTTCTTTCTTTTTCTTCTTCCAACGATAGAGGCGATATCTTCGAGAAAAAATATAACGCTCGTGACCCGTGGCTCGCGATAGCGCAGGAATGCGTCGTCCCTTTGTCGCTGCCGCGAGATCTGATTCGATTCAATTTCTTTTATTACGCGTATAAGTTACGTCCGCTCGATTCGAATCGATACGATCATTTATTTTTACCACTTCTGGCGGATTTATCTCGAACATGTGCGCGGCATAACTTGAGGGGAAACTTGGGGATGGGAATTTTCCCTGTGGAGGTGGGCGTTAGGTCGGATTAATGACGGGGAGCGTTCAAAATTCATCCGTGCGTGTTAATAAAATACAAATCACGAATGCGTGTAAGCCTCCTCCTTATCTCGGAGGCTGATCCCAGTTTGTTAGATTCTATTCGATATTTTCAAGGTTGTGACGCGCATGTTAAAGCGGCGGGGGATCCCTTCTCCCTCTCCCTTTCCGAAACTGTGGATCGCTTTCAGTGGCAATAACGGGACGAAGAAAAACGTGGAACATGCGAGACACATAAATATGGCCCCTGTTCGGCGGCATTAGGAGCTTATCGTTATTCCGCACACGTTGGCCGTTCGTCGCAGCCCACAGGCACTAACTACTTGCGTTACGAGTCGACCAAGAACCACCCCCCCGTAGATAAACAACAGGGAGGGAGGGAAGGGGACGGCCACCATCGTCGTCGTCGCCGTCGTCGTTCTCCTCCCTTCCCTCCGCACGGCCTACCTCTCGATAGCTATAAGCATTTAATTTGCATAGAAACGCGACTAACTTTGCCTATTAAACGTTCCGCGCCTTGAGGCTCACGCCAGCTTTCAATTACGACTCGAACGGCAAATCCTCCAATTCACTCTCTCTCTCCCTTATTGCTAATCCAACGATCGTTGCCCGGATGGACATTTTAGGACGTGATGAAACGTGTACTGTCGAGATATCCTTTCACTTAATTCGAATATTTGCTAGTGAAATTTTTTTTGATACGCGTGGTGAAAGAAATATTTTCTTTTTCAGTATCCCAATATGGATTAGACTATGGTGGAGTATCCTTGATTCGATTGTGAAAATATTTATTATACGGTATTTGTATTTATTCATGTATATACGATATGATATAATTTTTAAGGACGTTTCGTTTGCTTCTGATCGATATTTTTTAGTACTCGTTATTGAAGGGTTGCGAAGCAGCCGACAATCGAAAATCGTCGATACGATCTTTTCACCTCGTTCGTGAAAAGAAGGCGAGGCGCAGTATTTGCGGTCGCGGTTCGGTTACAGTTCGAATTATAGCTTTCTTCGTGGTACGATTTAATCTTTGCTTTTATACGACGGGTTCGTGTATTCGAGGTATTATAAATTGAACTTTGAAAATCACATTTATACCATGATGAAACGAACACATATAGTGTAAAAATTTTCTGCGTAAAACGTTCAAAAAAAAGGAATCAACTTTCGTTTCGTCTTGTTTCGTTCCCCGATAATTCTATTATCCGTTCGCGAAAATTTTGATAAACAACGATTACGTAAATCGATTTAACTAACAAGCAAACGAAATTCACGTCCCATGATCGATCTCTGTGCATCGAAAAAATTAGAAAGAATATACACGTGATAACAGAAACTTGGTTTCGTTTATTACATATTCTTTTGATTATACCTTTTCATGTAATAAAAACAAGACTCGATCGATGTTATGCCGATACAATACAAATACACTGACTTGTTGTAATGGTTCGAGCAAACGCGACTGCTTTGAATCACAATACGCATTGGAATTTTTATTTCTTTTTTTTTTTTTTTTATTTATTTAGATACAAAGAGACTCCACCAGACTCGATCAATATACTACACGTGCCTCGAAACACCCCCCTCCCCCTGTTGTTGGACCGAGAAGCTCGGTAAATCCTCGAAACCAGTGAAACTTACCACTGCTTACCCTAAGATCGTGAGACCTTGTTCGATAAAACCTTTGGAATACGCCTACAGTACTCCTACACCACGACCGCTAAGACCCTCGATGCGTAGAACCTGGGCTCAAACTACTACCCCCAAGGATCGGATACTTCGACCACTAACCAGGATGGAGCCCAGGGTTCGAGACACAGGATCGCCAGGGATTACTCGGGGATTGTAGAACCGTCATCGACAAAAACCTTGCGAATTTGAAATCTATCGCGTTAAATCGTAAGACGAATAGTATTATCGAGATCTTATTATTTCGTGCATTATTTGTCCCTCAAATAGAATTCGAAAAAGATTGTTCGAAATTATTCCCGTATCATTTGTGAAAGATAAAATCCATGTTTCATCCTTCGAAAAATCAAATATCCAAACGAGATTCGAAAGGCAAGGTTGTTCAGAATTATTCAAACATTTTATAGAACTTGATTGAGAAAAAGATGCACGATTAGAAAATATACAAAACCTGATGGATTCGATATATTTTCTACTCTCCATGCGTTCGACTTTAAATCTGACGATATCTTGTGCACCTCTGAATCAAGGAATGTATAATTATTTTCTTGAAACTTCTTTATATCGAATGTGGAAGAGAGAAAGGGAACAGAAACTCGAAGAGCATATATTAGAAATTTAATTTGATTTCGATCAGGGCACGAAGCGGTCTCCTCTTTTCGTTCCACGTATTTCTTCTTTTATCTCCCGGCAAGATGTTTATTCGCCATAAGTAGCGGCTTCTCGCTGCTTCAACATCACCGGTATTCTTCGGTATTGTGAATAGGCACCGTGATGGCTCTTTTCACGAACTGCTTTCCATCATCCGTTATCACTCTGAGCATCTGCGGCCTCATTTGCAACCATGTATGGCCTGTTCCGCCCAGTTCTCCGCCCTCCTCCTCCCTTCCTCCCCCAGTTTCTTTTCTTTCTTTATTCGTTTCTTCGGCTTCCTCAACTTTTCGCCCTTTTAATCTCACTGGCTTTTCACCGAACGAAAACTTTCTCCCCTCCTCCTTTCCCCGAACCAACCCTTTTCATGCACTGCCGCGAGCATATTCCCTCCTCGCGTGCATCCAATATGAAATACTTTTCGTCCATCAAATTACATTCCGCGATACAAACTTGCGGCATTAATCTAAACAAGTTTTCAAGTTTACGCTCCATCGTAAACTTGAAAATTTCTCCTGGCAATTCGTAGCATTCTCGGCCAACAACGACGTACGTTTAACAACCTACTTTCAATCGCGTATGATATGCACCTTGTAAATCGAACTTATAAACTTCCTCTCGTTTATTATTCTTCGATATATTATTCAGGCGAAAAATAATTTGCGTCTTCGAAGAACGAAACGATTCCACGATTTATATTTCCATCTTCGACAGGCATCAATCTTCCAATTAATCACGATTCCTTTCCTTATATAATATTCGTAACCGAACTGAAATCTGTCTGAATTTCCACTCTCAGAGACGTCCATGGCCCCGTCGCAATCCCGATATCGCCAACGACATCAAAGCTTGTAACCAAGGTTTTGGTCGGGTTGAAAAGGGGCACGCGACGGAACAAAACTCGAAAACTGCCCCTATTCACCCATCGTCGTCGTCGTCAAACAGTCGTTTCGCAAAGAGATTGCCCAATTGGAAGGAAGAGTCTGAAGAGCGAGACTGTATCGGGGTGGAAAAAAAGATGGCGATTTACGCGTCGCAATTTTCCACAACGTGGACAACGAACAGCCTCGCGTTTGCAAAACCGAACTACCTATTTCCAGGGTAATCGGCCTGGCCTGGCATGGCCGTTCCGCGAGACGCAATTGCCCTCTGCCTTTTTCCACGGCATTTCTACGAATGCGCGCGCGAGGAGACATAGAGCGCGCTCATTACCATTATTACGGGGGTGGGGAGGGGAGGAGGGGAGGACGATAGCGTTGCATTAATTCCCGGGAAATGATCGGCAATATCGACGCGATAACGCGGGGCCATGGCGGGTCGTCGGCCTGAATTCCGCAAAGTTGAAACGGGTGAATGTGAGGCACGAGGAAGGGGGGTGTTGGCGCTTGGTTGTTAGGTTTACGACGTGCTTGTTTTTTCCTCCCCTTCCTTCCTTTTCTCCTCTTGAGAAATGAAGGTAACTGGGCTAATACTTGGCAATTTTGCGAAATGTATGTTGTACGTATGAAACCCTTTCCCCATTTCGATCGAATATCGGAATATTATTTTTATTGGAAGATATTTTGAATTTTAATTCTTTTCTCAACGGATAATTTCTTAATTCGCGTGACAATCTTTAAAATTCTTTAAAAAGAATTTTAAAGATTGTCACGCGAAAGATAAAGATTTGAAGGTTGAAATTGGTTAATAATTTGGAAAATATTTTGAATGGAGATTAATCTTAATTTCGTAGTGATTATACGCACTGAAGGTAAGAAGAGTAGCAAGTACCCTTCCCGTACCTATTCCTACCCTACCCGATATCGAAGCTCGAAAACGCATCCGCTTTCCCCATCCCGGCAATACATCTTCCGTCCCCGGCCATACGTTAAGCATTGTCACAGTGGCTGGAACATGCCGAAACCGGGCCAACTTAGAGAGAGAAAGAGAGAGAGAGAGAGTCCCTCTCCTGGCCAGGCCTCGATAACTTTTACGCACCCTCGCCGCTTTATAGCGCGCGTACGCGGCAGAAATGGTTTTACATATATCACATCGGTGAAATTCGATAAGGGGGGAGTGGAGAGGATCGCGAGGGGCCGGAAAAACTCGTGGGGAACTGAGTTGGGAACTTTTTCAGAGAGGGAGGGAGGGAGGTTAGTCGATTAACGTGGCGAGGCATCTCGCCGTGAACGACGACGAAGAAGAACTCGAGGCCCAGGAACTCGAGGAACTCGGTCCCTCCTCGATGGACATGAAAATTGTACGTAACCACCACCACTACGACCAGACCAACTTCTTCCACCAACCTTCTTCCTCTGGCTGCGCCTCACGTGCGCAGACCACGATGTCTCCCAGGTCTTTGCAGAGAACCTTGCTAGAACTGAGGTTTCCTTTAAATATTCATTCCGTGTAGCGGCTCTGCTCTGCCCTGCCCACTTTAATGTTCCCCCGTTATCCCAGACACTGTTCTGCTTTTTGCATATGAGCGTCGAGTTGCGTGTTTTTTTTCTCCTCCTTCCTCCTCTTCTTCTTCTTCTTCCTCCTTCTCCTTTTTCTTTTTTCCTCGCAACAGGAAGGAGGAGGAAGGGAAAGCGGAGAGGGCCAGGCCACTTGGCAGACTTTGGCGAATATCCCCAAGGCGCAGATTTAATATTTATCCGTACGAGAGGAGGCTACGAAACTTGTCCTCGCCGTTACGCTCCACTTGCCAGAGTTTTCCGCCGGTCTCTCGTGTCGTTTGCGCTTTACATTTAACCCTGACGCGCGCCCTTAATCCGCGACGCGGCCCGCCGATGCTCGTCGTTGCGTTTCCCGGCTGGAGAGCGAAGGAAGAATAGTGGTTGGACTTGAGACGCTCGGACGAATACTTTTTTACATCTTTGTGAAATTTTGCAGGAGGGATGTGGAATTTGTGTATCGTGTTGGAATGGAAAGGGAGGAGATTCTATTGAGTAAGGAAATTGTAAGGAAGGTATACTCTGTGAGATTGTTCGATGAATTTGAAGATAAGCTCGCACTGCACAATATAAAAAAAATTGGAATCAATTGGAGAAAAATTAGGGAGGATATTATTTTATTTTTCTTATGAACTGTAGAATTCTTAAAATTTTGGAAATTATATACTTACAGATAAGATGATTTTTATTACTACGTACGCGTGTCTTCCTCACTTTGGACATCGAAAGGATTTATTTTCCCCCAGAGTAGCCACGTTCAATTTGCACACAGTATATACGATTTCTTTTTCCTTTTTTGCCGTCTGCAATTCTTGGAACGTTCTCTATCAATACTTTATTCCATCTCGTCCATGAAGGATGTCTCCACGCTTCTGGCAAATGTAAATTTCTTTTCAACAGTTTTTCGAGAAACGAGTACAATATTCGAGGAACGAGGCGAATCTTTTGTTTAAATTACATTCGTGAAAATTTAGTCTTGTATGCAGTGAATATTTGAAGTTTATATAAAGACTTATAACTTGTGTTAATTTTATAACTGTGTGGAATTTTTAACATCGAGACTTGTGATTTGTGCAACTACGATTCCGAACTATTATTGCCAAGATTCGTGATCAAGACTGCCTTGGCTCACTTGTGATGGAATTTATATTGAATCACTCCGAGTCTATAGAATCTTGCTAGTATACCGAGTCCAAAGACACAGACCCACACGATTCTAGCATTCGATTTAGGCTAACTACCATCCTTATATTGAACCATTCCATACGATGTTAAAGTTTCCAAGCTGCTGTCAATATATGGGTTCCGATACAAAAATAAAATTTTGATATCGAGTCAGGTTGAAAAGTTCCTTACAAAACGACCTATCATTATCTATTACCTATAAAATTTTATACCCTAAACGTTCGCCAATTCCATCCCTATAAAATTTCTCCAAAAAATTGATCCAAAAGATTACAAATAGATTGATTATTCTTTCAAGAAGAATCATCAATAATCATCCACTCATTTTCCATTCGTAAAAAAAAAAAAAAAGTAAAAGAAATAAAATAATGGCCTAATGCTCTCTAATCCATTTCCAACTTTCTAAACCGACTCATGTATTTCTCCCAACCCCACCAAATCCTCGTTTCTCGAGTCTTTGATTTCGAGCAAATCGATACCGATATCGCATACCTATCGTTGTAAACGCATTCGTGCGCCCCCGGTGTTGCATTACGTCCTCTATGATGGTACACTCGCGCACAAACACACACACACGCGTGCACACACGCGAAAGAGAAGTCGTAATCGGTCTCAGGTGCAGCATGACCGACCCATTGACACGTAGGCGTCGTTAAAGGGAAAAGGCAATCGTGTTTCAAAGGAGCCATTATTTCGACGACGTCGCGCGCGCGTCTCCTCTTCCTCGGTGACATCGCTTCCGCTTTCATTGCCTCCTCTTTCAGCTTTCGAACACTGAACCGGCTCGTGTTGTAACGCGACTCGTTTAAAACCATCTTAACCGTACGTTGACCGTGGCGTAAAGGTAAAAGTAACTGCGCCGATGTTCCAAAGCTTACCGATTCCACGGAATAGGGGTTGGCCAGCACCACCATCATCGTCACGGATTCCCACGTACGGTGAAGCGCTTCGAGGTAAATCTCTTGTCCGTGATCACGTATCCACGATGGCCGCGATAAAAGCTGGATTAAAGATCCTTGGTGTCGACGGATGGGATGATTCGATTCCTTCTCGGCTGAGGAGAAATTATCGTTGCCATTAGATGCTCGAGATGCGGGGGTGGAATTATCTTCGGATGAAATCATTGGAAACGGCAATAATTAATCGCCGGAATCTTGAAATCTCGCGTCTTAACCCGATGCTTGTCGAACGACGATTGAAGAAATTGCGTCTCGAAAATTGTGAACGACACGCTTTGTTTATACGTGACTCATCGCTCCACGAGCGATAACGCGTAACGCGTGTTTATATTGCCGGATTTAATTTTCGGGAATTCGTCGAATTACGAACGATACGTTTCGAATATGTTTTTGTGTGTATATTATTTATTATTGGCGAGTCGTAACGTGTGTATTTTCTCGAAAAGTATTCGTCGGTTTGGCGAAAAAATTATCCTTTTTTTATTTTTTTATTTTTCGCACGACGAACGAATGAAATCGAATTTTGTGATTAATTGAAATGATAGCGCATAATTGGCCGGTTCTGTTGGTAATATGGGGGAGAGAAAATTAATTCGAACAAATTGCACGTTATCGGCATTGTGTTCGAGTTGCGTTCCCGGTTTAATCCAAAAATCAATTGAAATTAAAACACAATTGGTTTATTAAACTTTTAAACGATGTTATTTTATCGCTCGCCCCGTTTGTTTTAAATATTCATGGCACAAATAGATTCACCGCGAAACCACCTTCGGTTTGAAAATAGTAAATAAGCGAGGGGATAGAAGCTGTAGAAAATATTCTCACGCCACTCTCTTCCCGTGTAAGAATTTGAATATTGATTAATTATAACAATTTCCATACCATCGGCCAATACCACTCTACGTAGAAATTAGATGTCGCGAAGAAAATACAAATATATCCATATATCTTTTAAAAGATGCGATGAAAAATTCATGATTTCCGCGTTATAATAAATGGAATATTTATGAACGACTCGGCTGTTATCAACTGTTTATAAGTACCTTTATTACGAATCGCGTATGTGTAAGTTGAGCCTCGCACGATATATTATTGTTTTATTGGCGCAAAAGTATGAGTGCATACAGGAGACACTGACACTGACGTGATATTCTCGAGGGACCAGAGGCCCTTATCTGCACTGCAGGCAATGCATCGGGCTGCAATCCTGTCGATTCGCTCTCTCTCTCTCTCTCTCTCTCTCTCTGCATTTCGTTCCCGTTTCTTCTCTTGCTCGATCCTTTTCAGACTTTTCTACTTCGCAACGTGTAAGGAAATAAAATATTCAACGTGACACGAGTTTTTGATAAATAAGGGATCGCGGAATTGGAGTTTTTTTTAAAGAAATTGCGGCAAGTTTCGAGGAGATAAAATGTCTACAAATCTAAGTTCTTTTTTTTATAAATGTACAAGTTTTTTAATTAAAGATTGTACGTAATTATTATTTCGTTATTTAATATTCAATTTTTAAAGCAAGAAAAGAAACTTGTACACATATGCGCAACAATAAAGCTTCCAATTTTCTTGTTGCGAAGAGAATTTTATACAGAGATCCATTCTCTGGAAAATTTTTGAATTACGCCAAAGTGATGCAATAAAATAAAGAACGAAAATTGTATGTATCTTTCACGAAGCTCGCACGCATAAAAATAAAGGGGAGCGGTATCTTTATTATGGAGAAGCTTTTTGCATAAATATGTCCTTACCTTTATGATTTTTCATTCAAAGGATGATCCATTATAAACTCGTTTTATTATAAATTCAACTCTCACGTGCGCGATATCCAGCGATCTCATTCACTACGAATTTTAATCGAATCCATATAAAATTCTCCCCCTAAAAAAAAGAAAAAAAAAACGATACACGATACACTAAAGAAGCAAAGAAGAAGAAGAAGAAGAAAATAAATCGCACCTCTTGAAATACTTTTCCCTATAATATAACTATGATATACGCGAAAACTTGGAGGAGGAAAACGAGGGAGGAAAGCATCCTCTTCTTTTCTCTCCATCCAGATGTAAACCTGAATGGAGCAATCTTGCGCGAACTTCACAGATTAATTGGCTCAACCGACGACGACGACGACGACGACGACGACGACGACGAGCATCGATCCGATTCTTTTCTACCCTCGCGTTTCTGGTAATCACGGGTTATCGCGCCACCCGCCTTCCCCATTTCCACCCTCGCCAGACTATCATGGAACGTGTAATCTTTCACCGACACTGTATTTCTCCGTTCGCGGTTTCTTCCCCCTTTCTCTCTCTCCTCTTTTTTCCTCTTAATGTTCCTCGTTTCGATTTTAATTCGATTACAGGTGGACGTGACACGAGCAGAGTAAACTGTTACAGATTACTTAATCGCACGGTATCATCTTCGCAGTGATATCTCTGGCACGGTCTGCTACGATTTGTCGATTTCGTTTCGAATCGCTTGCATTTCATCTTTGGCAACAGTTTGGAAAATTTTATCTTATCTATATTGTTTTTTTGAGTCCTGGTAATGGCACGTTAAGAGTTCCTTCCTTTTTTTGCGGGGGAGCTTTGAAGCTGTTTGCGTGATTTTGCGAGTTTGAAGTGTTTGTTGGAAGAGAAGAGAATTGGGAAGGATTGATAAGGATAGCGATTTTAAAATTCAATACGCCGAGATAATCCTTTGTGCAAAGGATAGTGTAAAGTAACGTTGTTATATCGTGGAAAAATTGTCTTTTTTTTAAATCGTAGTTGAAATCGTGGTGAAAAATTAGAAAGATGGATTTGTCAATTTTGCCTTTGAATTCTATGTCTTTTTTTTTTTTTTTTTTTGATTCATGTAAAAGATACAATATTGTATCTATCTGTGTCTTTTTATTAAGTTGCAATTTGTGTGCAATATTTATTTAGACAGATATACCAAGTTTTCCAATTTAATTCTCTTTTTTAATTTCAATTTATGAGACGAATATATGAACCATCCTCGAGATGATTGGTTAATTAATTAATTAATTAACTCTCTCAAGAGAGATCTCAATCCATTCGTGGTTTATATTACTGTTATTCTTTTTACAGTTTCTCAATAAAACCTAGAAAAATTCAATAAAAGAATATCAATATCAAAGATTCTCCTCGTCAAATGTTTTAAAAAAATAAAAATCTTTGAATTTTCCTTCGAAAACGATCTATGAATGATTTAAATTACAAATATCCAAATTTTCTATGCCACAAATTCATCGTAATTGTATGATCGTTTTCGTTCATTGAAAAAAAAAAAAAAGAAAAAAGAAATAAAAAAACCCGGAAAAGACATTGATACGTTATGAAAATGGTCGATTATGCGTACTGTCGAAATTTCGTTTACAAAGTAACAAGTTCGGTGACTAGAGGTGCCCACTGTTTCAGTCACTAGCCCGCGCAGCCAGCACCGATCAATACAACCCCAAACCTCGGTTCGCGTATTTCCGAACCCAGTTTACCAACTGGTCGACGAAAACGCCCGAAATTCTATCATGGAATTGCAATTTCGGGAATCCGAAGAATGCGCGTTAGACAGCTTTGCCGCTTGTTTATTGCAATATTTTCCTTGTCCCAAAAAATGTTTCGTTCACTTCTTGCACGTGCTGTTCGACGATTCTGATTCGAGAACATAACGCACAATTTATTTTTACAGCTAAAATATTCAATCTATATTAAATAAATTAGATCAAGTTAGATTGTTTAATTTATCAATTAATGATAATATAGAACGAATTTTAAGTTGATTGGATTATAAACTATTTTTATTTTGTAAAAAAAATATTGGTTTCTTCAAAAAGAATAGCATGGATGAAACTCTGATGCTTTGGACGTCTTTTGTTTAAATTATCGTGTGAGTAATCCTGAAAGAACAAGTGTGTAAAACAATGAAAAAGGTAAAAATAAAAAGAATTTTTGGGACAACCTAATATTTCTTCGTTGCAGCAATTTCTTCATGGAAGAAGGGATTGCTCCAGTTCTCTCTTCGTTCAAGTCACGTGAAATTGTGATCGTTCCACGTTTGACAGTTGATATCGAATATCGATATATCACTGTAAATATCGTTCGTGTAAAAATGAAGAAACGAAATTCCTTCTTTTTTTTTCTTTCTTTAATTTGGAACTGGACTGGAATATGTTAATTATACCGGTGCATCGAACTCGATTATTAAGCTCGTCGGTAATTTATGCAAACAGATTCGATTATCTTCGTCATTTCGAGCCGTATTAAATATCCGGTACATTGTACCTCTAATCGTCGTGACAAATTAATTGTGAATATTTTACGAGTTATATTATATCGAATTTATATCGGGATCGGTTACATATGCGATGTAAAAGAATCGGTAATTTAACATTTAATACGCATTATGTAACGTATGCTCCGTATTTCTATACCACAAATTTTCAATTCATATTTGTTTTACTCGCAGGAAATTTGACAAAACTGAATCTCTACATTTTTCATACTAAATTTTACATTTAATTATATCATCTTCCTTTCATCGTTTTGAAATAATAAGTATCCTCTTATTTCCTCGAATTGAAAATTACATCTTGGAATATACCACCATATCAAACATTATATTACAAATTCGATCTTCCACTTTAAAAAAGAAACACACGTGAAATTCAATGTTTCAATTTGTACTCGATCGAAATTTTAATCTCATTTTCCTATTGAATCTCTGCCAACGAACTGACAAAGAAGAAATGGTCGAGAAGAGAAGAGAATAGCTCTGGATACACCAAGGGCTTCTTTTCTTATGGAGATTACAGGCGGGCAGAGGGCGTAGCTCATACGTGCGTGCAATTAAGTCGTAGAGACGCGAGCCTCTAAATTAACTTATTAAACGCGAGCGTGGGGGTGTACACGGACGCCTTAACGCGCCTACGAAGCCGTAAATAACATTCAGAGCCGCATTTTCTGGCCGTATATCAGTGCAGCCCCATGTGGACGGACCACGGCTGCGAGAAAGCACATGTAAACGAGCAAAGACGTACTCGCTGCCCTGCGAGGGAAGATTCCACTTTATTGCATCGAGCGTACCATCGTGTAATTTAATTTTCGAAACACCCGGGGGAGGGGGAATTGTACCGTTTCTGCGCGATCCTAAAATTCTGGAAATTCGTCGTAAATCGTCGAGGGGATCATCGTTTTTCACTCGTTGTCTCGCTTGTTGTATTTAGATATTTATGGATAAGTGGGATATTCTTATTAATTAGTGTTGATTAAGATGGATAATGTTTCTGAAGGATTTCGTTAAAGCAGATAATTTAATTTTCCAAGAATCGTATATTTCTTCGTAGCTTGGCGATAAATTCTGAAAATGCATTCATGTATTATTACATATATTCGACTCTTTGTGTTCAATTCTTCGGAAAAATTAAAATGGAGGAAATTTCGCTGCGAGCAAATTTTATATAGGCTTCGTTTTAAAGATTAATATATTATTTAATTCGAATCTTCTAAGATTTGTGAATAATTATATTTGATTAAAATAAGATTTCATTTTTTCTTTTTTTTTTTATTGATATTTTACGTAATTTGAATTTTCTGGAATTTATAAAATGGTGATACTATTGAAAGGAAGCCTGTATAAATATATGTACTTCATATTTGCATCTCTTATTGAATTATTCATTTAATAAAATCCGTAGACACGAGTAAGTAATTTCGATTGCGTACCGTTTTGCTTTGATCTTCCTCAAGGTAGTTACATTTTAGAATCTTATTCACGTACCTGTTTCTCTGAATTTGATACTTTGTAAGCTGTTTGCAGAAGCTTAGTTTATTTTATCCTCGCATAAATTACATTAAACGATGTTGCGTTAATCTTCGAAATTGTAATCAAAACTAATATGAATTAGTTCTAAATTTATCATCTTCATCATCCTACGTATCAAAATGTATAATATATATACACGTATAAATTTATAATAATAATTCATCCTTTGAATACTTAGAATTAAGTAATTTTGACATGATGAATAATAATTTTATATCATCTGGATGGAATAATTACGATGGAAAATCTTTCTCGTTAATTTCCAATTTCTAAAAAGAAGAAAATGTATTAATGATCGAATTAAAATAATTTTCTAACAAGAATTCTGCGATACAAATCAGCCATTCATCCGTTTATTTTTCGAAAATACCAATTATTTCTTTTTTCCTCGTCATTTTTGATCTCAATTCAAACAGCCAACAATATATATTCCCCCTACAGGTAGAGAAAAAGTTGTGTTAAAGATCCAGACAAAACTACTACCGTATCATTGTACACATCAAAGTTTACGACACGCGATATCTGTCTGTGATATAATATTACCTCAAACTTCATAAGGGATCATCATTCAGAAGTTGAAGCCTTCAGAGAATACACCTTTGTTCCCGGGATTTTCCAATCAACGCGCTTTTCCACATGAATTTTCTTCAGGGTCGACGACTCGCAAATACAACTTCGCCGCAAATCCGAATTCCATGGGGGGAGGGAGGTAAAGATGATCTGTTTCCCTCTCCCCTCTACGGCCCTTTATCAGGCTTCCGTAATCCAGAAACAGCTCTGAAAGTTTTGAAGTCCGATAAAGCGAACCGCGATTATGAAAGTTTTCCACCCCTTTCTCTCTTTCTCTTTCTCTCTCTTTCGTGCTCTCTCAGTCTTTCTTCCTTCTTCTGTTTGGCCCGGCGTTGCACGGTGTACGATTCGACGGGATTCAAAATTAAATCCATAACAGACTTTGTTTGGCTTTCGTTTCTTTTTTTCTTTCTTTTCCTATCCAGCTGCAACTGAAAGGTGAAATTTGAGTGATAACGTCGTGATACCTCGTCGATTTCGGCTTCATCGGATGACGAGACAGTTAATTACTCTGAGAATCTGTATCTAAATTTTGGGAATGAGGAATCGTGCCATCGTTTGTAGCTTGCGTTTTTTTGGAAATCAGTCGAGGGATCATATTAATGTATTTGATTTTTCTGAAAACAAGTACACATAATGTAATACATTCATGTTATTTAATTGAATACATTGAATTGTATTATTATTGAAACGAAATTGATCAGACTTTAATTAAAAATTGTCACAATTTAAATAAACGAAGGAGATAAAGTTTGATTTAAAATTCTGATCTACAAATTTTCCTGATTTTTAAACATTACCCTTATCTCAGAATTTACAATTATCTCAACAAAACACAAACATTTTCCCTCGATTAAATTTTTTTCCAATTACAAAATCAATGCGAGAGAATCCAATTGGATAGCGCGTGGATCGCGGTATCGATCCCTCCATTCGAAAATAAGCCAGTCCAGTGAAAATAAGGGGTCTGGCTCGAGTGACTTTCGGAACGATAGCTCCTAGATTCCTTTCACTCACGCCACCCGGTCCGGATCCTGTAATCTGTTATCGTAAAAATCCTGCCCGCTCACTGCTGCGCGCCACCGGCTTTAAAGGTATAGAGAGGAGGGATATCCGCTGTATGAGACACGAGCACCGCAATCGTTGGGGGTGTTCGTTCGGGAGGGAAAGGAAGGGACGAAGCGTGGAGAAAAGGGACGAGACGTCACCCTTCAAGAGACGGAGTAGTATCAATATCACGCCTCACTGCCACCTCCGCTCAAATCCCTTCCCCAGTCTCCCCCTCTCTTTTCGCCCACCCCTTATTATCGGTTTGGAAAAATAATCTTCGAATACTCATAGCCGGAGGGAAATGCCGAATATCCACTCGTTCCTATATCTCGACTGTTAATTAACATTTCAAAATTATTTCAACAGTTTTAATAATTTTTATTAAAATTAGAAGTAATCACGTTATAAAAGACATTTCTCTCTCTCGAATACTTTTCGAAAAAGTATTTTCAATAATTCTTTGAAAATTTTTTGGAATAGTTGTTTGGAATAATAGGAGACTAATATATTGTAAATAACAATTAAATATCGTTCAAACAATACTTGGAATATTTTTCGACGTATTGGAAAAAGTATTTTCAATAATTCTTTGAAAGTTTTTTGGAATAGTTGTTTGGAATAATAAGAGACTAATATATTGCAAATAACAATTAAATATCGTTCAAATAATAATTTCAAACAATAATTGGAAACACTTTCTCGAATACTTTTCGACGTATTCGAAAAAGTATTTTCAATAATTCTTTGAAAGTTTTTTGGAATAGTTGTTTGGAATAATAGGAGACTATAATATATTGTAAATAACAATTAACGCGTAAATAATAATTTCAAACAATAATTGGAAACACTTGAAGCTTCAGCAAAAATTACTTTCGATTCGCTCCATCCGATATCATTTTTGCGGCCCGCGTTTTTGCTCTTCGAGAGGGAGAGAGAGAGAAAAAAAATCACGAAAAAAACTGGAAAATAAATTTGCGGAATCCATTCCCCACCAATCGGCCACGCTCTCGATCGATTGACTTTTCGAAAATAATATGCACCCGCCGATTTATTCGCGCCGCGTTCCCCGCGAATAAACGCGTCGATAAATCAATGCTTTGTTCCGGGACAGGGCGCAGTTCCGCGAGTTCACGCATTTCGTGTACGCGTGTTCCGCGCGTGTGTTTAAAATAATCGAGGGAACGACGCGCGCGGAAACGTTTTCGAAACGTTGTCGAATAATAAATAACCGTTGTCGAAGGAGAAGGGTCCCCCCTGGATCATTGGTAATTCGGTGGGGGCTGATAACTTTTTTTTTCCTTTTTTTTTTTCCTCCTCCTTTTTTTTTCCACGCTCCCCCTGCCCGTTCATTCACCGGCTAGTCGCGTTTCAAAGGGGTGACAAAGTGTACGCTCAGCGTTATATCGCGAGGTTGAAATATCGTTTCGGTGAATTGTCCGGGGGGGAAGTAACGACACTTGCATGAAGCATCGGCGCGGAATAAAAAATGGGAAGGACTCGGCGTTAACGAACGAACGGATAAATAAATGTGGCAGCTCTCTCTTGAAATTTGGATCTTGGATGGCTCCTTTTTGCGGAGCAGGGATCTGTTCGTGAAGCGTTAATATATAGAAAAAGAAATGACGTTAACGAACTCGTGATAAATAAATCTGTGGGAGATTTCTTGAAATTTAGCTCGAAGGGATTGCTTTTCCTTTTTCCAGATATTTAAATATTTCTGTATTATACAGAAATGTTTAAAATTTATTTGAACAATTACTTGTCGAATGTTAAGAATCATCGAAAATAATAATATAATTTGGTAATTTTGAGTATTAGTTTTTTTAAATAATATGGAATCAATCTCTGAATCAATTGATACAGATGTATCAATATGTATAATTGCAATAATTCCAAGAAACTGCCATACATTTTATATTTTCCAATGAATGGGAATAAACATAAATATAAATTCAACAACTAAACGATCTCTCTTCAAGAATAAATAAATCTATACCTTGACAGTTGAAGAAAGAGCGACTTGCTTAATAGCCCCCGTAATAGAAAGGTGTCGTTAATTTAAACAAACCCGGAGAAAACTGAGAGACAATATTTTCAGCCTCGAGAAGCTACTCCCTCCCCCAAAGAGCGATCTCCCAAGTCACCAATTAAGCCTCGCTACTCTCCTGGAACACGTTCCCGTCAAGATCAACAAGCTGACACTTTTCCAACTACAGATTCCCTTGTTTGCCGATTTCCCTCTTTCTTTATTTACCCCCGCCCCCTCCCCACACCCTTGCTTCTCCTTCCTTCCCGGCCCTCGATTCCTCCTCTTCCTTCCGCCGTTGCCAAAAGTCGATTTGCTCTCGTGAACCCTCTCGTGGACAAGTCCCTGCAAATTGCATAAGGGGTCGGTTTAAAGCAAAGTCTCCATCTCTTATGCGGTGAAAGTTGAATCAGCGTTGAATTTTTGATCGGTCGAAACTGGACCTGGAGGCCCTGGATGGACTCTAGCCGTTACCATCGAACGCTCGATAGAAGTTTACGTTTTAAATGCAACGTAGTAGTATCCTAGAATTTTAGAAATGGCTCCTTCAAATCGATTTGGTTGAACGAGAGAAACGATTCATTTTCGATTCTTCGAAGAGGAAATTTTCTAACTGTTTTAAATTCATACTTGTCGATGGAATCTGTAACAATAATAAATATAAATTAGAAATAAAAATATCCTGCACATTGATTCGTATCATTTCGTTTCCTTATTTTTACCCTTTATACAATCCCTTATATCTTTATATTATTATATCCCTTATATCTTTATTATCTTTATATTATCTTTATATATATCCTTATATATCTTTATATCTTTATATTATCTCTATATTATTTTTGAAAAGATAATTTAATCACGTTAAATTTTCCATCATATACGTATCGAATTGTCCAAACATCGCGTTTGAAAAAAAAAAAGAAAAAGAAAAATCGATCATCTCCATTTAAATCGCCTTAAAAAAAAAAAAGATTAAATGGATTACAATGGACTGAACCGAACGATGGATTCGAGCGCTGTTAATGTACATCTTTTATGATCGTGATCGCCACCTGACCGTTGTCGCATACCTCGAATTCAGAGGATCGGCCTTTATTCCAATCCTCTCTTTTCTACGGTGGGGAGGAGGGGATTTTATATTTGATGAGAGCGCGTGTGAAGCATGAAACTGGACGCTGGCGAGTAACTGGGCAGCGATGCGTCGCGGCTCGGAAATTGGGAATTTCAATGACTCGCGCGCGATTGCGGCGAGCAGATCTCATCGTTTTTTTTTTTTTTTTTTTTCGTTTCGCGGCCGAGTCGGAAAAGTAGAACGAAGATCCGGCCCGGAACGGATCGCGAATTAAACGTGCGATTCTCGGATGCGTGTCGATGCGCAAACAAACGGTGGTCCCCCGTTGTTCCGCGGGAAGCGGAAGCCGCGGTTTTGCACGTTGTGGAATTCGAATTAATTACGACGATCTCTCGCGGGCCGAGTAAGTTATGAGGGGGGAGAGGAGGAGGGAGAGGCATCGTGCATGGAATTGTAAATCGATATTCGGTGGCCATTACGTTCACTTAGGTGATTCTCGATCGTGAAATTGTTATAATAATTGACCTGGCATCGAAATTTAATTCTTATTTAGCAGATTCTTGAAGCTTGGATTTGAAGATTTGTTGTGTAAAAATAGAAACAGGAGGATATACTTGAATTTTTATAAAAAGTGAAAGGTATTATTTTGTGAAATAACGAAGAGATGCCAAGATCAATAGAAAACAGTTAAAAAGCTGTATCTGTATTTATTTATTGTTGTACTGTATTGAATTTAATGTAATGATTTCACAACGTTTTCTCGAAGTACTGTTAATTAATTATGTCTAATTACAACTTCTCCATCTGAAAATCGATACGTTATGTAATTCGGCAGAAATGAAAAACAAGAAACATTTCCTTCCAATTTTCAACAATTCGATATTTTACGTCCGGACAGAAGATACCTTCATATACTTATCCTCTAAGATAACAGCGATCCCAAGAAAGTTTTACAAGTAATTTACAAACTCGTACTCGCTTCGAATCCAACGTAATTCTCCTCCCCTGAAAAAGAAAAGTAAATCAGAAAAATTCCCGAGGAAGAAAGTTTATCTCTTTTCTTCAATCGCGAACAAGAGAAATCCCTCTTTATTTATTTAAACGCGCGACGAACAGAATTTCTTCTGTCGCAATAGGTAAACGTTGAACGAGCAGAAATGAAACTATGGAGACTTAGGGAGGAGGAAGAAGGATGCGAGATACGTATGTAAGGGTAAGGGGTAACATTTAAGTGGGATGGGCTCTTTACGAAGGCTTTCTCGACTTATTAGCACCGCCGACAAATATTTTCTCCTCGTACGACGGATTTTTCTCTCTCTCCTTCCTTCCACCGCCACCATCGTTTGTTCCATCGTTTTTTTCGAAGCCGCCATCGATGCCCTTTCCCGCGTGTTTTTTACGTGGCGTTTCAATATTTTTCATCCCGTGCCCGCCGCCCCTTTGAACGACGACCCATTATGGCCGCCTTTCCACCCTCGTTAACTCGTCCTGTTTGCTTTCCATCGTAATTATCGATCTCGATCGTTTAACGCAAATTATGCGATTAACGATTCCTCCTTTGCGAAAGTATTCGCAAATTGATAAAAACGTGGAGAGAGATTTTTACGCGTCGTGAAATATTCTCTCTCTTTCTTTTTTTCTAATTCTTTCCGTATATTTTTACATTTCTAAAAGTTTTGTTCATTCAAAGGAGAAGTAAATATTTTATTTTGGTTTTTCTTCTTTTTATCCATTGCATTCATCGATGAAGAATGATACTATATAAATTATAATATTTAATTGTACAAGTTAGAAAGGAAGAGGAAGTGAAAATAATTTTATAATACCTTCTTTTCTACTCGAATCATTATCAAACCAACTTTTTATAATCGAATAAATATGGTTAATCGTTTGATGATAGACAAAAACGAGCGTTTTTTCCCCAAGTTGCGTACATTTCATCCTCGACGCAATTTTACAATTTTACACCGTTCCGTGGCCATTACCGTAAGGATCGCCACCAGGGAGGGGGAGGGGGAGGGGGAGGGAGGGCACGATGCATTTGTAATTATCGTGCCGGGAAATTGCTCTGGAATTATACAATTTCGCAGCAATTTTTCCCTTCACCCTTTAAAAAATCCTCGACCGATTCGATGCCGGTGATTTCATTGCGTCGAGAACACTCCTCCTCCTCCTCCTCCTTCTCTTCTTCCATCCCCTCTTTAACATCCCAGTCAATTGGTCTCGTTAAAATTACAGGAATATTACTCCACGTAATAATTACACTAATTATCGTCCTTAACATTTTTTCTTTCCGCCGGGGGTAGTAGCTCGTTTCATTTGCCCGCCTTCTTTCTTTCTTTACGTAACCCAGATACATCGTTTCCACGATTTTTCTCACCCCCTCGCAATTATTCCACGTCCGCCCTCATCGATTTTCGTCCAAAGTTCCGTTTTCCATTCCATTCCACAGGAGGAAACGATCCATTCGAGATATTCCCATCCCATCAGTTTTTTTAAAAATTTTTTCGATTTTTACCCTCAACGCCTCGTACATCTTCGCGACCATGGCCGGGCCAGTTCGAGATAGATAGACGTTTTGAGGCGACGTTCATTGTTGTGCCGGTCGGTTGTGGTGGATGACTGTGCGAATACATAACTGCATCGCCTGGCAAAATTGCGAGCGGAGGAATTTCCCTCTCTCTCTCTTCCATCCACCTCTTTCTTTATTCTCGCCGCCTCCATTCTACTTTGCCACCCACTACTCTACGCTGGCGCGCATTTGCGCTCCCTTTTATCGGTATTTCAAATCATCGTGGAATTCCATCAACCTATCAACGTTGCTCATCCGCGAGGAGGCGTGCGCGAGAATGCACCATCGTCTCGTGAAAGTCGCGCGATCTTTTCTTTCCATTCCCTCCATTCCCTCCTGCTTCGAGCGAAGTATTCTCTCCATTCTTCTCTCTTCTCCTTTCTTTTTTTTTTTTTTTTTTTTTTAGGATAGTTTGGTTTTTTTTTTTCTTGGACTTTGAAAGATCGTTTGTTGGGCTGGTTGATGGAAATTTCGTTGAGGAGCGATCGAAGTGGATGGAAGTGATACTGATAGAGGTTCGATTCGGCCGCCCTCGCGCGTGAAAGGAAGGTCGGTAATAATGTATACTAGCCAGACGTCTGGCTAAACACAGACCCTTTCTACTTGCGAGACGGCGCAACGATGGGAGGAGGCCCCTCGATAGAATTTCTTAAGATTTCCTGAATTTTTCTCTTTCAATTCACGTTTCCGAAATAATGAATTTTCTTTTTCTCTCTTTTTATTTTTTTCAGAGAAGAAATTTGTTGCTCGTAATCTATTTATCCATTTATTCTCCATTCTCAAGTTGTAATAAATAATATTACGGTTATACGAAAGCGAAGCAATATTTTTCAGGATGAAAAGAATTTTTTCAATTATAATCTCCTTCGTAAAAGAGAAAATTAATTATTTCCACGATTTAACAAAGTTGCAAGCATCAGGGCGGCTCTTCGCTGCAGTTTAATTATTTTCGACTTCCTCGAAGCGCACATAGTGTTCAGAGAGGTTTTGCCCATCTCACTGCGAGCAAGTAGCTTTCTGAACCGCGTGTCCACCCGTTCTGCGGTTAGTCGGTGGTCACTTTCGCCGAGGCAACATGGGAACGAGCGGAAGTCAGTGTGCCTTGGCCAACTTCATGGTCGTTGGACCACAACTTGTCTGACCAGGTGATGATGCGAATCACAGTCAATCCAGTGTAGTCGTTATGAAACTTATCTCGTAAAAACTACTTTGATTAAGCGTCGAAAACTGTGAAGCAATGACGTAGATGAAATAGAATCCTTTCCTATTTTTAAAAATTGTATCAATTAAATAAGTTGCTCCAGATTCATCCTGTATATATATATATATATATATAAAACTGAAGGAGGATCTCGAAAATCTTAAAATTTCCAGATCAGACAAATGATTAAACTCTTCGAAGATGATCAAGTAATTACACATCCTTTTAATAGCAACGCTAATCTAGTTCGTTCATTTCTAAATCAGTTGCGGTTTCGAATCTTTCGAGTTGCCAAGAGACGACGACGACGACGACGACGTTAATTATCGAATTCTTCTGTACGTGCTTTACAAGCGCCACCCCAGCCAGACTTCCTCTTCCTTCCCGAAATAAGTCTCGGGAATATTATTTTTTAATAAGTAGAATCCGACTTCGGTTCCAATGAGCAAGGGGATGGATATCCAAGGCTTTATTCACTTTTCTTCCTCCCCTCCTCAAGCAGAATAAGAGCATAATGCTATGAAAATCATGGCGGGAACGCCTCGTGCCTTTATTATCGTTTGCTCCTTTTTTTTTCCTCTTCATCCTCTTTCTTCAGGATGGAAACCGCCAAGCTTTCTTCCTTTTCTTTTTTTTTTTTTTTCATAATTCGTGACAGCGTGAATCGTCGCTCGAGTAACGAAACGCCATCCTTCACAGTTCTCCTCTCTTCAGGAGAGGAAAAAAAGATTGCTGAAGAGATCCCTCGTATTTCTCCTCTCGAAACTTTGTCAAGCACCGACGTGTTTTCATTCTCCTTCGTGTTACGCATTGATACGTGAAACAACTTTGACATGTTCTTCTTTTCGCAAAAAGAAGAAGCTTGTGCATCGACGTTTCTCTTCGAAGGAATGTTTCTTTTTTTATTATTATTATACGTGGAATAAATAATGCGAAAGACGCTTGTACAAATTATAAGATTTTAGTTAAGAGAAATCTATCTAGTTGTATATATAAGTCTCCAAATGAAATAAATTTCCATGAATCATCAAAGATTGACAAATATTCCTCTTCGTCTTGTCAATATATATATGAGGCTGAATCAAGAGAGTTTTGTGAATTCGGATTCGTTTTCCCATAGGTTTGAATACAGGGGGATCGTAGGAACAAGGTAAAGCAAAGAATTAAAGCAGGCAACCTCAAATATTTGAATTAATTTGTATGACAATCTCTGTCATGCCAGAGACTCCCGCTTCCCCCCTCGGGAGACCTTACGCGCCCATCAACTTGCATTCAGTCACGTAGGAAGTTTATCACGGGGAGAAGTTCATCGTGCATGCAGAATTCATCAGAGAAAATGAATAAACCTCTCCATCCCCTCTAATTCATCGTTTACCCGTCGCATATTGTCGCAAACTTCCCCTTTTGCAACAGAGTTGTAAAACCGTGTTTTTTGTACTTGTAGTCACTGAATGGAATTCGTGGTGATTAAGAAAATTCGTTCCCTCGTTTAAAATGCCGTTTTCTGATCGCGAAACAGATACTTTTTTTACTTGAATTTCTATTTCAAGGGTATTTTAAAATATATGAATGTGTATGATCGAAATTGGAAAGCGGCGGAGAGTTGAATATTTATGCTAATAAATTATTCTTACGATTAATAAATTAAATTGGTCAAAATAAAATTATCGTAGCGCGTTTCATATCGTTAAGTGAACGAATAATAGATGTTTTTTTTTTGTAAACAATTCTATTGGAAAATTTCAAGCAAGTATATTAATATGAATTACTTCGATCGGTAGAGGATCAATACACAAAAGAACTGCTACGCGTATTCTGAAACGAAAGTAAACAAATTTTTATTACATTCGAGAAACGAACGAAGCGAGCAATTTTCTCTCTTTTTTTAAAATTTCACGTTTCCTTAGAAATCTGAAAAAAATTACCATCGATTTGCTCGAACGATCATTTCGAATAAATATTTTGAAAGATGGAATCACAATGATATATTTTTAAATTTACCAATGCTGCTTAAAAAATTGAAAATTATTATCATAGATATAGAAAAATATCTTTCTTCTCAAAACAATAGAATCTTCTAATTTGTCATCTTATTTCTCACAATGTTGCAAATTAATCAGAAACTTCATTTTGGAAAAAGTTCAATAAACAAGATTACACGATTTATAAAAAATTTATAACAATATATACTTCTACCTCCAGACTTTTGAAAATACAACAAAAATTACGCACAGTTACTCTTCGAACCTTGCGTTTTTCGACCTCGTAAAATCATTCGTTGATGAAACAACGAATTATTCCATAATTTACAAATTTTGTAAATCTCTCTCTCTCTCTCTCTCTGTCTGCCTTGTATTCGTATCATTACAGCCACGAATGGGATAAAAAACGGAAAGAATTAAATTTTATCCCAGGCGGGGCACGGTTTGAATTTTCATTTGGTTAATGCGCCACCGATCGTTGCTCGCTCTCTCATCGGGCGGACGACATAATTGATTTAGTACAGTGGATTTAACAGGGAAATGAATTTTATTTGTAATCCGTCGCTGCGAATTATTTACCTTTAATGCGACCTATGAATAATAATCGCGCTCGCTCTCTCGCCCTTACCAACCTCGTCGCCCTCCACCTCCTCCTCCTCCTCCTTCTCCCTTGCTCGTCATATCGGACCTCCTCGTCCGATTATGATTTCGAAATTACCGTGAAACGGGAAGCAGAAGTGTGTTCCGTCGATGATGATCGTCCATATAAATTATTCCCTTTATGCACGAATCGCGTTCTTCGTGACGTGAATCGCATTTGTCACGGCTGCGAACGCGGAACGTTGAACGTTGCCCTGCGTGAATTTTAGTATTTTAGTATGTGAAGCAACGAAAATGAAAATGTCGATAACGTTTCTTTCTTTTATTCTTCTCTTTGTTACAATGATAACTTATAGTGGATTGTAGATGTAATACGATAAAAATATGTCGAAGATAGGAAAAATATTTTTATACAATATGATTTCAAATATTTCTTTTTTTAAATTACACGTATTGTGTAAAAGCTCTTCTCTTCGATTAATTGATGACGAAGATTGTTTTTTCACAGCGACAAAGGGAATGAATTATATCATCAATTCTATCTCCAGATTCGACAAAAACAAGTATTAAGCCAAGTCTGGAATTAAATGTCTGTTAAAAATGTATTATTCTAATGGAATCCTGATACGTTTTATCACATGCTATTATACTCACTATTCATAAATCAATTTCAAAAATTAGCCTGCTTACTCGAATCGAAATAAATTCCTGCCGGGATTGAAAGAAATTTCTAAAAATAATAGAACCAACTATTTCTTTCCTTCCTTTTTTCTCTTTCCAATATATATATCCCATACACACTTATTATGGGCAAAGTCATTATTTCAGGTGAATGGGGAGGTAAAGAAGCCGGATCTCCCTCCCCCCACTTCCGGTCGAAGACACCTTCGACGGAAAAAGTTTTCGCGGAAACTCGTCGCGGAATCGTGGCGCGAATATCGAGTTTTCACGCGGGAACTTCGCTTCGCTCCTGAATTATTATCACGCTTGGCCGGTCTAATGTAAAGGGAGAGGGAGAGAAAGAGAGGAGAGAGAAAAAAGGAAGAAAAAATAGTCGGGACGTAGAAGCGTCGTAAATTTCGTTCCCAAGTCCCTGCCGTTCTGCGTCATAGGTCTAATTTGAATTTCAATTCCGATCGGCGCGGGATCGTTTACGAAACTTCAAACGTTAAAAACGCGTTCTATTACTCGACGGGGAGAGGAAAAAAAAAGAAATGAGATTATTATCTTCTTTTATCCATACCATGAATGTGAAAGATTCGTTCTAAAAAAATATATAAAAAATAGCTATAAACTATTCGAAGATAGATAAGGATACAAATTTATCCTACGATAAAATAAAGAGAATTTTAGAAATGGTAAAACGAAGTAATTAAAAAAGAATGTTATTTTTCAAATCGCGTAAATTTAAAACAAAATTTCATTTCTCGATCGAGACAATTTTTATTAAAAAAAGGAGGAAAGAAATATTCACGTCTTCACGTATCTATAAAAATCGAAGGAGGAACGTAATCATCCGAAATTAAACTCCGATTCCAAGCAAGGATAACTAAATCGCTTTATTTCTTCTTTCTTCTTTCCCCGAAATTAAATCGGATGGACGCGATATACGTGGCTCGCAATAATATTAGCACGTTTATCGAAAAGCGATCGGCCAGCCCGGAGCGTAAAATATGCAAGGAGGGCATCAGTTATTTAACATAGTAGGGGAAAGTTATCGCATGGAGGTGTCAGTCAGCGTTCTATATGATTGGTCGTTCGAGCGTAGCGGGTAACGTGAGATGCGGCCGGACTCGAATGTCTGTCGAATTACCTAGTTGGAACGTGGCGCGGTTTCACCTGATATGTCGTGCAACCCCCGGTGGTATCGTATTCAAACTAACCTCGGCGTGAACGGACAATGGATAAACGCACGCGTGACGTGGAACGGGTGTCGTCAAGTAGGTATTGTTTTAATTTTCGGAGGTGTTGGATGATCGGCCCGTCGATAAAGGGGATCTTGGTTAACTGAAAGCTGAAGTTTCGGATCGAAATGAGATTCATATTTGTTTTCAACAGCGTTGTTACGATAATGCTGCCACAGTTTCGACAGATTTTTCCTCACGGTCTTTGAAACGGATGGATGGTTTTAATTCCTGTTTTTATGGATGAATATTAGGAATTGATCAACTTTTTCGAAATTTATTCTTCGATGGATAGATATTTTTTTTGAATTTTTCTCGCGATTCTATTGTATTTACGATGTTATAAACTTGGAGGGAAATTATTGATACTTGAGGATCGCAGTACCAACTTCGTAACACGATTACTAGCAAAGTTTCAATAAGCTATAAGATAATACGTCACGGTGTGCACGTGCTCATTTCCTCTCGACTTACATCGTAATTCAAGAATTAGAAAAGTCTTGTTAAGGGAGGGAAGATATTTCTTGATCACGAGTAAAATTTATGAATTTCATTGCTTAATTGCGATCTTTTTTCCTTTATTTAACGACGTTGCACTCTGTTAAAAGAATTCCTTTTCTCAAGCTTCAATCGAAAAATATTAAAAGAATTAAGAATTAAGAAAGCTTTGTCGTTTCTTTTATCATAGAAGATAGAATAATAATAAAAAGTATTTATAAAACCTACAGGTAGCTGTATAAATGTAGAATAAGAAGTTTGGAGGATTATATTTGTGTAAAATCATACACGTTTGTGTGTATGTTTTTAATTAGATACAATCTTAAAAATAGAAAAGATCGAAAAAGAGATTTTTCATTTTTTCATTCAATCATATTTACAAAAATTAATATTTATAATTTGTCACATTGTCTCGCGCCATCTTGCTCCATTTCCAAAGAATTATATCTATAAATCTATCCGATTAATTTATCAAAACGAACGAATATCCATATCGAGAGAAACTTTTAAATTCGAAGATAGAAAGATCTCGACTCTTTGATCCTCCCTTTGATTCACCCTTTGATTTACTTACTTTGTTTGCCTCGAGTTTCATCTCTCCGTCAACTATACCACCGGCGAGACGACCAAAGATTAATACAATAAACGTTTTAACGAAATTAACGAAACATTATTTCTCGAAATGAATGTAAGGTCGCCTCGTATTTTCCAAAATATCGTTGCAGAATTGAATTTTCCGCCCCGTTGATCAAACTCCGCCGCACTGAAATCTCTGCTACTCAATCCGCAAGATTTCCCTGAAAGTTTAAAACGAGGTTAAGTTTAAAACTTGAGTGGATTTCCTTCAATATATTCGAATGCTTACAAATTCTTGCTTATCTAAAAGAAAATTAAAAACTTCCCTCTTTTGAATTAATCCCACGCGAAAAATTAACCCCTTCCTCCCCGTTGTTTCCATCCATCAACCCTCTTGTCATTCCGAAAATATCGATACCCTTATCGAGACAATCGTATCTATTTGCACTATTCCCGCAATCTCGATAATCCAAACGATATCGTCCACCCTCTTTAACACACGATTCGATAATATTGTCACACGATGCGGTAAATTTCGTGCCGCAAATCGGCAGCGGACAAACCGTACACGTATATATATATATATATGCATAGCTCATAGCGACGAGGAAACCGCACGAAATCGTCCCTGTAAAATTCGAAATTCCTCGGCCGTGGTGCAATGTTAATCGTGGCGAAAGCAAAATGCCAATCCGCCGATATTATGTTACGCGGCCTGTGCACTCTCTGTGCACAGAGAGGGCTCGCACGACGAGATCGGCATTGTAACCAATCGCGCGCCGCTATCCATTAATCTGCAGACGCGCACACCCCTCCCCTCCCCGCATATACGCACAAACCCGCGTATATTTGGCGAACTGTCCCCTGCCCCCTACCCCTCGACGACACACCTGTGCACGCATGCACTTCGACACTGGTCAATACGGGGTAGACCGTGGAATTTGATCAGCCTGATTGTTTCAGTCGTTTGTCCAACTTCCCTTTCTTTGCCCTTTTTCGATCACTTGGAAATCAATTCGAGAAAGGAGAAAAGTTTTTTCTTCTTCTTCTTCTATGTATTCTTTATCATCTTTGAAGATTGAGATGTTTGATGATTTTCGACGATGATTTATGCATATATAATATATATATATCGAATCGTGGATGGGGATTTCTTCTTGAATCTCTTCTGAGGGGATGGAATTGATCTTTGGAACGCAACTTTTAATTTTTTATTTCAAGGGGATGATGGAGGATGATAAAGATTCTAAAACAGATATATTTATATTACACTGTTGATAATTATTCGAATAATTTTACATGTGAAAATCAATTAAAAAGCCTGTCTGAAGGGTTAATAAAAAAAATAAATAAACAGTATCGCGGGATGAAATGCTTTCAAATTCCCCAGATAATAAAATTCGTTATCACGATTCAATAATAATTCCATTTTTCCCGGGGATACGGGAAGGTATTTTAATCCGTTTCGACGTGTCCACAGAGAATGTTAATTTTGAAATCCCCCTCTCGTAGCCCACACCTTGTCCGTGGTCAATATCATGTGTAGAGTTGGATGTGCAGTTGGACAAGGTCCCGTCGTAAATTGAATTGCAGCCTGATGCGAGGTTTATGCTCCTAATGAATTATTTGCCCTGTCCACGTAAAACAAACTCCAAGATTGCGGAAACCCTGCTGTTTGCCCACGTTCGCTAATAAATACGTCCAGTATATCGGGCTGATAAGCATCACAGAGACCGCTCTGTTTGCCTCTCGCTCTTACAAATGCTGCATTTTAATCCCTGGACCCCGTCTATTGGACCGAAACGATCCCCACGTTGATCGTTGGAACCTCGAACACTTGCGAATCTTGCGAAGATTAACTTAACCTTTTTGAAGATTTCTTATGGGTACATATTCACTTGTAAATTTATCAAATTTCTGGCTCAATTATAAATGTTGTAGAAAATATATATTTAAGAAAGAAATGGTTTATGTATATCATCTTGAAAAAAAATTCGTCATCTAAAATTAAAATTATTCCTGTATATTCTTCTTTTTTTTTTAATTAGATCTAATTTCAAAAGCGTAGAAAAAATTCACTTATCAACGTCATTTCTTCACTTCATTAATTGCAAAATTTTTCAATCCAATGATCGTGAAAATGAAATCTTAAGTCTTAAAAATCTTATTGAAAATAATAAGGGAAAAAGATATTAATATATTTTCGTAAATATTTATGATTCAAATTTCTCTTTCTTTCTCATGTTTCTCTGAATTTTCGAAAACGAGTATCCCTTCCTTTCTCCCTTTTTTTCTAAATTAAAATCACAGTGTATCGTGTTATCCACAGCCATTTAAATCTTTTCGCTCGTAGTTAGACGTTCGATCGCGCGCCCTCCCACCCCCAATAAAAACACAACGGACGCGTAGAAATACGTTACGGTATATTGGAGTTTGCGAGCGAGAACCTTTGAATTTTGCACTGGACGCCGCGCGCCGGTTCGTTCATTAACTCGCGCTAGAGGGTAGACGATAATGGCTTTTCTACCCACGCTTCCTACGCGCGCGTTGAAAGCTTGGTAAAATATTCGTATCCGCATTGCTCCACAATTAATTTTTGCGCGAATACGTCCCGATAAAGGTGTTCGCGCCCCCATACGAAGGGTCGCAACAAGGGCCAATCTTGATTATTCTTGATTATTGTTTCAAGGGTGTCTTATTGTTGTCATCCGTGTTTGAAATGATGTCGCGAAAAATTCGTACAATTTTGAGATTTGTCGAGAGAAATTTATCGAGTAGTATGGCAAATGATACGACGATCGATATACGACGACGAGGGAAAAAAATATCTCATTAACGATCAAACGAAATTTTACAAAGGTGTATCTGATGCAATATTCGCGTCTCATTGGGATAGATACGTATAATTATAACTTTATTTCGATTTGGATAGCACGGCAGCTCCCTCCCTCCCTCCCTCGAAATTTAATCCGATATCGTGGGCGTGCACAAGGTGAATGGGAAGATAATTTTAATCGATAGTAATGACACGCGATAATCATGATCATCGATATTACATCGTACAAATGGAAATGTATTACTCGAGGTTTGGGCTGGGTTGCACTTTGAAGTGCAAGTAATATCCTAAATTTCCTCTTGTTTATGCATTCACCATTCCCATCGTTAAAGGGTGGATGCATCCGTACACATATGCATATGCACACCGCCCAAATGAACATGTCAAGAGCATAACGCACTTGCGTACTAATGCACGTTGCGTGTTGGTACTGAGAAGTGTGGGCGGGCTGAGAACATTGCCGTAAATCCGATATCCATCCGAGGTGACGATTATTGGTTGAACCTAGCACATTGTATCCTTTGATCTGTCCTCGTTGATATTGATCGAGCGTCATGGATTTCGGACGATAATTCTGATAATCAATCTGATAAACATATTGAAAATCGTAGAATTCGAATTTCGATTGCTTGATAATCGTTGAATTGCTTTCTCTCTCTGATTAAACAATAAATAAATAAAAAAATCAGAGGAAATAAGATAAAGATATCAAAATTATATGATTATTCGTTGCACAAAAATTAGACACATCCTTGTTATATAAATAATTTAGAACAACTGATATTAATCATATTAATAAAAATGTTATGCCGTCAAGTGACATCCATTAGAATAGTCTAATACAAAAAAAAAATTCAAGCTAATCCAAGAAGAAAATAAAATTTTCCCCGAAAATCCTCCTGTACGATATTCTCCACGAGTTGTAAATAGCCGGTTTACTTTTGTCCGCTTGCCTGCCAAGAAAATCAAGTTGTTCTAGGGGCGCGAGGGTGAGCAGACGCGGAAACGCGTGGAGCACGGGCCTTACGCACTCGTGCGTGAGACCGTTCAAAGTCTCGTGGCAACAAACGCTTTCCAAAATTGCATTAAGAGCCCGGTTCCCACTTCACCACGTATCCGTAGTCAGGTAGCGTTTGAGAAGTGCCGAATGAATGCAATTCTTGCGTACAAAGTACACGCGGTTTTTAAACACCCCCTGTAAAGGGCGCTCGTGGCCCGTGAGAGAGAAAAGCACGCCTTTGAGGGAATTCTCTGGCTCGCCCGAACAAGAAAGAATCTACTTTTCCTTCTTTTTTTTCTTTTTACATCTCTCTCTCTCTCTCTCTCTCTGTTTCTCTCTCTTTCTCGTGTATTCCACGCCGAGAGACAAGCACGAAGCGGACTGCAGACACGCTCACGCGGCGCGGAACACCCCGTCATGATAATTGCAAAGAAGTTAATTAAGAACGCCGTAGGAATGTACCAATTTACATTTACGCCCTTCCGTTTGCTTTCATCTCACCGCGGAGTGGAGGCACACATCGGGCCCCGCGCACACATACACACACACACACACGTTGAAAAGTTTTCTCTCTGTATCGGCTCATTCCGTACCCTCCTCCTCCTCGCGCGTCTTTTCTTTTTATTCCTCGCGGCCGCGTGTGTCCTGCTCTCCTTCACGCCCTTTTACCCGCCCATTAATCTTACTTCCTTTGTTATCCGCTCTAATTGTATCCTACGTGCCTCTCTTCTATCTTGCCCACGAGTTTATCGCTGGCTCCGCCGCATCTGTATCCTTTGTGGAGGTTTTCGCTCGATATTAGCACTGGAATCGTATTTAATACGTCGTACATTTCATCCGAGTTTTTCGAGATTCGAATATCACGTATGATCCAATTAAAATTAGAAAATGTTCACATTGCTATAACTTCGGAGATAGCGATCGTAGATTGATGGATCAAAGATCATTAGAAGCGTGAAATCTTTCGCTTTAAAACGCGCTTTCATTTATCCCGATACGACTTCCGGTTCCCGAGATATCATCGTCTAAAGAAAAGAGTAATTTTTAATCGTTTACCTTAAACCGAATGAAATTCTATTAAAATTAGAAAAACTTTGAATCGTTATAATTCCGAAGATAGTGACTTCCGGTTAACGGGTAAGCGATCGTTGGAAGCACGAGACCTTGCCCTTTAAAACGCGCTTTCGTTTATCCCGATACGACTTCCGGTTGCCGAGATATCGTCGTGTAAAGGAAAAGGTAATTTTTGATCGTTTATTATTTGTGTCCTTGTCACTTACTCGGACCTCTCTCTCGCGCTCGTCTCACTGACCTATCCCAAATTGCAGACATGCAGCAGACGCGATTCCTGGAAAAATGCAGTATGCATTTCTAGGAAAAGAAGGTAGGTCATGGTTCGTATCTGCGCCTACGTTAAGCGCTATTGAAACTTTGAATCGTTATATCTCGGGAACGGATCGAGATATCGGGATAAAACAAAAAGGGAATTAAACGGCATGGTTTCCTCTATTTTCTGAGAGGGTTTTGATGACAATATTTTTAATTTCTTTCCATGTTTTTTACACGAGAAATCGGAATTCTATTCATGATTTTACGCGAGCGCAATGATTCGTTGCTGATTTAAGATATTCGTTTATTATTTCCACAAAGGAATCTATCAAGACCACGGATTAAAAATAAAAAGAATAAAAGATACGGCTTCCACTTGAATAAATATTATTCTGCTCCCGGTATCGACTTTATTCAAATCGACATATTTCATCCCATTTGCTACCAGATACATCCTTTCTACGCAATCGCAATGCTTCTTCTCCTTCGTGCTTTCCCCTCTTAATCGCTCATTATTTTACCTTGCACCCACTTCTACTTCCCTTTCAGTTTCCACCGACGTTTCCACTCTTTTTTTTCTTACTCCTCGAACCCTCCTCCATTTCCTCCTCTCAACCCTTAAGCAAATTCCATTGCAGTTCGGTTGAGCGAGACTCGTAGCGCAGCCTCCTCGAAGAGGAGGAGGGAAATCCCCGGGAAGAGAGCAACTGGAGGAACTGGAAAGAAAAAAAGGAGGGGGCGGAAGAGACCTGGCGGAACAGAGCGCCAGGAGAAGGGAATCTTCCACTCACCTTTTCGACTTTTGTTGGCGTGCCTGTGCGTCGGCAGACCGGTGAAAACGTCCTCGAGACCAACCCTTTCCGACCACCGGTGCACCTTTGACCATTAACAGGCCGCTTTTTAGACATTCGTCGGCCATTGTGCGAAATGCTCCGCTCACCACGAGAATCTTTGCGCACGACCTATCATTCTGATCCTTCACGGAGCTGAGGATGATTTATGAAAAGCACCTGTAATTATAACGTGAGCATATATGGATACACATATTATTCATCGTTGTTGCGAATTTAATTTATTTATACAATTAAGAAAAATTGTTTCTTCAATAAAAATTCGAATTCTGCTCGATTTATCTAAAATAATTTTACATGATACTTTTATTTAATCCGCATTTAGAATTCATTGAACTACTTTTGAAAGCTTGGAATATTTAAAAAAAAAACAAACTCATCGATTTTTATTATAAATTTGTACAAATTTCAAATAAAAGACGATACATTCGTTGAATCCTTGGAAATTATAACGTTCCAGGATACAAGAATGTTATAATAATCGTCATTCATTTCACACGTTACGAAGAACGATGTAAAAGCTTTGTAATGGCGATTGCAAAATTTCCGATTTATCCGTATGGATAATTCCATCCCTAAAAGAATTTTTATTTTTATCCGTACAATTTTTTAATTTAATAAAATTGCCGCTGTTTTCGAAACCTGTTCCACCTATTGTTACGATGATTTCGAACATAGGAAGGATCAAGCGAAAAACATGTTTGAATAAATTTCACGAAAATATATATGTGGAATTCTTGATAAAAGAAAATATACGCGAAACTGTAGGCAAATAAAAAATACGAAACAAAACAAAAGAAATCTATAACAGAGAATATCACGAAGAATCTGATGTATATATATATATTTTTATATATATCGCATATTACATTTTGAAACAAGAAAGTCATGTACATATTGGATTTATATCTCTACATTTGCAAAGAACGTGTAACGCGTATCACTTTTGAATACACCTACAAAGCTTGTTTGAAGAGAGTAAAAGCAAAAGGGTGAAAAGAGAGATGGGTCAAAAAATTTGTAATTAAAATAGAAGAGAGGAAAAGAATATAAAGTATTAAATTTGAACGATATTTCATATCATATATCTCGTATCATCAATTTTTTTTTCTTTTTTTTTTCTTTTTTTTTTTTAATACACACGTTCTGTCGTGTAACTGTACGCGTAAAAATGCAACAACAACAACAACAACAAAAAAAAAATTGCCAAAACTGCCTTTAGCTATTTGTTTCCCCTCTGTACGATTAACGTGATGATTACCTTTTCGTCGAGTTGTAATAGTTGGCTTCGAAGCGGTCCCATTTTGTATTTCATTTTTCCCCCGTGCAAACGAGAAATTAACTTTCTCATCCTCTCGATGTTTACCATAACGCTGTTTTCGATGAAAAAAAAAACGGAAAAAAGGAAAAAAAAGAAACGATAGAAAGAAAGAAAAGGAGAAAAAAATAGAAGAGGGAAGAGCAAAAAAATGAGGCGGGAATAAACGGGAATGGCAGCAGTCGATCACAATTTATCTCAAAAATTTCTCCACTCTCTTTCTCTCTCTCTCTCTATCATCTCGTCTCGTCGAGAATACATAGATAAACGATACACCACTGTCAATAGATTTTCTTCCCGTGAGGAAAAGCGTGTAACAATTTGTTTTCATCGCCACTCTATACCACTCTCTCGATGAAAACAGATGCATTCATCTTGTAACGCGTAGACGTTTATCGCGAATCGATGAAACACGATTGTTTAGACTTGAAAACAAGCTGGAAACAAGCGTGTGTATTGCCATTTGCATGATAAATTACTATTGGAAATTGCGTTACATCAAGGGAAATTGCGTTTTGAATGACTTATGAAGTCTCGTTTGTTCCTTTCTGTCAGCGGATTTTTATGATTTTTGTGACTTTGCTTTTACTTTGATAATAAATATTAAAAAAAAAAAACAAAAAAAGAAAGAAGAACAAAAAGATTTCAAATTTTTTTAGGGACTGTGAAAGAAAAATCTCTTCTAAGAATTTCAATCGGATAATTACTATTTTTTTCCTATACAATATCAATATATTTCTTGAAGTGACACCTGAATACACAATTTACATCTGAGAATTCTAATTCTGGAAACTTTCAAAAGTCATTCACATTTCTCCACACGAATAATTTAAAAATTTCTATTCCTTTCCTTACCTTGTCTAATTCTTCCACCTTCTCTCCGTTTCATCTGGAAAAAATTCGGCTTTTCCAGCAAATAGGCAAACTTTAATCGTATTAATTCGTAGCAGATCACGGGCTAGACAGCCTCGCTTCAACGTTCCTCGTTTCCTTGTAGCCCCGTTTATCCATTGGTGAAGGATAATGCATGCGGCCATCAGTATTCGTTCGAACTCAATATTGGTACGCGGAAGGCGTGCCCGCCGCGTCGAATTTCCATACAGGCCTCCTGCAGACGGTATGGAAATGCGGGGCTGAAAAACAACCAGGTTGGAACTGTACCTGGACGCCTCTTTCTCCGTCTCTTGTCGCGTCTCTCGTGAAACTCAAACGCAAATCCTCGGGACGACCGCATTATTTGACGGTACTCTTGCTCAAAATTCCACGGAAACATTTTATCATCCGGAGAAGAGATTTTTTTTTTTCCCCCTTGGCGAGTTGATATTGGCGTCGTTAAACGAAAGTGATAAGATACGAGGATCCAGAAATTTTTAATTATTCTCAACTATTTTTAACTTCAATTTTAATCATCTTCATACAGCATATGTATTTTAGATGTGTGATAATTCATTTGTAAGATTTTATTTTATTAGTTTCTAGTATTGAAGATTTTGAAAATAATTTCGAAAGTTATAAAATTCTTATAAATCGAATATTCTGCAAGAGGATTGTATCCACATTTATAAATTGTTTGATATATGAGTATTAAACTTCTGATCTCATCAAAAATAATTCATCTATTATTCAGAAAAGATAGATAAATACATAAACGATGTTTCGATGCTCGCAATAAGATTTTGTAGCATAGAATCGAAGAAGCTACGCGTGAAAGATTAACGAGGATCGTCAGGGAGCCACGCCTAGCCTCCATCAACCGATAAAAACGAACATTATTCCAGGCATAGCTCGATAATCCATTACACCGAATTCCCTAATTTCTACATCTGTTAGTTTATTGCCTTCCTTAATTGAAATGAGCTCCATCGATTTTAGATGTTCGAGTGTACAATTCCTTAGAGTTGAATACTTCTTCTGCAAAAATTATTATGATTCTGATTTTGATAATTTTCATTTCTTCTAAATGATATAAATTTATTTATCATTGTGCACGCAATCATTTCCTCATTTCTCTCATATTTTTATTTATTCGTCGTAAATGAAGGGAATGGTTTCTTTCTGTGAAATAACAAAATTTTTGTTATTCGAGCACAATTCGTATAAAATTTAAACGAAAGATTTAGAATATGATATATTCCATCTTGAGCGAATAATGGATTTCGAATTTAATCATTCTCTATGTTCTTTATTCAAAGGGACTCATTAAAGAACAGATATTCCTTTATTTTTCTGAATACGCAACAAAGCTACCCTCCCCATCAAGCAATACAGTTCAAATGACCCATCCAGTACATGTACAGTAGTTCTCTATTGTCTGGCATATCTTTGATCTCAAAATGAGCCAGCACTATTCCGAATAGAACTTCCTTTTTAAAATTCTCCTCTTTTCTTCCACATGCCAACTATCGATATTTCACGACCAAATGGATAGCAAAGAGAGAAAGAGAGAAATATGTTAATGAGCACATTAATAATAATAATAATAATAATACCATTGACTCTTTCGATCGATCCAAATTCGCAATTTAACTTTTCCAACTTTGAGCAATCAAAGGTGAATAAAATATTCCCTAAAAAAAAAAAGAAAAAGAAAAAGAAAACGACAAGCCTTTATTCCACTCGAATTAAAATATATCGTACGTATATTATAGTCATAAAATAAATGGCAGGAAATAGGAACACACTTCGTTGACTTCTCGGCCAATTGAAATTCTCAATTCACGTTATTCCGAATTGGAATACCGTTCGAGAAGTTTAAACGTTTGCGTTGTAACGAAAATTCGGACAACCGTGTACTCTCTCTCTCTCTCTCTCTCGCTCAATTTCGAAAGTTGAACAGAAGGGGAGGAGAATGTTGAAATTGAAATTCACGAAGAAAAACAAACTCTATCTCGATGTCGCGATAATAAAAAAAAAAGAAAGAAAGAAAGAAAGAAAGAAAGAAAGAAAAAGAAAAAAGGGGAAAAAAGCAATCGACGAAAATGGAGTGGGGGGAAAATGGCAGCGGTGTGGTCAGCTCTATCGGTTTTATTCGCCTGTTGGCTGTCGTTCGCTCGCTACTCGCCTTAAGCCGATAACTTCCTTATTCCGCCTTCTCTTTGCACCCATTTAAAGCATTTAAGAGATTTCCCTGGATCCTTTAAGAAGTGACAACGTTCGAGGGATTAGTGGGAAGGTAAATACCGTTGGAGAAGTCTTCGCAATTTATTAAGGCCTCGACTGTATATATATATATATATATATATAGGAGGAGGATTCTTCGTACTTTTTGTTTCTCTCTTCTTTCTTTTCCTTTTCTTTTTTTTTTAATCGCTCAAAGGTCGAGAGGAGAGCAAAGTATCCGCAATTAAATTTGATAAAGTTTCTTTATTTTAAGGAGGGGGCGGGGAAATAATTCGATATTAACGAACGCCTTCCAAGGGTCAAGGATGGGGGGAGAGGAGAGGGGCTTTTTCAGTTTATTCGAGAGATGAATCGAAGCCACGGTTACAGGTATCTGCCCCCTCGTAGTGGTACTTTTCACTAGAATTACCAAGGAGGATTTGCTTTGAAATGTTTCGAATTGAATTTAAGGAAGTTTCTCTTAACTTGAGAACGTGAATAAGCACGGTCGAAAGAAGATTTCAACTGTGTATCTTGCGAAACAAAAATACCGATCCTTTTCCTTTACCTTTAATTTGCTTATACAAATTCTGTATATATATATATATATTTTTTATATTTAACTGTTTATACACGAGCATCTGTTCAATTGAGGAGTAACGTAATTCTAAAAAAAGAAAAAATGTTAAAAATTAAGATTAATTATGCAAATAATTTCTACGAATTAAGTGTAATATCTTTTCCATGAATATATGCTTCTTTAATATCTAAATTATATCTAAGACGTATATCTAAATCATTACATTAATCCTAATAGATTATCTGTAAAAATTCGATATTTCATTCGCGAATCAATTTTACAAGAATTGAATAACACAACGAATTCGAAAGTTGCACTTTTTCACTTCATTTTTCCCATTGTTTTTCCAAAAGAAAAACCTGAAGAATTGCTTCCTTGTTTCCAACGATATATATAAAGAAGAAGAAAAAGGATCAGAGAGTCGAAAAAAATGAAGCGAAGGCTCGCGCCATCGATCCACCCTAACTTAAAGCTTCGCGTGTGGCGGGCGATCAATGGGAAATAATTGAAACAAGGGGTTAAGGTAACGGCGGCATCGATTTTACCTGAATTCGAGGGGAGGAGGGGGGTTGAATTTACCCTCGACGCGTGATTCGTTGTCCGCGCCAAGGGTCCCTGGGCTCGGTTTGCGGTCTTGAACGAGCACTTTCCTCCTGGCCGAATAACACCAGCTTTTGGGACGATCGATGGCCCACCCTCGTAGATTCCTCACGCTTTGTGTGCCGCCGCCTATTTCCCATATACTACTACGTGTGGCACAATCAGCGCCAGCTGTTTACTCGGCCTGATTAACCGTTGTTCGCCTACGCCGACGCGCCTCGTTCTGGAAACCACCAACCGTGTCCAAATGGACACATCATCGGCTGGATCTCGACCTGGATCTAAAATTTGACGTTTTTTGACGAATATTAACAACGATCTTGAAATGTTTTTTCGTCGTCACGATTCGCGTGAAGATCGTGAAACGAAACGATCCTCTTCTCTTTTTTACTGGATCATGAATAGAGGATCGTATATTTATGATAAATTTTGTCGATCGTTGTAAATTATGGAAATGGAAATTGTATGGAAGGAAATCTAGGAGGGATAAAGGATTCTTTGATAAACGATATCGGAGAAATCGTTTGCTTGGCGGCGTTGGTTATTAATTGATAATTAATGGAAACGGAAATTGCGAGAAAGATCGAGAAATAACTGGGTCGGTTTAGGTATTTTTTTTTTTTTCTTGTGATTGGCAATGTTGGTTTATGACAAATTTGACGATTGCTGATTGTAATTATGGAAATGGAAATAACACGAGGAAATGACGAGAAATAACGATTCATTTTTTTTTTTTTTTTGATGCTTGATTTAGTAAAGTTATTTTCATTTAGTGGGTTTTCGCACGATATTTTTTTTACACGATACACAGTTGCAAAATTTTGTAATACATTTTATTCATAGTTATGCGATTTTTTTTGCACGTTTTATTTATATTTGCATGCATGTTTTGTTCGCATTATTTGCTTATTTTTATAAACACATTTCGAACCAAGGAAATAAATTTTAATAACATCGAATCGATTTAAAAAATATATATATATATTCATTTGTTTATTTTTTTTTTCATTTTCCCCGAAAACATTTTTCTTTTATGCGTTTATCATAATACAATACTTTTAATATCGTTTCAATTTTTGCAACCATTTCATTTTTCAAGTGGAATCGAATATAAATGTAATAAATTAAAACGTGCTGTGATAAGATATGCGTCTGATGTTCCAAATATTTTTCACGATATATTCCCCATAACAAAAACAGATTCCACGAATATTTTAAAAACACAATACAACGTGGAATGGATGTTTTAAAGTGGTCTGGAGAAATGTCAGTTTTAAAGGGTCACGTCTCAGATTGCAATAGTCCTCCCAGGGGATGGTTTAACGGACGCGTGTCCTATTTCGAAATGGAAAGAAACAAGTCTCTTACTTCGTTTCTCGAGATTAGCCTCAAATATCGAAATCGTACAAAAATTAACGTATCATGATATGATTACATCGATTTCGAATTGATAAATATAAAAATAATTCGAATATGTGTGCAAATATTAATTTATATTAATTTAGTAATTTATACTTTTTGTACAAATATACTAATTTATAAATCAATATCGAATGGAAAATAGAAAAAAAAAATGATAAAGTGCGTACCATTGTTTGCATATTTTTCCTTTTTTTTAACCAATTGCAATTCGAAGATCAAAATGCATGCGAGAGAAACATTGGTACAATTAGATTAGTGTAATTGGACAAGTAGAAAGAGATTATGACGAGCCAGGCATAGTTGGGGGTTTAATCCTGGTTAGATAAAAGCGTCGGTAAAATCACTTTCCGTCGGTTAGTTTTCTTCATCCCTTGCCTGTTAGCGGCTGTTAGGGGTCGCTCTTAACAGCGCCATCTGTTGGAAAGGAAGATTAATCGATTTGGGTACAGTACGGAAAAATACACCCTTACGAATTTAGATGGCGCCAAAACGTATCCAATAACATTCTCACTCCCCGTTTCCCTCTAAATTAGTAGAAATTTTCCTCGATTCAATGCAATTTATACATATCTCTACGATAAAAAATAAAATGTTATTTTCATAATAAAAGAAAAAAAAAGAAAGAAAAGAACAGATAATACTTTGCCTTTCAAATTTTCTTTCCCCTAATTCTCAAACAATAATCTCAACCAATTAAAAAAGAAAACTATACATCCAAGGAATTCAATCAAAGACACTTGAAGAATGTAAATAAATAAATGGAGACAGAATTTATTCAATCGAGAATGGCGAAGAACGTTGCCACCGTTCACGTTCCAGCTTTAAAATCCTTAATCATCCCCGACGAGGGTGGTAAGACGAGAGGAGAGAAGAGTTTCGCAAAAGAGAGAGTTTCGAATTTATCTTTTTCGACGAGGTAACCCCTTGTAAAAACTAGACGAAACCGATCGACGGTGGTTTCCAGGGGTTGACGTAGGAGGAGGGGGTGGCTATTACGTAAAAGCTTACGATTAGCGACGACCACACCGGTCCCGGGATCCCCTTTGATCGCCGCGAAGCCGGACTCCCCGTGTAATCACGCAGCCACCCCTTTGCCTCGTCCCTTCTCCTTCTTCTGCTTCTTCTTTGTGCCAACGGCGGATGGCGATAATTGTTTCATGCCCGCAGGAAGTAAAGCTCTTTATGCTGGGAGCTTTATTTTGCAGCTGCCGTGCCGGGCATCTGGAGCAGAGAGAGAGTCGGGATTAATTAATAACCATACCTACCCCATTCGTTCTCTCTCTCTCTCTCTTCGATCTTCTTGTCTTCTCTTCCCTTATTTCCGCTCTATTTCTCTCTCTCTTTCTCACTTTTTCCCTTCTCCTCTGTCGTTTCTCTTTGTTTTTCTACCTCTTTGTCCCTTTTTTTCCTCTTTCTTTTTTTCTTCCTTCAGGGCTAATCTACGAGCAACGAGTTCGAGCGAAAATTAAATCAGAGCTTATTTGTCATGAGCGAGCACCGTCTTGCCGTTTTTATTCATCGATTATCCTAGCGACGGATTAACGATTCCGACTATTTCTCATATTTCTCATGACTACTGTGGCTGTGCACCGATCACGCAACCCTCGCGTTAATCTCGATCCCTTTTCTCTCAATCTGCATACGCGAATTGACGATTTAGATTACGTTCGAGAAGGATTATGTACACGCATGTATTCGAATGATTGGGAATGCAATTATACTATTTATTTCCAATAGATAAATCTATCTCGAAAATCTATCTCCATTCCCACGAAAATAGGAAAGAAAGGAATTTCATTTCCAAAACGCGAGTAGAGAAATTCGTATTCTTTCCACTTCGAGAACGACTACTTCCATTCAACATTTTATCCAGCAATTGAAACCTTACTCGTAACCCTCGATCCCATCCACCGTCCAAGGGTATATGTACTACGTCCACGATCCTTCATCGCCGATATAAAAATTCCACGGTAACCGTGATGGAAAGAAGAAGCCTGCTACCGTGCCTTTATACACACGAATGGCGGTCTAATGGAAAGAAGAGGTTCCTTGCACTTGGCGAGAGATCGGGAAAGGCTGGAGACACACACGCGCATAAAATAGGTTCCGCTTCCCCTCGCCACCCCGATCGGATATTTCGAGAACGTGGATTCTATCGATGGTTTCTGATCGGTCGAAGAGGAGGGCATTTGGTATGCGTGGAAGGGTGTCCGTGGCTACGCGTGTTATTTCGTTGAAACGGATCTATTTCGAGGGTGCCTGACCCTTAAGTGATACGCGCCAGGAATACAAAAGGGCGAGGGACGAAGGGGAGAGGGGAGGTGGTGCAAGGAGGAGGCGTTTGCTCGTTCGAAGGAAGGAAGAATCCGGGGCATCTACATGTATTTTCCATTCGTTTGCGATCCTCTCGATAGAGGAATACGTGGAGGAAAGAAGGGAGAGAGGAAGGGAAAGAGGAAGTGGACCTTCGTCATCGACCACGCCGTTCTCCTCTTCTATCGCGACAGAAAGAATGCTAGCTTCCTTTCTCTCGTCCCGTTTCCAGAAGGAACTCACGACCTGGAAGCTCAAACCCCTGCCCCTCCCCGCTCTTACTTTTGTAAGGCACTTTTCTTCCGGAACGCTGGCCCGACAATCGTATTCCCCGTTCCGCCATTACGTTCATCCAGCCTCTGTTCCATTCCTTCAATCTGGTCGCGTTATATAAGGAGAGTCTCTCTCTCTCTCTCTCTCTCTATTTCCTTTCGTCCTACCACATCCACATCTCTAACTCCATCTAACTCTTTTCGCTGCCGCCACCCCTCCTCTCTTCCCGCGCGTCGCGTCGGATTGGAAAGTGTGCTCCGTGGAGAATTGGAAAGGAGGGATGATGGCGTCGCCCTTCTGCTCGGCCAACTCTACAGATTCGAGGAGAATATGGATACCTGTTGAAGCATGTCTCGCCGGGTATTCAATGCCGCGAATCAAAAACTTGAGAATAGTTATTATCCCTCGATCTTTGCCCGAAATATTCGCATTTTATATATATAATCTTCGATTGGAATCGAAGTATATATTGAATAGTTATTCCATCGTGATTGATTTATTCTATTTCATTATATCTCGTGTCACAGCCTCTCAAAGTTCAAAAAAAAATCATTCTTAAAATATCAATCCTCTTACTATTCTTATTCTTTTTCACAAATATTAATAACAATTTTCATTTCTGTTCACGATAAATTAAAAAGAAAAATCTCAACAAAGGGAACAAGTATAGTCCCTTATCGCCTTCCACTTTTCCTCTCCCGTAAAAATCCGTCGAGATTCGAAAGGCCATCGAAGCCTTATGTATTGCGACAAATTCTCGCGCGCTTTATATTCGCGACAAGTGCGGACGTGCATTCCCGTAAGATTGGAGTGGAAACTTTCCCGCGCGCCGCGTTGAATATTGCCAGGACTCTGAGATAGGCAGAGTAACCTCGACCCGTTTCCCTCGCTCGGCATTCCGCGTGTGAAATCGCGCGTCTAGTGAAATCCTTTACCTAGCTCTGCGAGATTGAAGAATCAGGTTGTAAAGGGTTGAATCGAGACTGGTGGTGGCGGTGGTGGAAAACGAGAAGAGAGGGTCGGTCGAAAATTGGGCTAGCGACGACGGGTTTCACGGAGGGATGTTGAAATATAAAATAAATATCTTAAATCCGGCTTGATCCTGGCTTTAATTAAAAGTTGATCCTGCGCTCGATACGCAGCCGAAAAGATTGGCGGATCCAATTTGCGCGCGGATAATTTATCGGCCTGCCCTTTGAAATGTTCCTGCGCGTTGCTCTTTTCACCTCTTCTCCTTTCGTATTCGTATCCGCGTTGCCAATTACATCCACGCTGCTTTCTTTTTTCTTTTTTTTTTTCGTATCTTTATATCGCGTGGAATGGAATATCGAAACACGGATTCGTAATGGAATTCGGTACAAATTAAGCCTTACACGGAATGATTCGAATCGTGAAATTCAATGTATCCACTTTTTACTAATTCCTAATAATATCTCGTCTATATCGATTATTTATTGATAAGATTGTATCGATAAAAGAGTTATCTCCCTCTTCTTTGAACGTTTGATAATAAACTCACTGTTTCGAATTATTATTCTCCATTATCTCATCAATCAAAAAATAATTCGAATCGTGAAATTCAATATATTCACTTTTTACTAATTCCTAATAATATCTCGTCTATATCGATTATTTATTGATAAGATTGTATCGATAAAAGAGTTATCTCCCTCTTCTTTGAACCTTTGATAATAAACTCACTGTTTCGAATTATTATCCTCCATTATCTCATCAATCAAAAAATGATTCGAATCATGAAATTCAATGTATTCACTTTTTACTAATTCCTAATAATATCTCGTCTATATCGATTATTTATTGATAAGATTGTATCAATAAAAGAGTTATCTCCCTCTTCTTTGAACCTTTGATAATAAACTCACTGTTTCGAATTATTATTCTCCATTATCTCATCAATCAAAAAATAATTCGAATCGTGAAATTCAATGTATTCACTTTTTACTAATTTCTAATAATATCTCGTCTCGTATATCAATTATTTATTGATAAGATTGTATCGTTAAAAGAGTTATCTCTTCTTTGAAACTTTGATAATAAATTCACTGTTTCCAATTATTATCCTCCATTATCTCATCAATCAAAAAATTTACGAGATTTTCATTCAACTCTGGAATCTCGTCAATTTCCATGCGTGAGAAAGAGAGAGATCCCACTTTTTTTTCCTCCGATCGGGGGTTGGACACGATCGGACCAAGGGGACAGGATACGAGGGTAATCAGAGGGCGTGGAGGAAAGAGAGAGAGAGAGAGAGAGGGAGGGAGAATCCATCAGCAAGAGGCACCGCGTGTCGTCTGCCATTGGCAGACTTTCATCCCCTAACTTCGAAGCGAGCAAAGTTCCGCTATGCGCAACCGCGATTTTCTTTTTCCTTTTTCTTTCTTTCTTTCTTTTTTTTTTTTTCCTTCCTTTGTTTCGCGGGAGGAGGGGACAGAGGCGGCAATAGGCGGCAGTCAGACGCAGATGCGGATCATCGGATGGGAACGGACGACAACTGTTTTAGCTAACTGTCGGTGTACGACAGTTCGCCACGTGTTCGAACGAGTTGGAAATTAGTAGGCGGCGGTGGAAGGATTTGGGAGAAAGTTGAACGGCGCTCGGGAGTTTTTGGTGCCTCGAATCTCTCGCCGGTTGAGATTAAATTCGGTGGAACGGGGCGGGAGTTGGGAGAATTTTAGATTGAAACCGTGTCAACCGTGGCGGAGATAAGTAGAGGATTCTTGAAATTGCCTTTCTTCTTTCCTTCCCCCTTTTTCGTTATTATTATTATTATTCTTAAACAGAAGAAGAATCTTGCAATAGAATTATAATATTATATACATACATATATATATATACTTGCAACTCTTTGATCACGTTAATTCATACGACGAATGTTAATTGAAACGAAATACAAAATTATCGCAAAAATCTCTCCATTTAATCTCTCCGAGGGAAAGGAATCCGATTAACGTGATCGAGAGTCGAAATTATATCAAAGTGTTCACGAATTATTATTGCGTCGACCTCGTGGATGCACGCCCCTGTTCTCGATCCCTGAAAAAGTGGACGGCGAAGAAGGGTGACGCGAGAGACGATAGAGGTGTCGTAATGTAAACCGCAGGGTTAATTATCCGCCGGTGGAGCTGTGACTGACGTGTGTGGCAACAGCGGGAACGACCTGCTTCAATATTGCCGTGTTGACATAGAAAACAGGCAACGTGAAGTCAGCCGGCAAGTCTATGTCCGCGTTTAAAACAGTTAGCGCTATCGATTCGGCTTGTAAACGAGAACGAGAAGAACGAGGCGTATCGTTTGACGTTTAACCGCGATAAAAGTTTTTGTATGAAAATATCGGTATCGGTAAACTGGCTATATTTGCGCTAGTTTTTTTTTTTTTTTTTTTTCGTTACTCGTTACTAAATTCGTCTCGGGAAATACGGGTTAATTAAAAAAGAAAAACAAAAAAAAGTGACAGCTTGTTCGATAAAAAAAGGGGAATAATTTAATCGTGATTTATTTTTCAATAGTAGATAGTTTTTTTTTTGGAACGCGTTAGTTGATTCCCTGACAAAGAAACTTTTTCGAGAAAAATAAAGAAACTACGTTTAATTTCGATTTTAACGATTAATAAAATTTAAAATACAACGTAGCATTGAATGAAAACCCTTTACATTTATAATTTCCAAATTAAAAACTTTTAAAATCTGATATACAAGATAAAATTTTACATATCACGAATAATAATATATCATATTCGTCAAGAATAACTACGTTGTTAAAAAAAGAAAAAAAAAAACTCTAAAAATCCGATCCAATATAAATTCCACCGGATATACAAAAATATTTGTCACCTTACCTTCTGTCACTTCTGTCCTGATTAATCCCTATTGCCGCTAAAAATTGTCCTATTCTTATTGCATCATGTTACGGGATAATAAAACATAGAAACGCGTCTAGTGTATTATCTGTTTAATGCGTCGTGGCCCCACGAACATCGCCCTAATGAGCTTGCAAACGAGAATAATCCTGTTTCACGCGTGAAAGGTCGCAGTAATGACGTTACCTACGCTTCTTCGTCGCATTTGTCTTTTTCTTACCGACGTTTCACCGTTCGTTCGTTAGAAACGCGTTACGCGGATTGGATTTCGTGATCACCAGTTTAGATAAAACAATCGATTATCATCGATTCATTCCTAACGCGGTTTCCTGTTTCCCATAGATTTGTAACAAAATAACGATTCAATAAAATATCTACGTATCTAAATATCTTATATCTCTAAAACTTAGAAAGGATTCTCTCCAATTAAACAATTCGATAATTACTTACGAACAATTTGGACAATGTCCAGACTTGATTTAATTAAGAAGCAGCACGGTAGATAATTTCCTTCACTCGCAATTCTTCGCCATTTGGATTGATCCTCTCACAATCACAGTCACTGGTTTCTGAAAAAAGAATTTATTCCGCGTTAAAACTTTCCAGAAAAAAGAAACAATGAGAAACGATTTCTATACATCTACTTCGATCGAGATCGTATTCTTAAAAATTGCCACGCGAAAATTTTCCACAAATCACGTTTTAATTCACTGGAATCACTGGCTTCTCAATCAATCCCACGCCTAATTCCTCCTCGGTTTCATAGCCCTCCCGTGGGGGGGAGGAGGGGGGAAAAAAAGGTGTCACGGCAAAAAGAGGGCGCGGAGATTAATAATCCGAGGATCGTTGCATAGAACGTTGCAACGTGGATCCGCAGGACGAGGAAGGGAAGAGAAGAGGGAGGGGAACGGGAGCGATAAGGAGGAAGATGAATGATGGAAGGAGAAAGGTAGCTAGTCACCGTGGAGACCTCGATGCATAAGCCAACGGCGGCGAGGCTTTAAGGATGGGAGATATGTGCCTAACGAGGGTACTGGGCAAGGGGTGGTTCGATGGAGAGGGAGGAAAATTATTAATCACGGCTTGGGATTTCATAAAGCCCCGTTTAAGCTGTGCACAGTGCATCGTTTATTACCTTGCTCTCCTTCGAGGCTTTGGCGCAGGAAATACACTGGTCTCCTCTTTCCCAACATCCCCTTCCCCTCTCCCTCTCCTTGATATTACGTATCAAGACGTTGATCTCGGCCGCGAGAACAACTTGGCCGGCCTCCTTTGCGAAAATTGAACGTCTCCAACCTTCCTCACCCCTCCTCCTCGTCGTCGTTTCGAATTACAGAGCGTGGACACTGAGCAAACTCGGCGGGATGGCGGTTTGTTTGGACAGACGGCAACCCGCTAAATTATATCCGGGAACAAGATTTCCTGGACCCTGGTAGTTTCCATCCAAGTTGGCCGACGACGACGACTTTCTCCAATATCCAAATTTCCTCGAGTTTCCGCGTCTTGTTGATAGGCTTCTCCTCGATGGATATTTTATTTTTCTAAAGAAGAGGAGATACGTTCTCTTCCGTTCCGTTCGACGATACGTGTTAGACTGGTGTACAAGGTCTCGTGTGAGTCAGCTTCTAAAGTTCTTATATCGTTCCGAGAAACGCTCGGAAGGGGAATTTTGTTTTGTTCGTGCGCTCTCTTTCCTTCCCGCAAGCATATTCGAATGAAAATATTTATACGGTTGAATTTTTGTCGTCTATTTGAAATTGTAAATAATGAATGAGTAATGTTTTGTTTCAGATAATACGTACATTATTAGATACGTATATTTCGTTTGCCAATAATATAAGTAATATTTTCTATAAAATGTTATATAAAATTAAATAATTTTCTTAATTCAACGATCGATAATAAAATATATCATCTCTTCATCACGCTGAATTTTCGTCTATTTGAAATTGTAAAAAATGAATGAGTAATGTTTTGTTTCAGATACGTACATTATTAGATTTCGTTTGCCAATAATATAAATAATATTTTCAATCTTCTATAAAATTAAATAATTTTCTTAATTCAACGATCGATAATAAAATATATCATCTCTTCATCACGCTGAACTTTCGTCTATTTGAAATTGTAAAAAATGAATGAGTAATGTTTTGTTTCAGATACGTACATTATTAAATTTCGTTTGCTAATAATATAAATAATATTTTCAATGTTCTATATAATTTTCTTAATTCAACGATCGATAATAAAATATATCATCTCTTCGTCACGCTGAAACAAACGAATTACAGTTTCGAGAGAAATTTATTTCCAATTTAAAGCAATATATCCAATTTAAAAAAGAAAAAAACAATATTTTAACGCTGATCAAAAATTGCGAGGAGGCAATCATTCTTCCATTAATTCCATCAATCGACGACGATAGGGCCCTGTCCTTCGAATCGAGAGCTTTCTTTCTGGAGGAAAGCGCACGTGCGTGATGCGAGCGCGTGCACGTGACACGCGGGGGACGGGATCAAGGAAGGGTGGTTTTCCCTGTAAACTAAGTAGTAGTACAGAGCGAGTAGTATCGAGGGCGGGGGTCCAAGGCGTTCTAGGAAGGGATTATCCGAGTCGGTATTCGGTAATTGCTGCCAGCAATTTACCCGGGCAAATCCCCATTAACCGAACCTTGTCGGACGTGTTCGTTCGCGCAACCACGTGTGCCACGGACACTTTCGGATCGATGATGAATTTGGCGAAATTATATATGATTATTCGAGTTAAATAGCCTCCCCTCCCCTTCCCTTTCTGATTTTTCATTCCTTTCGAAAATCCAATGGATCTGGCAGCGAAGAGTTTAGAAGGATCAAGAACGATAGACGTAAATTTATGGCGAATGCGTAGATTGTGGAACGAATGAATGCTCGCCTGATAAAATTATTTAATTACTGCGACGAAGAGGGATTCGTATTTGCGTGGAGGAAGTAATAACAGGTAAATAATTACCGTACTTATTATTCATATATTATGTATAAACGCTTACGAGGGAAACGCGTTCCATTATTCTCTTTGGCTGCCGGAAACCGGCACACAGATTACGTTGTACACTTAATATAATAAAAATTAAATTTTTACGTCCAAATAAAACCTGTTGCTCCTTTCCCATCCTTGTAAGGAGAGGAGCGTGCTTGCAACTTCAAAACTAACTTTTCTAAAATTAAATTAACCGCCCATAAACCAAATCCTTTTCCCTGGCAAAGAGAAAAAATCTGGAACAGCCCCTTTCCACCCCCTTATTGCACGATAATAAACCTTCTGCAATCCTCGAAGCTTTGGAAAAAAGAAAAAGAAAAAATCCTCTGGCGACACCTTGTAAAATCTCGTTTCGTACGAGCGATTTACCCTCCTTCTCCCTCCTCTCTTCCTATAAAATGGCTAAAAGGAAGCTACGAACCCCGAAACAATCGATGATGGGAAGGGGAGGCCGTCCCATCCGTACGAAAGGAAAGGTTAATGCGACAGGTAACGTGACGTTAAGTCGAAATCGAGCAACTTCCCCTCTTGCTATCGCAAGTGAGCTCGAACAGCAACCGAGACGAGGACGCAAAGGTATCGCGGATAGGTCCAAGGATAGGCCGTCTAGGATTAGGATCTATCCTTTAGCCTGCCTACTCGTTTCTCTCTCGAGTAATGTTGCATTACGAGAAGGGGTGGAGAAGCTAGGCGGGGGACAGAGCCCTCTCCGCATCTGGGGAAATGTGCCGAGATTACGGATCCAATTCCAATAAAGTTTAGCACGTGAGACGACTGACAGCGGAGGCCAATTATTATTTAACCGATCCAACCCTCGGAGTTGGATACACTTTTTGCGATATCTTTTACGCGAAAAATCTTCTTCTGGGAGGAACGATTCGATTGGAGATAAAGAGAAATAAATTTTCTAAATTTTTTCTCTTTTTCTCACGAAAGAAAGGAACGTGCGTATTTCGATACGTGATCGATTACAGATGCACGGTTTAAAATTTATCGTCGAGCGATAAATCCTTGAAGGACGCACCCTTCTCCCTATTTCTCGCTTAATTGGCCAAGTTATTATTTCGAGCGAGTAATTAAGCGACGCCGTATCAAAAGAACGCCCTTTTTTTTTTTTTTCTTTCATCCTTTATCCGATAGCGACATCAAACGACTCCTCCTTCCTTTTGATCCTTTTCTCCGTTAATAGCAATAAGAAGGCCTCTCCCTCCCTATATCGGAACTATGATCCTTCCCTTTCCGCTTTTAATCGGGATCGTTTGCTCGAGCTGCTCGCAACCGTTCCTTTTGGCCGATTGTGCGATCTTTCGTTATTTAATTGGGATAAAAAATGCCATTGTTCTGCAGATTTTCATTATTACTATTTGTAAATCACCTTTTTGTTGAAAATTTTATAAAATTCCTCAGTTTAAATAACATTTGTCGCGAGATTCTCGTCTCTACGCTTTTTCACAACGTTCAATTGCAAACAAGTAACTCGTTCGTTTCACAAATTCTGTCCCGAGAATTATCTTACTTACTTCATATATTTGCCACGATCCATCTGTAAATTTGTTAAAATTAGATCATGAAAATTGGAATGAAGGAACTTGGCGTTAATTAAACAATTCGTTCGAAAAATTTTTCCATCGAACAGAAATCAGGGAGGAGGAAATCTGGGACGGGGAAGATAGGCAATTGATCCCTCCACGTTCCGTTTTCCGGGTTAACACCGGTTGATCAATGCACAACGAGTTGCAATTTAGAGTGAGCGTGCATTGTCGTTCGTCCATTCATTAGGCATTTTCTATCCCATTTTTTTTTTCCCTTTTTTTTTTTTTTACATTGTGCCTCGCTCACGAGCACTTGCTTCGAAGCCACGTTAATTGGGTTGCGGTGTCGGGCAACGCTCTCGTAATTAATTACCCTCCCCTGGTGTCGGCTATACATTGTGATGACATTACGCGGCGACATGCGCGCGAAGATGGCGAAAGATTATCGGTAAAACCCGGGTGTAACGTCTTGTAACGGGATCTCCTCTTCGTGAGGAGGAATCATCTTCGACTTCCATCGATTTAATTGTTCGTTGACAAAGGATTTCGTTCAATGATGTTGCTCGTCGATCTTTACATCTGTTTGCTGAAATTTTTGGTGGGGGATTGGGAAATAGGAATAGAATAATTCTTTAATTAAGAATCGAATATGTAATATCCTTACCTCGACATTTCGAACATCTCTTAAGAATAATATATTCTCGTTTGAAAAACAGGTCTTTGAATGTCGCAGGTTATGCAAGACTTTAAAAAAGAAAGTAGCTGAGATTAAATTATATCACGATTATATATTTTCTCTTCTTCTTATGAAAATTCATTCCAATTTGCATGACTTATTCCCATCCTTGAAACTTGACTCGAAATCAGGATTTTTAAACGGATTATTATTATATTTAAACGATATTCGATAAATTTTAAAGCTTAAAATATATCGAACGTACCTGCAACGTTCCCGCAACGTCAGATCTCGACGATTTAACGATCCCCCGCAATGCACGCGCTGCTGTAGACAACGGTGTGTGGCGAGAATACCGGCGCCGGCGTTTCTACAAATACTTTGAATGACAGATTACTCGCTGGCTTGCCGCAAATCCCACGAAGATGCGTCGAAACTCTCGAGCAACGGGCGTAGGTGTAACACGATCCACGGGGGGGGGAGGGTATATAGCGTCGGCGCGTCAATCATGCGCGTCTCTTCGTGATGGTTGCGGCGCGGGGCCTCGACCGGCCTCCGTGTCGAGTCAGAAATCAGGTATTAAACGTGATAATTACAATCGGCGTGGCCGCGTTGCGGTATGTTCACGTGACGAGCGACGTAGACCGATGGCTTCGTGGAAAACCGTGAGCCTCGACGATCCCGTTCCATGGAAAGGAAGAAAACGATCGATCAAGATGATGAAGATTAGGAGAGAAACAAGAGGGAAAGCAGAGGAGGGAAGGATGGGAAAAATGGTGATGAAAAACGATAGATATTAATTTTTAAAAACAATATCTCATACTTCTTCGAATTCTATGATAAGATAATTCAATAGACATTAAAACGGATATTCAATATTTCATCTGAAACGAAATATAAAATAATCATACTCTTTGACACGGTAGAATCATTTTAAAATCGATGATCCAATTGAAAAGTGAAGCTCGTGATATCGTTTTACGATTGAAAAATAAAAAATACGGATACTTATCTATAGGACAGTTTAAACATTCTATCATTTTCTACGATCTCACTGAATATTATTACAATTACAACGGACAATGGAAAACATTGGAACGTAAAATCCCCACGAATAGCAGTTGGATGACTTCTTGGTTGTACACGCGACGCGAAAGAACGTATCGATTGGGGTACAGGGCACAGATCCCTGTTGCACGTAGGCCAAATGACGGCGTATTATTCCCCACTTACCCCCCCCTGTTGGCAAAGAATACGGGAACACGACGTGAAATCGCTCGCGTGCCGCATGAGTCATCATTCATTTCGTGTTACGCGAGCTGACGTTACGTGTCGGTGTTTGTGCACCTGCAGTTAAACCTCCTCTCCCCTCCCCCTTCTAGGGTACGTGTGCAACACCGTGTCCGCGCGGACTTTGAACGACGCCGGCCTGGTGGACGCCGCACTTTTATCTCCAGAATCGGTTTACATGACCGGCATCTGATAACAAACGGCCGGGATACCCCTTATTTACCCCGTTTTTACACCGCCCATCCCGTTCCACCTTACTCTTTTTCCTGGGGAGGGGAGGGGGATGTTGTATTCCGCGCGCGGGAGAAGGTGCACGGCGATCATTATCGTGGCGTGCTGTCTTCGAAATAGCCCTGGTTCCCCTTCTTGATGGAATTCTTCTTCGAGGGATGGAATCCATTTCTCTAATCGTGATGCGGTTCGTGGTACGGTTTGCCTTTCTAATCGGTTTTTAGAAAATCGAAAATGAAGCTCGAGTAAAGAGTTTAACGTGCGTCAAGTGTACGAAAAGGGAATTCGTTAGTTTCGCGTGATGAGCGAGTGAGTACGTTTTATTAATGTATTTCAAGCGCGATGTGTTGAATTGAGCAATAAAAGAGGAGTTTTGAGGGGGATGTATAGACGTTAAGAGAAAGATTGTCATAAACCGCGTGCACAAATATTAAATTATTAAATTATATAAGAATAAGAATTGATATGAGATTTATTGTTCTTCAAGCGATTCAATTTTGGCAACTTGCCATTGTTGTAAAACTTAAAATCATTGTTACGTTTTCTTTCACTCTTACTCCAATACAATGATAATGCGATAATCTTATTTTCAACGTCATCACTTGAAAACGCGATCTCATCTCTCTTCGAACAGGATTATTCATTATCAGTTTCCGGATAGAACGAAAGATCTCACAGCGCGACGAATCATGCCTTTAAATATCCTCGAGACCAGTGACAGTAGGAAGGAAAAGATCGCAAGATCGGCAGCTGGTATCGAGGGTCGAATGTGCAAATCACGATTTTTAAGTGGCGACGAGAATAACGTTTCACAGACCACCCAAATATACATCAAAGAATTCGCGATCTGAGAAAGATCCGATAGGGAAGCAGCGGTTCTTATTATATTATTGGCCTGCTCAGGAATGATCGAAAGGATTCGATCAGAGAACGTGTTAAGATGACAAAATGAGCTGTGTCGAAAAAGGGAGGTAGAGGAACCAAGCTTTTTAGGGTGTTCCCCATCCTACATGGTAGGGGTCTCAAACAAATTGAGTGGAGATCCGGTTGTCTGCTCGTTTATAATGATATCAACGCGTCTGTCTATCCTCTCTTCTCCTCCATTGTCCTCCATCTCCTTCCCTCTTTTCGTTCTTTGTTTCGCTCTGTTTCACGCCTCCATCATTTTCTCCTTCATTTCCCCATTCTCCTTTTTTTTGTCTCTTCTCTTTCACAGTTTCTCTCGTGTATGCACAAACGATCTCGCGTATTTTGAACACGCATCGTATCATTAACGACGTACAATATAAAATCGTGAAACGTCATCGCATGGTTCGTCTTTCGCGTATAGGATAAAATACGTTTTTCGCGGTTGTTTCCATTCGTTACTCTTTTCTTTCTTCGAAACGAGACGTCGGCTACCAACAATTTCTCTCGTTGCATTGCATTGTTTCCGTTTTCACGTTCGATCGCCGGAAAATCGTGCGTAATTTGCCGCGCCTCCGCCCCGCGGACAAATTATCTCGCCGAATTGATCGTTCGAGGCGCGCGCCGATCCACGGCGCGTGCGCAGTACGCGGTTTATCGACGGAGGAGATTATTTCCCGTAATTTGTATTAATACTCGAAAGCAAGTCTCGTTAATAGTTAAGCGGCCGGCATTAATTGCGATGCATTGCGGTTAATGAAATGTAGCGGCGGGCGTTTTCGTTTGACAATTTCACGTGACGCGTCATCTCGACGACGACGACGACGAGATATCTATCTGGAAACAGTTGACAGAGGGGGGGCTTAACAAAAGTTCGAGTAACGAGATTTCAATAGAAGCAGCAGTCTGTATATTTAACGCTCGCAAACAGTTATAAATGTTACGCTTAATTGTTTATTATTACCACGCGCTTGTGCGGCTCTTGTTTGGAATAAATATTTATCCTTTTAACGGGATAGGACGGCATGGCCACCAAACATTTATTCGTTAAATCGATTTGTGTTTTTGCCTTTTGCAAATCGAAAAATACACCGATGTCCGTTTTATATTATCGGAGTTAGCATTAGCACAGTATTGGTGATAACGATAAATAGATATTAACGAGTCGCGAGGATAATACTGGTATTCGTATTATTTTTATACAATACGCGTTTCATTACATCTTTACACTGTAATGCGAATGATCGAAAACACACTTTTTTAAATGATAACGAAATAATAAGCTACAAGTCGAGTAATGAAGGATGAGAAATCATGAAATTGAGTATATTTTTGCGCTTATGCAAATTTGTACAATTTCATCGAAACGTAATTACAAGAATAATTTCCAAGCACGACTTATTATAAGCAAATGATTATTTCTTATTTCCAACTCGTTCCAAAATATGAGAACGAGTGAGATAACCAGTGTTCCATCCTCGAACCGCGATTGGTAAGTGTGTACCAATATATTTATTATATAAATTGCAGCAGGGCTGAGCATGTTTTTATAACGAGCGGAAAATAGCATACGGTTTTCCAAATGGAATTGAAATTGGAAATGAAATTGTTTCAGTGGATGTAGAAAAATTAATAGAATAGTTTCCCATTTTCCCTGGTCAACTGATATCTCCACCCCCTTGGAAAACCAATGTCCGCGCCGGGACATTAATAAAAACCGAAGATAATCTTGTGAAATTGATTTTGTGCGTTGGTGCGCGAAGCTCTCGCGAAAAAAATATCTATATATGAAAATGCAGATACGCGTTTGATGAAACGTTCTTCGAACTATTTAAATTCGAAAAAAAGGGGGGAGGGAAAAAATATCCAGCTTTTTCAAATCCCTAAAAAAATCTATCGAATAATCTTTTAAGATAATATGTATTAATTTCGATTAAAATATTTCCAATTTCTTTAAAATATATACCTCGTCCGTCTCTTCATCCCCTTCATATCCTCATTCAAGTAAAATATCCTTGAAAACATAGCGTTCATCGCTATTCGCCTCCCGTATATTCTCTCCATAATGCCATAAAATCCAGCATCAGTCTCTCGAAAGGAACTTTCAAATTTATCATCTTTCAAAAAACACCTCCACGATTTTTGAACAAAGGAAAAATCATTCTGAAAAATCTCATCGATCTCCTCCTCTTCAAACATATTTTTTTCTCACCCCTTGTTCACGATTCGATTATCGCGTGGAGAAACTCGCGTCGATTCGTGTTTAACATCCGGCGTTCTTTCTTCCTCGTCCGGGGAAATCTGACGGTTTTTCGAAGATCGGCGTGGATATGATTTTTCCCATCGCATCGCCGGTTCCGCTCCAAGGATTTCGCGGAACGACACACCGCTCACGGCCCATGATTAATGACGTCGGTCTGATATATCACCATCATTTTTCACGCATAGATGGGACCCGTTGATACCCTCCCCCGTGCACGCTTCTGCCCCCGTACACACACACGTGTTAGATACAGGCGCGATGCGCATTTGCTTGGAAGAATCTAGCGATGGAAAAAAAAATGACGACTTTATTAAGGGAAGGGTAGGCGAGAAAGAATAGGGCTAAGAGATATAAATTTTAATACGAATGGTTTAAAGCGTCGTATCTAAAAAAACTTTTGTTTAGAAATATCGAATTAAATTCTCGATTGTTTTAAAACTCGAATAAAAATTGATTCTAATTTTATTCTATTTTATTATATCGTGTTAAGAGACAAATGAAAGCAAGATGAATATGAACTTGGGTGGATAGGGAAAAAAATTCGAAAGGTAGAATTAGCGACGTGCCGATATTATCGGTGTGAATCTTCATCAACTTCTTGCACACAATGGTGATTTATATCGAGTAACGAATAAATATCGGGAGCGACGAGGATGCGGCATTTATCGAGCTGGTCACTGGTGAAATATGTTATTGAAGCATCTTCCTCACGGTGAGACAAGAATAGTCCCGCAGACGTGGAGTCTGTCGTTCTGTAATTTATGTGGAAGGGTTTATTGCTCCCTGCGTCTGCACATGTAGAATCGATAGATTCGTATCTCTCCTCGGCATTTCACCTCGGTCGATGGCTTTTTATGACATCTTTTTTCTTTTACTTTTTTTCTGCATGCTCTGCATGCTTTCGTAATGGAGAATAGAGAGAAATCGTCCAATTATATTTTAGAGAAGAATAGGAGCTTCCTGTAAAATTATATTTTTCTCTAACGTGAGATAATTGCTTCGAAGTTTTATAAATGATTCGAAAGGAAAGGGTTGTAACTCGAAAAAAAAATGGGAAATAGTGGTTCAGAAGACGAATGGAAAACCGAAGAAAAAAAAAGAAAGAAGTAATATTTGTTGAAAGCTTTAAACTTGGATTTAAATCTCGAAAACTCGATGTAAAAGAAGTTCTGACTTTTACGATCCATAAAGTTAAAAATCTGACCTTTAACGCCGAAGTCAAGGAAGTTTTTGTCCTCCTTTGGGGGATGAGAAACTTAATATTAAAAGCTGGTAGCTAACCTCAGAATACCAGTTTCATTATAGTCCACGTTGAATTATTTAAAAATGATTCGAGATTCGTTATAAAAAATGATCCTTGTCAATTTTAGTCTTCAAGGAAAGAATAATATTCTAACGTGCTTTTATTAAAATTTTACATACATCAAATACAAGAATCTCTTATTCTGTTATCCTTCAACTTAATATAAATTTATTAAAATGTGAAAACAATGGAAGAGACATAAGAATTTAAAATTTTCTAGAATTCAAAAAAAAGAAAAAAAAAGAAAGATTGTCTCGATACAAGTTCGTGCACGAGAGATTTAATACATTTCACTCTAACGTGGAGGGAGGGGAGCATTAGTACGAACGTCACGTTGGCCATTCTCTTGCAAGACTGTTGTTTCACTGGTGGGGTTGCAAAATATTTTATGAATTTACCGAGATCGTTTCGGTGTCCTGTGTGCATGAATGCACGGAAAATTACGAATTCAAAAAAAATTTGCCTAACACGATTACGTGCATGATTTATGCGCCCGTACAAATGTTCTTTCACTTACCACATTTGAAATTTTCTTAAACGTGCCGAGCACGTAAACAAACGTGGGAGTTTATTCTAAAATTTGATGCCGCTTTGAAAACCGTTTTTCCCCCCTCCGTAATCCTAACTTCCTTCTTAAAGAGCTTTCAACGTTAGCATTTATTCAAATACACATATAAATGCGAGAGCATGACTCGTTGAAAATTCTGAGGAAAACGTGGAATATAATTTTCCGCTCGGTTAAAAATACAACAGATTACAAAAGTTATCCATTTCTAAAGTTAAACTCAAAAAAAAAAAAAAATTGTCAAAAGATACATCTAATAAATTATCCCTCTACTTCATGAAGAAAAAAAATATATATACGTTAGTCCACTTGAAAAATGAAAATGTGGTTAGTGAAATAAATAATAACAGTGTTCTTATTTTTTAAAACATTGACAGGATGCATCTGTATTTTCCATCCATGCAAACTTTTGAACACACTTTTGAAATTTAATTCCAATTGGGAACGCAATAATAATGCAATAGATAGTTATAATAAAATTTTCCACATTGCTGCAACTTTTGTTGCAACTTTAAGTACATATTCTTGTGATTAATTGAAGTTTTAAAAATTCCTCGATGACATTATTTTTGATCCAAAATACGAATTCGATCTTTAAGAAGTTTAATTCTTATCAAAGAACCAACGAAAAAAAGTATCCCTTTCGGGGAAAAAAAAGAGAGGACAGTCTCCTCGAATATTAGGTTCATCGTTTCCGCGAGAGTCGAGCAACCGAGCTTGGCAACACCAAGGGGTGGAGGGGAGGGGGTTGAAGGAGGGCGAGAAAGCGGTCATGGATGGGAAGGGCGAGAAGGAAAAGAAGGAAGAGGGCGAAGTAGATGGCGACGCCTTTCCATCGATGGAAGATTGAATAATTCAAAAGCGTCTTGCCCAGCGATTTTCAAACGGCGAGCGCCCACTTGTGCTTGCGGCCGCAATCCCTGGTCTAATTCCGCGTCTCCGAATAAATGCATACTATTAATGGAGGAGAGAGAGGGAGGAGGAGGAGGGAAGAGAGACGCTTTTACGTCTCGAATCCTATATATCCAGCTCTCGCCTCACCCAGGAATAGGGAATTCCTCGATCGACGATCGTCTACGGATAGGAAAATCGAGGGTAAGAGGTCTTCTCTGAAGAAAAAAAAAAAAGGAAAAAGTTTTTTCTTTCCCTCTCACGTGATACTCCCCCTCTTTATTCAACGTTTTCGATTTATTCAGCTATTAAATCGCTTCGTGGCCTATTCAGAAATTATTGTATCTTGGATGTGATTCGTTCATCGGGATAAATCATCGTTTTCTAGGGAAAGAAGAATTATGTATAGAAATTTTTCCATCTTCATTGCAGTTCCAGCAAGAGAAAATTAAGAGGAATTATATTCCTTCATACGGAATTTTATTTAATATATTCTTCTCCACGAATGTTAAATATTGAATGGCAACTTGTCTAACAAATCGTTGATTAATTACATTTAAAACTCGTCAACTCAGAAATGGAGAAAAGATTAAAACATCAATCCGAGATAATCAATCTATCGATTATCCTCCAATCTACGTCCTTCACCTTCATTCTCCATCCCTTTCTCAGATCCAAGGACGAGCGATCAAAGCGTTCGACAGTTATAGACAGCCAGGGTCAAAGGTGTCTGAAGCGTCGTCTGGTTCGCGCGCTCACATCCGGCTGGTTCGACGATGTTGTGCGGTGCATCGTGCACACTGGGAGATTTTTTTTGAACATTGCAGCCACCCCACTAGACAGAAGAGCGTCTAGTGTCAAGTGGCAGCCACGAGGGATTCTCGATGCCACGGAAGAAGGGGTGGCGATGATTGTCGGGCAGAAGGGGTGGGCGAGGTCTGTGAGGGGTGGCTCAGCGGTGAAAGGACGGGGGTGTGACGACGGCTTGTCGCATGCAGTGTCGCGGCTCGATGATTGCGACAAAACGGCCGCCATTATGGGGTTGTATATCCTCCTCGTCCTTTTTTAGAATTACAGTACAGGATTTTAATGATTTTAAATTCTTTTTTCTTTCGATTTTTCAAGCTTTTTCAGTTCTCGAAATTTCGTTTCGAAAACAGGGTTGTGAGTTTCGCAAAATTTCAACATCTTGGTCCAGATCTTGACACTCTGCTAATGAATTATGTTTATGGTTACGTTGTGGACGATGTATATACGGTGTGTTTGTACACGTGTACACGCGTTACACATCGCGACGTTGAAGAATTTATAGGCGAAGGTATTGTTGTATCTTTAGCTCATTTGATATGCACATCGCAAAAATATACTGGATGCAGGATAATTTTTAAGCAACGCAAAGAAAGAAAAACCAATTTAACTTTATTATCGCTGTGAAAAATCGCCTGGAAATCGTAATCAATATTGAAAGAACTGAATTCTTCGTGAAAAAAATATATAAATAAAATATCAACTGCCTGTTGAATGTACCTGAATACCATTAAAGAATTCCCAGCGTGTCCATTTTCCATTAAAACTACAATCACGTCGTTCATTTTAAAATTCTTCGTCCCGAAAAATACGTAAAATTCCCGATTTTATTTCCACGAATCCAGAAACTCCATTAAAAAAAATCGCCTCTGCGATTTCCTCTATCCTTCCTCCCTTTCAAAATAGAAACGTCAAACGTTACCCTCCTCCCTTCTTCACCCTCACCCCCGAAATCGGATGGAATTCGGCCATATTCTTCGAGGATTTGCCAAGATTTACAGCAGCGAATAAACCTGCACGTTCACGCAGTGTTCCAGCCTTCCGTGTAACTGCATTCAATGCGCTCGAGCCTGAAATATGGGTGAACGTTACGGCGCAAGCATTACCGCGTCACCGACGATGAAGGTGTTATATTTCCGCGCTGTTACGCGAAATCTCGCCCCTCTCCCCTCCCTCACCGACACGCGGCTTACGCGGGATCCCGTGCAGTCGAATAGGTTTCACGATGAAACCACGATGAATATCGTATTTCACGTGTAACGGCGTGCCGCCGCACTTCCTGTTCCATCCTTGGCCGGGACGTCGATCGGATCCTCGCCGAGAAGATTCCTCTTCTTCTTTCGGCCGTGGAAAATTTTATTCGAATGAGATTATCGAATGATGAAAGTGCAATGGGATTTGGAATTTGCGAGGAATAAGGTATTTTTCTTTTTAAATCTTTGGTTGGTCAGTGAGCGAGTGAAGCTGGTTGGGGCTTGAACACTTTTGATCTACAATTCTGACGTATTTAGTTAGTATCTACTCGGATCGGATATGGGTCAAAAGGAGGGTAGGAAAAATTCTCTTTATCTTGGCTTGAATATTACCGTCACTCGTGACATTATTTTTCTCTCTGGAAACTTTGCTCTCTTCAAACGGTTAGAAGGTAGAAATTTTAAAGGTAAAGTGATTCGAAAGTTGGCGGAAGAGTGGTCTAAATTAAAGGGGGGCAGGGGATTTATTTCGAGAGGAATACGTTTCTTGGAAAAATATCGTTTCGAGTCATTTCTATTTTCTTGTTGCTATTGCTCACTGGTTAAATACGTTATTCTTTTAAATACGGAATAATTGATATATCAATCTACAATTTGTTACAATTAATTATAATAATTAAATTGATCCACGTTTTAGGGGATCAATTTAATTGTTATTTCTTAATTATAGAAAAATGTAGGAATGGATAGATTTCTCTTTCACTACTCATTTATTTATAAAATGAGTAAGAAAAAGTAATATTACGTCATTTGCCACGAAGAAGAGAAACATTATAATAGTAGTACATTATAATAATAGTTCATGGAACAAACAGTTAGACCCATCCCTTTATATGAGATTCATAAAAGATCCAAGCCAAAGATTTTATACGTCTACGAGTGCCACGTCGTTTCCCAATCTCCTTCCTTCAACCTCCCATTGCTCTATTTGGTGAATCTCTTCGTGACGCCAGCCAAAAGAGTAACGCAATTAATGATCCATGAACAAGTACAGGCTTGATAACCATTTCACAATTTCTTCAAATACCATTATCCATCTTTATCCATTTTCTGATTGGATCAAACTTCAGACTACCATAAACTAAACAAATCTTCTCTCAATCTCGACACCTTGAAGAAAATAAAATCAGCCGAACGTACGAAGGCCAATATGTTGTGTGGACAAGTTAAAAAAAAGGAGAAAAGAAGGAGAGACAGTTGGTAAGGATGGCACGAGTCGAAGTGGAGAGAGATGGAAACGCGTAAAAAGGAGCGCGTTACCTTAGTGTGTAGGGCGTGGTGTACAGCCTGGGGAAAAAGTAAGCAACAGGGGGTTAAGGGTGGCGAAATAGCGTTTCCTCTTTGTGCGATCAACGTCTCGCTCGCTTTATGGCCATGGTGCTCGGCCATAACGACGACCATTGCGTTGTGGCACCGGTATATAAAGCGGTTGAACCTTAAACAGCCCCCGATCCTGGCACCGAAATCTCCAGAGTGGCCCCCCCTCTCCTTCTTCTCCTCGAGTCGCCACGTTCTAATGTCCGCGATGACAAAGGGAACGCGAATGTCACCGATGTTGCCAACCTCCTGGCTCAAATGATCCACCATCACGGAAGGAGTCGAAGGATGTCCGGAATTCCTCTCTCGAGGAAGGCATTTCGAAGCTCGAAAATTCGAGAGGGGGATGTTGAATTGGCTCGATTAACATCTAAATCGTTTCGCCTTCTTTTTTTTTTTCTTTTCCCCCTTTTTTCAAGAAAGTCGTCCCTGCTCCGCTTTGATGTGGCGCTGTTTGACGAGAGGGCCTCTCTTTGCGGCCAGAAACGTGTTGGGTGTTTCCTTTTCGCGGGGTGAAAGGTAAACGGGAAGGAAAACGTTTTTCAGAGGAATTGTATACGTCGAGGAGTTTTAAGTTTTAATTTACCGTTCCTTCCATAACGTGTTATTTCACTCGTGATCAATGATCCATCATTTCCAAATTGTTATAAATTTATCATCTTATATACAATATCTTTTTCACGTCAATTTTCCAATCGATCGTATTATTTTTGAAATAAACTCGTGAAATTCTTCTCTTTTTAAATTTCCAAAAAAAGGAGAAGAAAGAAAGGATCGTAGCTCATTTTTCGCATCAATATAAGATCTCAGGGTTGTTGGGTTTAACCGCAGACGAGTCTACCGATTATTTCCGGGCCCTTGGAGCTTTATATCCTTTTCCCGGAGGAAGCAGCACGATAATAGAGAGCCGGTTGACGCGCCACTGTTTTTGGGCCGGGAATTATTGCCGGTTCCGCGGACGCCTGATTTACATTTATTGCGCCGCTTGCGTAATGGTGTCGCTATATCTTCGGTTATTCCAACTAATTATACTCCCATTCCGATAAAATATGAGCCGTTCGTTACGCCACGTTCTTCGAATCGCTCAAGGAATCGACCCGCTCTTTTTCTTCTCGTACTTTTGATGATATGACGAATATACGAATGTATTCGATCGATAATTCCATTCATCATTCATTTATCGAAATTTCTAATCCAACGAGAAAAGGAAAAAATCTTGAATCTTGATCCAGTTTCAATCATTCGAAACGAATTTCACAAGCAACTTCGAAATACGAGAAAAAAAGTTAATCGATCGATTTATTCGAAAGCTTTCCTTTTACCTTTGATCCTGAGAGTTTGCCACGAGGGAGGCGAGACTTAACACGATCCGATAACTTTGAGATAATTTTCGCGGTCCACAGCTAATTACATTTAGAGGTGGAACGGACGCGGGACACGGCTACGTAATCAGAACTGTCGAATAATCCTGTTTCCCGATAACGGCGGTGCAGTTTCCTTCCATGGCGGTTTCTCGAATCGTCCGCCGCCTCAGCAAACCGTCCCTCCCCCGTCCCTCTTAATTGCCCTCGTTCGTTACGATTACACGAACGATACATCCTTTTTATTGCCGATCGACGACCGCCCCGACATCGTGCTACATCCACCCGCGAACACTCCTCGCTCCTCCGATTAATGTTTTGCCCAGAAACGGGATAGGATGTCTTGTTACACAAGTGTTTCACAAGTCGTGGATAATTAATTAATTTCTCGAAAATTGGAGAAAGGAAAGGAACATAGATTGATCAAATTATTGCATTTTTAGAGATTGTCATTGAATATGTGTATATAATTTCTTTTACTTTTCAAACAATTTATCCTTGAAAAAAATTTATTTATTTCTATTTTTATCTACTTATTATTCTCACTTAAATAACATCGTTAGAAAGGAATGATCTATGAAAAGAAATTCAAAATGTTATTACTCAAATGTTTTATAATAAATAAAAAAGATGCGATACCTCGTCCACAGTTGCTCGTAACAAGAAGGAAGGGAGAAGAAGTCGATTAAATCGTCGTTCTCGAGCAAACGTAATTGTATATCGAACTCTGGATGGACAATCGGAGACGATAGCCGGCGGTTATGGTGCATACTTTGGAAACTTCTATGCAATGATGGTTGCGTGAACAACCAGCGACATGTCGAGTGGATGGCACGTGAAGTACCACGTCACATGTGCTTTCGACGTTTGCTGGCCGTGCATAGATAATGCGGATAATTAGTGATAGTCGGAACGATGCACCCTCGTCGTTTTCAAACGAATTTCTCGATAATTCTCGAAAATTTCCCCGCTTGTAATCTACCATTTATCGAGTGAATAATGAATTTGTTTGTTAATTAATTTTTCAGAAATGATATTTCAATTTATTAGAAATTTTTATATTGAAAATCGTATATATTTTTATATATTTTTAGAATTTATGCATATTCAATTGTAATTGCGTCTCGAAAAAGAAAAAAGAAGAAGAAGAAACCAGAAGAAAAATTTCTTATCTTATTTTTCTTCTTCCTCGAAGCATATCTTTCCCGTTTGTAACTTATTTCTACCTTTGAAAAATTTAGTTTCTTAAAATGGAATCTAAAATAAGCTTAATCTGTAATATGCAAGTAGGTCAAAGGAGAATTATAAATTTTTACTACTTTCAAAGAGACGGAAGAAAGCTTCTATAATAAGAAAAGGAAGGGAAAAGAGAAGAGAGAACTTTCAACGCGACCTCAAATGCATCCACAAACACGCAAAATTACATTTCCTATACATACATATATACATATATTAATCAAATCGAATAAAGCTTACCGTTAAATTCTCCTAAATTAACACATTTGATTTCTCATCAAAGATTCACCGATTCTTTGCGCAAAATTTCCCCACTCTTTCCATATCCATCGACAATACATCGCGGGAATAAGAAAGTTAGAGGAAGAGCGAGTCACGATCGCGAGAGGAAAGGGAAATAAAATTCGTGTCGAGGGGGGGTGACGCGGCAGCAAACTCGAAACTCGTCGAATTTCCTCTTTCAATCTCGCGGACACTATTCAATTTCCCGGATATCGCGGCTAAGGGACACCGAGATATTTCTTCTCTTTCGATTTTTTCTCTCTCTTTCGAAATTTCCTCTCTCCATCCGATCCGACACCGCTGCGCCGTGATTGCAGGCCGTGAATTCCGCCCTCGTTCGAGGGTCGAAGCGAGAAGAAATGGCCCTCGCCGCGAGGTAACGTAGTCAGGCGAACGCGTGGCCAATGAGCCATTCGCTCTCCGACCCCTCTTTATTTTTCCTTCTCTCCTCCTCAGGAGCGCAGGCTGCTCTCGTTTCGATCGTGCAACGAGAATGGTAATGGAAATCTTTTTATTAATTTCGTTATGCGCGAGCTTCAGTGTGATCCAGATGTGATTGAATTAAGGAGAGTGTGTGTTCTGGAAATTTGAAGAAAAATTTGAGATTAGAATAATGATGATGTTAAAGTGTGTATGAAATGAGTTGTTGATTTTTTGTTATAGAATGTTATCAGCAGTAACACTATTATTTATTATATTATATTAGTTGGTATTTATTTGTTTTTCTTCAATATACATAAACTTCAAATGTTTTTTGTAAACACGCAATTGCGTATAATTAAATATTCAGCTGTCCATTTAAATTTTTCCGTGAATGAAAATGTTGATTGTATGATAAAATTTTGGACAAATTGTTAAAGAAAATAAACGAACATTGATTCCTAATTTATTTCTGGTGTTATTGATTATAAATTATGTGTCCTATTAATTCTCTTTTCAAAAAGAAAAAGAAAACCTCATATTTTCTGAACGCCTCGATGATCTGTGCTCAATGTACAGAATCGAATCTCTCGAATTTTTGAAGATTAA